>NC_135232.1:152144048-152488771 GCF_051348905.1 Ranitomeya variabilis
ATTGATATAAACATTTAACAATGCTGGAACTGCAACCATCTCACAAAGAGGTCCAAGTATTTGGCCCCTAAACAGGAGCATCTTCTGATGGGAAGAGTTGAAGAACTATGACATGCATGATCACTGCAGTTAGCTAATGACATAGCAAGTATAGTGTCCCTGCATGCCACCTCCTTCCCTTGGCAGGGACGCTGACTTACTTAGCACCACGGCCCCCGTCCTGCACTTCCTCCTCCTCCTCCTCCTCCTGCTGCTCGAGACCTGCTTAAGATGCATGCACGTGCTTCCACCATCTGAAATGGACAGTGTGCATCATCCTAAAGTGTCCACAGTCAATATTAGGGAGACCATTTTTATTTAAGGCACCTCCACCTGTTGGGAGGTGCCTGAGCAATGTGTTTAGTCAGTTAGGCAGTGTGCTTGCTAGTTCTCATGTTCCCAGTCTGTTTGTACCTGCCAGTACCCACTAGTTCCCATTAATACCTACCAGTACCACCAGTAACCATGTACTCTTGCTCATGTTCCTGCTTGTGCCTTGCAGTGTACCTGCCTGCACCTGCCTTGCCAGTCTTTATGCCAGCGGTGACTGCCTGCACATGCCATGCCAGTCTTTATACCAGCCATACCTGCCATGCTTGTCTGCAAACCAGCAGTACCTACCTGCACTTGCTGTGCCAGTCTGTGTACCAGCTGTATCTGCCCACACCTGGTGTGCCAGTTTGTACACCTGTAATAATTATAAGGGATAACTTAGGAGACTCTTTGCGTGGAACAAGACAACTACAGGACACAGTTTTATAAGTGGTAAAGTCTATATTATCCCACGGTGATTCAAACAGGTGCAAAGAGAAGCTCAAGTCCACAACACTTGGTGCAAATATCAAATGCAGCTCAGCAGTCTATAGGAAACTTCAAAGGAAAATGCAATCACGCAGAAAGTCTATGAAGCACAATTATTCTTGATATATCCAACAAGAAAAAGCAAAGCAGCACAGCCCACACAGGAGACGTAATGTGTAATAAATCCCGAAGGCAGTGGACCTGATAGTCTTGGGAGGTGCTCGCGTGTAAATCAGCAGATACTATATAACAGTCAAAGAACAAAGTGCGACAGCACTCACCGATCCTGTAGCAAAAGCTTGTCTTTATTGAAGCATAATTATAACATCTTCACGGCACGGGGGAGTGGAGCGGAGAGAGGAGTGAGCAGAGAAGGATGAATATTCTTGGGGATACTTGACACGAATAAGTCCTTGCTTAGTCCAAAACACAGATAGATATGCTTATAAGGCAGTTCAAACAATATCTTAGCTCAACAGGGAGGTCTGGGTTACAGTCAGGGAATCTCTGATGAAAATGAGAAATCTTCTCTTAGGCATTGATGTTTTCCACAGGTTCCCAAGAGTCTTCCTCAGGGGGATATCCCTGCCATCTTATCAGATATTGGAGCCGATTCCTGCAAATCCTGGAATCAACAATTTCCTCCACCACAAATTGTTCTTGCCCATCAATCACACCAGGCTGCGGAGGTTGCACAACATGTCCCTGGAAGGTATTAGGAGATACAGGCTTTAGTAAAGATACATGAATAACTGGGTGTACCTTCATAGTCCTAGGCAGCTTCAGCTGGCAGGCCACAGAGCTCACAATACCATTGATCTTGAAAGGGCCAATGAATTTCTGCCCAAGTTTTTGTGAAGGAACGTTTAACTTCACATTCTTAGTTGCTAAATACATGGAATCTCCTACCTTGAACATGGGTGCAGGTTTACGGAATCTATCAGCCGATATCTTATAACGTTCTTGAACTGTGGTCAGGGATTCCTTCAGAACCTCCAGATTTTGCCTCACCGCAGTCAGCCTTTCCTCCACTGCCGGAACCGGAGAATTAATTGGAGACCTAGGTAAGATACACGGATGATAACCCAGATTGGCAAAGAAAGGTGTAAATTTAGTGGAGGCGCTCTGAGAATTGTTATATGAAAATTCGGCTAACGGCAGCAACTCCAACCAATCATCCTGGAGATGCCTGACATAGCATCTTAGATATTGTTCCAGTGTCTGGTTGGTACGCTGTTATGACCCCAATGGCAGAGGGTCTCAGAAATAAATTCCAAGTCTGCAAACACAAAAAAACAGCTCATAGGGCAGTGGTAACTGGGCTGACCGTATATCTAATCCTAGCACCACAAATAGCAGCAGCCGGGGAACGTGCCTACGTTGGTTCTAGACGTCTCGCGCCAGCCGGAGAACTAACTAACCCTAGAAGGGAAAAGATAGACCTTTCTTGCCTCCAGAGAAAAGACCCCAAAAGTTGGATACAAGCTCCCAACAAATAATAACGGTGAGGTAAGAAGAAAAGACAAATGTAAGAATGAACTAGGTATTTAGCAAAGAGAGGCCCACTGACTAATAGCAGAATATAGTAAGATGACTTATACGGTCAGCAAAAACCCTATCAAAATTTCCACGCTGGATATTCAAGAACCCCCGAACCGTCTAACGGCCCGGGGGGAGAATACCAGCCCCCTAGAGCTTCCAGCAAAATCAGGAATCACATTTAGTACAAGCTGGACAAAAAATAATAGCAATACAAATAACCAAAAAACAAGGAAGCAGGACTTAGCTTAATTATGCACGAACCAGGACCAGCAGACAGGAGCAAACAGAAAGAACTGATTACAACGATGCCAGGCACCAGACTGAGAATTCAGGAAGTTCACATAGCAACACCCCTGGACTAACGACCCAGGTGGGTGCCAAACTGAGGAAAGACAATCCCAGAGTAATATCACTAGTGACCACAAGAGGGAGCCAAAAAAGTCTAATTCACAACAGTACCCCCCCTTTAAGGAGGGGTCACCGAACCCTCACCAAGACCACCAGGGCGATCAGGATGAGCAGCGTGAAAGGCACGAACTAAATCGGCCGCATGCACATCAGTGGCAACCACCCAGGAATTATCCTCCTGACCATAGCCCTTCCACTTGACCAGATACTGAAGCCTCCACCTGGAGAGACGAGAATCCAAGATCTTCTCCACCACGTACTCCAACTCGCCCTCAACCAACACCGGAGCAGGAGGCTCAACAGAAGGGACCACAGGTACAACGTACCACCGCAACAAAGACCTATGGAACACGTTGTGAATGGCAAACGACACCGGAAGATCCAAGCGAAAGGACACAGGATTAAGGATTTCCAATATCTTGTAAGGACCGATGAAGCGAGGCTTAAATTTAGGAGAGGAGACCTTCATAGGAACAAATCGAGAAGACAGCCATACCAAATCCCCAACACGAAGTCGGGGACCCACACCGCGGCGGCGGTTGGCAAAACGCTGAGCCTTCTCCTGTGACAACTTTAAGTTGTCCACCACATGATTCCAAATCTGCTGCAACCTATCCACCACAGAATCTACCCCAGGACAGTCAGAAGGCTCCACATGTCCTGAGGAAAAACAAGGATGGAAACCAGAGTTGCAGAAAAATGGCGAAACCAAAGTAGCGGAACTAGCCCGATTATTAAGGGCAAACTCAGCCAACGGCAAGAAGGTCACCCAATCATCCTGATCTGCAGAAACAAAACACCTCAAATAAGCCTCCAGAGTCTGATTAGTTCGCTCCGTTTGTCCATTAGTCTGAGGATGAAAGGCAGACGAAAACGACAAATCAATGCCCATCTTAGCACAAAAGGATCGCCAGAACCTGGAAACAAACTGGGATCCTCTGTCAGACACGATATTCTCAGGAATGCCGTGTAAACGAACCACATTCTGATAGAACAGAGGAACCAGATCGGAAGAGGAAGGCAGCTTAGGCAAAGATACCAAATGGACCATCTTGGAAAAGCGATCACATACCACCCAGATGACAGACATGCCCTGAGACACCGGAAGATCTGAAATGAAATCCATGGAAATGTGTGTCCAAGGCCTCTTCGGGACAGGCAAGGGCACGCTGGCACGAGAACAGCAAGGCTTAGCTCGAGCACAAGTCCCACAGGACTGCACAAATGACCGCACATCCCGCGACAAGGAAGGCCACCAAAAGGACCTAGCCACCAAATCTCTGGTGCCAAAAATTCCCGGATGCCCTGCCAATACCGAGGAATGAACCTCAGAAATGACTCTGCTGGTCCACTTATCAGGAACAAACAGTCTGTCAGGTGGACAAGAGTCAGGTCTACCAGCCTGAAATCTCTGCAACACACGTCGCAAATCCGGAGAAATGGCTGACAAGATTACTCCCTCTTTAAGAATACCAACTGGTTCAGCGACTCCAGGAGAGTCAGGCACAAAGCTCCTTGAAAGAGCATCAGCCTTCACATTCTTTGAACCTGGTAAATACAAGACCACAAAGTCAAAACGGGAGAAAAACAATGACCAACGGGCCTGTCTAGGATTCAGGCGTTTAGCAGACTCGAGATACATTAGATTTTTGTGATCAGTCAAGACCACCACACGATGCTTAGCACCCTCGAGCCAATGACGCCACTCCTCAAATGCCCACTTCATGGCCAGCAACTCCCGATTGCCAACATCATAATTCTGCTCAGCAGGCGAAAACTTCCTAGAGAAAAAAGCACATGGTCTCATTACAGAGCAACCAGGGCCTCTCTGCGACAAAACGGCCCCTGCTGTAATGGTTCCCAATGGCAAGGGAACGTAAGAAGCATATAAATAACGAACGAGCTCTCGGGTGATGGAAACTCGAGTTGACCGTGAGCTAAATCTACCACACAACTAATAGTAGCCAGGGAGCATACCTACGGCTTCCTATATGCCACGCGCCAGCCGGAGGACTAACTACGCCTGGTAGAGGAAGAAACAGACCTGGCTTACCTCTAGGGAAATACCCCAAAAGATGATAGCAGCCCCCCACATGTAATAACGGTGAATTAAGAGGAAAAGACACACACAGTATGAAAGTAGATTTAGCAAAGAGAGGTCCACTTACTAGATAGCAGAAGGATACAAAAGAGGACTTCACGGTCAACTGAAAACCCTTTCAAAAACCATCCTGAAATTACTTTAAGACTCCTGTGTCAACTCATGACACAGGAGTGGCAATTTCAGCCCGCAAGAGCTTCCAGCTACAGAGAAATACAAAAACTGCAAACTGGACAAAAGGTACAAAACAAAAGGACAAAGTCCACTTAGCTGATCAGCAGACTAGTAGCAGGAACATGCAACCGAAGGCTCTGGTTACAATGATGACCGGCAAGGAAATGACTGGAGAGCAAGACTAAATAGGAAACTCCCAAACCCTGATGGAAGCAGGTGAACAGAAGCAGCAAAGTGCAAACAAATCACCAGTACCACCAGCAACTACCAGGGGAGCCCAAAAAGCGGATACACAACAGTACCCTCCCCTTAAGGAGGGGGCACCGAACCCTCACAAGAACCGCCAGGGCAATCTGGATGAGCCCTATGAAAGGCACGAACCAAATCCGAGGCATGAACATCAGAGGCAGTTACCCAAGAATTATCTTCCTGACCATAGCCCTTCCATTTAACCAGATATTGAAGTCTCCGTCTGGAAATACGGGAGTCCAAGATCTTTTCTACCACGTACTCCAATTCACCCTCCACCAGCACAGGAGCAGGAGGTTCAGTAGAAGGAACCACCGGTACCTCATATCTCCGCAACAACGACCGATGGAACACATTATGGATAGCGAAAGATGCCGGGAGGTCCAAACGAAAGGAAACAGGGTTAAGAATCTCCAAAATCCTATAAGGACCGATGAACCGAGGCTTAAATTTAGGAGAAGAAACCCTCATAGGGACAAAACGGGAAGACAACCACACCAAGTCCCCAACACGAAGGTGGGGGCCAACACGACGACGGCGGTTAGCAAACTGCTGAGACCTCTCCTGGGACAATTCCAAATTATCCACCACTTGTCCCCAAATCCGATGCAACCGATCCACAACCACATCCACTCCAGGACAATCCGAAGATTCAACCTGACCAGATGAAAAACGCGGATGAAACCCTGAATTGCAAAAGAAAGGAGAAACCAAAGTGGCAGAACTAGCCCGATTATTAAGAGCAAACTCCGCCAACGGCAGAAAGGCAACCCAATCATCCTGATCCGCAGACACAAAACACCTCAAATAAGTCTCCAAAGTTTGATTAGTTCGTTCCGTCTGGCCATTGGTCTGAGGATGGAATGCAGACGAAAAAGACAAATCAATGCCCAACCTGGCACAGACTGCCCGCCAAAATCTAGACACGAACTGGGTACCCCTGTCAGAAACGATGTTTTCCGGAATACCATGCAAGCGAACCACATTTTGAAAAAACAGAGGGACCAACTCAGATGAGGAAGGCAACTTAGGCAATGGCACCAAATGAACCATTTTAGAAAAACGGTCACACACCACCCAGATGACAGACATCTTCTGAGAAACAGGGAGGTCCGAAATAAAGTCCATAGAGATGTGCGTCCAAGGCCTCTTCGGAATAGGCAAGGGCAACAACAACCCACTAGCCCTAGAACAACAAGGCTTGGCCCGAGCACACACATCGCAAGACTGCACAAAAACACGCACATCTCGAGACAAGGAAGGCCACCAGAAGGATCTAGCCACCAAATCTCTGGTGCCAAAAATTCCCGGATGACCTGCCAGAGTAGAAGAATGAACTTCCGAGATGACTCTAGTGGTCCACTCGTCAGGAACAAACAGTCTACCAGACGGACAACGATCAGGTCTATCCGCCTGAAATTCTTGCAAAGCACGTCGCAAATCTGGAGAGACAGCAGACAAAACCACTCCATCCTTAAGGACACCAGCAGGTTCAGAATTCCCAGGAGAGTCAGGCTCAAAACTCCTAGAAAGAGCATCTGCCTTCACATTCCTAGAACCCGGTAAGTACGAGACCACAAAATTAAACCGGGAAAAGAACAACGACCAACGTGCCTGTCTAGGATTCAGGCGCCTGGCAGACTCCAAATAAATTAAATTCTTGTGATCAGTCAAAACTACCACCTGATGTCTGGCACCCTCAAGCCAATGACGCCACTCCTCAAATGCCCACTTCATGGCCAAAAGCTCCCGATTACCAACATCATAGTTTCGCTCGGCGGCCGAAAATTTTCGCGAAAAGAACGCACAAGGTCTCATCACCGAGCAGTCGGAACTTTTCTGCGACAAAACCGCCCCCGCTCCGATCTCGGAAGCATCGACCTCAACCTGAAAGGGAAGAGAAACATCAGGCTGGCGCAACACAGGGGCAGACAAAAAGCGGCGCTTAAGCTCCCGAAAGGCCTCCACGGCAGCAGGGGACCAATTGGCAACATCAGCACCCTTTTTAGTCAAATCCGTCAGAGGTTTAGCAACGCCAGAAAAACCAGCTATAAATCGACGATAAAAATTACCAAAGCCCAAGAATTTCTGGAGACTCTTCAGAGAAGTAGGCTGCGTCCAGTCGTAAATAGCCCGAACCTTGACAGGGTCCATCTCAATAGAAGAAGGGGAAAAAATGTACCCCAAAAAGGAAATTTTTTGAACCCCAAAAACACACTTTGAACCCTTTACACACAAAGAATTCTCCCGCAAAACCTGAAAAACCCTCCTGATCTGCTGAACATGAGACTCCCAGTCATCAGAAAAAATCAAAATATCATCCAAGTAAACAATCAAAAATGTATCCAAATATTCACGGAAAATATCATGCATTAAAGACTGAAAGACCGAAGGAGCATTAGAAAGGCCGAAAGGCATTACCAAATACTCAAAATGGCCCTCAGGCGTATTAAATGCGGTTTTCCACTCATTCCCCTGCTTAATTCGCACCAAATTATACGCCCCACGAAGATCAATCTTAGAGAACCACTTAGCCCCCCTTATGCGAGCAAACAAATCAGTCAGCAAAGGCAACGGATACTGATATTTGACTGTAATTTTATTCAGGAGTCGATAATCAATACAAGGCCTCAGAGAGCCATCCTTTTTAGAGACAAAGAAAAAACCGGCTCCTAAAGGTGATGAAGAAGGACGAATATGTCCCTTTTCCAGGGACTCCTTAATATACTCGCGCATAGCAGCATGTTCAGGTACAGATAGGTTAAACAAACGACCCTTTGGAAATTTACTGCCAGGAATCAGATCTATGGCGCAATCACAATCCCTGTGAGGAGGGAGTGAACCAATCTTAGGCTCTTCAAAAATATCACAATAATCAGACAAAAATGCCGGAATCTCAGATGGAATAGATAACGAAATGGGCACCATAGGAGTGTCCCCATGAGCCCCCCGACATCCCCAGCTTAACACAGACATAGCTTTCCAGTCAAGGACTGGGTTATGAGACTGTAACCATGGTAATCCAAGCACCAAAACATCATGTAAATTGTACAACACAAGGAAGCGAATCACCTCCTGATGGTCTGGAGTCATACGCATAGTCACTTGCGTCCAGAACTGTGGTTTATTACAAGCCAAAGGTGTAGAATCAATACCCTTCAGAGGTATAGGGACTTCCAGAGGCTCTAAATCAAACCCACAGCGCCTGGCAAAAGACCAGTCCATAAGACTCAGAGCGGCGCCAGAGTCCACATAGGCATCCACGGAAATAACTGATAATGAACAAATCAAGGTTACAGACAAAATAAATTTGGACTGTAAAGTGCCAATTGAAATGGACTTGTCAACCTTCCTAGTACGTTTAGAGCATGCCGATATAACATGAGCAGAATCACCACAATAGAAGCATAACCCATTTTTACGCCTATAATTCTGCCGCTCGCTTCTGGACATAACTCTGTCACATTGCATTTTCTCTGGCGTCTCTTCAGAAGATACCGCCAAATGGTGCACGGGTTTGCGCTCCCGCAAACGCCGATCAATCTGAATTGCCATTGTCATGGACTCATTCAGACCTGTAGGCGCAGGGAACCCGACCATAACATCTTTAACGGCATCAGAAAGACCCTCTCTGAAATTTGCCGCTAAGGCGCACTCATTCCACTGAGTAAGCACAGACCATTTACGAAATTTTTGGCAGTATATCTCCGCTTCATCTTGCCCTTGAGATAGGGCTATCAAAGCTTTTTCAGCTTGAATCTCCAAATTAGGTTCCTCATGAAGCAACCCTAAAGCCAGGAAAAACGCATCCACATTGAGCAACGCAGGATCCCCTGGTGCCAATGAAAATGCCCAATTTTGAGGGTCACCTCGCAGCAAAGAGATTACAATCTTAACCTGCTGGACAGGATCTCCTGAGGAGTGAGGTCTGAGAGAAAGGAATAATTTACAATTATATTTGAAATTCAAAAACCGAGATCTATCTCCGGAAAACACCTCTAGTGTAGGGATTTTAGGTTCAGAAATAGGAGCATGTATAACAAAATCTTGTAAATTTTGAACCTTCGTAGCAAGATTATTTAAACCTGCAGCCAAACTCTGAAGATCCATCTTTAAACAGGTGAGCTCAGAGCCATTCAAGGATTATAAGGAGAGAAAGACAAAGGCTGTAATTAGAGCTGAAATACAACTGATCCAACTATGGAGCAAGCATAGGGGAAAAAGGGAAAAAAAAAAAAAATTACAGACTTCTTTTTTCTCTCCTTTCTTCTGCCAATAAGTTTAACACTGGCCGGTCATACTGTCATGGTTCCCAATGGCAAGGGAACGTAAGAAACATATAAATAACGAACGAGCTCTCGGGTGATGGAAACTCGAGTTGACCGTGAGCTAAATCTACCACACAACTAATAGTAGCCAGGGAGCATACCTACGGCTTCCTATATGCCACGCGCCAGCCGGAGGACTAACTACGCCTGGTAGAGGAAGAAACAGACCTGGCTTACCTCTAGGGAAATACCCCAAAAGATGATAGCAGCCCCCCACATGTAATAACGGTGAATTAAGAGGAAAAGACACACACAGTATGAAAGTAGATTTAGCAAAGAGAGGTCCACTTACTAGATAGCAGAAGGATACAAAAGAGGACTTCACGGTCAACTGAAAACCCTTTCAAAAACCATCCTGAAATTACTTTAAGACTCCTGTGTCAACTCATGACACAGGAGTGGCAATTTCAGCCCGCAAGAGCTTCCAGCTACAGAGAAATACAAAAACTGCAAACTGGACAAAAGGTACAAAACAAAAGGACAAAGTCCACTTAGCTGATCAGCAGACTAGTAGCAGGAACATGCAACCGAAGGCTCTGGTTACAATGATGACCGGCAAGGAAATGACTGGAGAGCAAGACTAAATAGGAAACTCCCAAACCCTGATGGAAGCAGGTGAACAGAAGCAGCAAAGTGCAAACAAATCACCAGTACCACCAGCAACCACCAGGGGAGCCCAAAAAGCGGATACACAACACCCTGCCCCAATCTCGGAAGCATCCACTTCAACCTGAAAGGGAAGTGAGACATCAGGCTGGCACAAAACAGGCGCTGAAGTAAACCGGCGCTTCAACTCTTGGAAAGCTTCCACGGCTGCAGGAGTCCAGTTAGCAACATCAGAACCTTTCTTGGTCATATCCATCAAAGGTTTAACAACGCTAGAAAAATTAGCGATAAAACGACGGTAAAAGTCAGCAAAACCCAAGAACTTCTGAAGACTCTTAACTGACGTGGGTTGAGTACAATCATGAATAGCTCGGACCTTGACTGGGTCCATCTCCACCGCAGAGGGGGAAAAAATAAAACCCAAAAAGGGAACCTTCTGTACTCCAAAGAGACACTTTGAGCCCTTAACAAACAAAGCATTCTCACGCAAAACCTGAAACACCATCCTGACCTGCTCTACATGCGAGTCCCAATCATCAGAAAAAACCAGAATATCATCCAGATAAACAATCATAAATTTATCCAGATACTTCCGGAAAATATCATGCATAAAGGACTGAAACACTGAAGGAGCATTAGAGAGCCCGAAATGCATCACCAAGTACTGAAAATGACCTTCGGGCGTATTAAATGCAGTTTTCCATTCATCTCCTTGCTTAATGCGCACAAGGTTGTACGCACCACGAAGATCTATTTTGGTGAACCACTTGGCACCTTTAATCCGGGCAAACAAGTCCGACAACAGAGGCAAAGGATACTGAAATTTAACAGTGATTTTATTCAGAAGCCGATAGTCAATACAAGGTCTCAAAGATCCGTCTTTCTTGGCCACAAAAAAGAATCCAGCACCAAGAGGGGAAGAGGATGGACGGATATGCCCCTTCTCCAGAGATTCCTTGATATACGAACGCATTGCGGTATGCTCAGGTACAGACAGATTAAATAGTCTTCCCTTAGGAAATTTACTGCCTGGAATCAAATCTATAGCGCAGTCACAGTCCCTATGAGGAGGCAGAGCACTGGACCTGGACTCGCTGAATACATCCTGAAAATCAGACAAATACTCAGGAACTTCCGAAGGAGTAGAGGAAGCAATAGACACCGGCGGGGAATCACCATGAATTCCCTGACAGCCCCAACTTGACACAGACAATGCCTTCCAATCCAAGACTGGATTATGGGTCTGTAACCATGGCAGCCCCAAAACGACCAAATCATGCATTTTATGCAGAACAAGAAAACGAATCACCTCCCGATGTTCAGGAGTCATGCACATGGTAACGTGTGTCCAAAACTGCGGTTTATTTTCCGCCAATGGCGTAGCATCAATACCTCTAAGAGGGATAGGATTTACCAACGGCTCAAGAACAAAACCACAGCGCTTGGCAAATGACAGATCCATAAGACTCAGGGCAGCACCTGAATCCACAAACGCCATAACAGGGTAGGAAGACAATGAGCAAATTAAAGTCACAGACAAAATAAATTTAGGTTGCAAATTACCAATGGCGATAGGACTAACAACCCTTGTTAGGCGTTTAGAGCATGCTGATATAACATGTGTAGAATCACCACAGTAAAAACACAACCCATTCTGACGTCTATGATTTTTCCGTTCATTTCTAGTCTGAATTCTACCACATTGCATTAAATCAGGTGTTTGTTCAGACAACACCACAAGAGGATTAGCGGCTTTGCGCTCCCGCAAACGCCAGTCAATTTGAATAGCCAGCGCCATGGAATCATTCAGACTTGTAGGAATGGAGAAACCCACCATCACATTCTTAATGGCTTCAGAAAGGCCATTTCTGAAATTTGCGGCCAGAGCACACTCATTCCACTGAGTAAGCACGGACCATTTCCGAAATTTTTGGCAATACACTTCAGCTTCATCCTGGCCCTGAGAAATAGCCAGCAAGGCTTTTTCTGCCTGAATTTCAAGATTGGGTTCCTCGTAAAGCAATCCGAGCGCCAGAAAAAACGCATCAATATTTGCCAATGCCGGATCTCCTGGCGCTAGCGAGAAGGCCCAATCCTGAGGGTCGCCCCGTAAGAAAGAGATAACAATTTTTACTTGCTGAGCTGAGTCTCCAGATGAACGGGGTCTCAGAGATAGAAACAATTTACAATTATTCCTGAAATTCCTAAACTTAAATCGGTCTCCAGAGAACAGTTCAGGAATAGGTATTTTAGGTTCAGACATAGGACTACTGGTAACAAAATCTTGTATGCCCTGCACACGAGCAGCAAGCTGGTCCACACTTGTAATCAAGGTCTGGACATTCATGTCTGCAGCAAGCTCAAGCCACTCAAAGGTAAAGGGGAGGAAGAAAGGAAAAAAAAAAAAAAAACTCAGAATTTCCTTTCTTATAATCCCACTTCTGCAATGCATTAAACATTCAACTTAGGCCTGGCATACTGTTATGACCCCAATGGCAGAGGGTCTCAGAAATAAATTCTAAGTCTGCAAACACAAAAAAACAGCTCATAGGGCAGTGGTAACTGGGCGGACCGTATATCTAATCCTAGCACCACAAATAGCAGCAGCCGGGGAACGTGCCTACGTTGGTTCTAGACGTCTCGCGCCAGCCAGAGAACTAACTAACCCTAGAAGGGAAAAGATAGACCTTTCTTGCCTCCAGAGAAAAGACCCCAAAAGTTGGATACAAGCCCCCAACAAATAATAACGGTGAGGTAAGAAGAAAAGACAAACGTAAGAATGAACTAGGTATTTAGCAAAGAGAGGCCCACTGACTAATAGCAGAATATAGTAAGATGACTTATACGGTCAGCAAAAACCCTATCAAAATTTCCACGCTGGATATTCAAGAACCCCCTAACCGTCTAACGGCCCGGGGGGAGAATACCAGCCCCCTAGAGCTTCCAGCAAAATCAGGAATCACATTTAGTACAAGCTGGACAAAAAATAATAGCAATACAAATAACCAAAAAACAAGGAAGCAGGACTTAGCTTAATTATGCACGAACCAGGACCAGCAGACAGGAGCAAACAGAAAGAACTGATTACAACGATGCCAGGCACCAGACTGAGAATTCAGGAAGTTCATATAGCAACACCCCTGGACTAACGACCCAGGTGGGTGCCAAACTGAGGAAAGACAATCCCAGAGTAATATCACTAGTGACCACAAGAGGGAGCCAAAAAAGTCTAATTCACAACAGTACGCTCAGTCTGACCATTTGTCTGGGGATGATAAGCGGAAGAGAGACAGACATTAATATTGAGTGCAGAGCAAAACCCCTTCCAGAATCTTGAAGTGAACTGCACTCCACGGTCAGAGATGATCTCATCCGGAACCCCATGCAACCGAAAGACATTCTGTATAACCAAGTTCACCGTATCTTTAGCTGAGGGGAGGCCGGTGCACGGAACAAAATGAGCAGCTTTAGTCAGGCGATCAACTACCACCATGATTGTATTCATGCCCCCCGATGTAGGCAGCTCCACAATAAAGTCCATTGATATAGACCCCCAAGTGCGGGACAGAACAGGTAATGGTTGCAGATGACCCGTAGGTGCTACATGAGGAGTCTTGTAACGAGCACATACCTCGCAAGAGAGAACATAGTCCTTGGTATCCTTCAGGAAAGTTGGCCACCAGAAGAATCGGCTCAGGAACTCTTGTGTCTTCTGTACCCCCCTGTGACCATCCAACTTGGAGTCATGTACCAACTTGAGGATCTGCAGACGGATGACCTCAGGGATGTAGATACGTCGACCTCTGAACCACATGCCACCCTTAAAGACAAGATTAATATCCACAGGTGGGTTGGCCAGAAATACATCACCGTCATAGGCCTCCCTGCACTCCTTCCACAAGTCCTGATCGTGGATAACTCTGATGAAATTGGCATCAGATAGAATGGTCTTGGATGGGGCTCCAGGTATGGAATCCGCAGCATGGATTCGGGATAAAGCATCAGCCTTCCCATTACTAGAACCTGGACAGTACGATATAACAAAGTTAAATTGATTTAAAAATAAGTTCCAACGAGCCTGACGAGGAGAAAGACATCTAGCGGATCTAAGGAACTCTAAATTGCGATGGTCAGTTAGCACTATGATCTGTTGTGCAGCTCCTTGCACATGATGCCTCCATTCTTTGAAAGCCGCAATAATAGCCAGCAATTCCTTGTCTCCCACGTCGTAATTCTTCTCTGCTGAGGTTAGTCTATGGGAAAAGAAAGCATAAGGATGTAGCAGACCCTTCTCTCCAGTTCTTTGGGAGAGAATAGCCCCCAAAGCATTATCAGAAGCGTCCACCTCCACAATGAAAGAAAGTGTTGGATCTGGGTGTATCAACAGCGGTGCTGATGTGAAACAGATCTTAAGCCGATCAAAAGCTTCTTGAGCCTGTGATGTCCATTTAAAGGGCTTTTCCTTCTTTGTCAAGGAAGTAATGGGACGGAGAATATCAGAAAAATTTCGAATGAAGCGTCTGTAGAAATTAGCAAAACCAATAAAACGTTGGACCTCCTTAACGTTCTTGGGTACCGGCCAGTCAAGGATAGCCTGAATCTTACCAGATTCCATGTTCAGCCCCTGGGGAGAGATGATATAACCTAAGAACTGTATCTCAGAATGATGGAACTCGCATTTCTCTGGCTTAATATACAGATGGTTCTCTTTCAGACGTCTTAAAACAGTTTTGACATGTTCTTCATGTTCCTGTAGAGAGTCAGAAAAGATTAGTATATCATCATAATAGATCACTACAAACTGGTCCAACAAATCTCTGAAAATGTCATTAGCAAGATGTTGAAACGTTGCAGGGGCGTTACAAAGCCCGAAGGGCATCACAAAAGATTCAAAGTGTCCATACCGGCATCTGAATTCTGTCTTCCACTCATCCCCTGGACGAATACGCACCAAATTATAAGCCCCACGAAGATCCAGTTTAGAGAACACCTTAGCATGGTGGACTTTTTCCAGTAATTCGGGAATCAGAGGCCAAGGGGTAACGGTTTCGTACGGTTACCTTATTGAGTTCCCGATAGTCAACACAGGGTCTCAGGGTCCCATCCTTCTTCTTTACAAAAAAGATAGGTGCCCCTGCTGGTGAGGAAGAAGGTGGTATGAAGACTTTGGCCAGATTTTCATCAATATACTCCTTTAAGGCTTTAAGCTCAGGTGCCGCCAAAGGGTATACGTTACCAAAAGGAATAGCTGCCCTAGGAAGCAACTCAATTGGACAGTCATAATGCCTGTGTGGAGGAAGCTGATCTGCATTCTTCTTGCCACAGATGTCAGAGAACTCTTTATATGCTGGAGGTAAAGAAAATACCTGTACATGTGGTTCCGTAGCCGTGGACTCAGGGACAGCTTCTGTTAACGCTGAGTTGCTCCTTGTTGGAAAGATAATCTCCTTGGTCTCTCAGTTGATAATTGGGTTCTGAGAACGCAACCAAGGAATGCCTAAAATCACAGGAAAATGAGGAGAAGAAATTAGCATGAAAGAAAGTTGCTCTTGATTATTAGGCTCCAACAAAATTTCAAGGGGTACGGTCTCCTGATCCACAGGCCCAGAGATTAAAGGTGACCCATCCACTGTTTCCATGGTAATTGGAGAGGCTCTTTGCTGAATTTCAATACCATGTTCCTTGGCAAATGCGATATCCATGAAATTGCCACCTGCACCAGAGTCAATCATAGCTGCACTGGAAATCCACTGTCCTGAACACAGGATCTTAATAGGGAGAGAACAGTGAGAGTTCTTTTCCTTAAGCTCCTTGGGGGGTGAAGTCATAGAAAGTGAATGGAATACAGCGTTTAAAGGCAGCCTACATTCAGAGATGTCAGATTCATCATCACAGTTGTCATACTCCCCTACTGCTGCTAGCACCTTGTTAGGCCATCTAGGACACTTAGGACAATTGATCAAGAAGTGGTCAGACTGGCCGCAGTAGAAACATAGACTTTCACGAAGGTGATGCTCCCGGCGCTCATTGATCTGACGCCTCTGAACGGAATCAATTTGCATGGGCACTTCCTCCACCTCTCGAGTTGTTTTACCTGCAGGCTCTTTGGAAGGAAGGGAAAAGTTAGAAATACGTTTATATTCAGCAAACTTCTCCTGCCTACGCTCAGTAAGGTGAATGTCAATGCGCACACAATGCTGTATAAATGTCTATAGCTCTTGTGGTGACTCAGAGTGAGCTAGTTCATCTTTTACAATACTAGACAGACCCCTTTTAAAAATAGGCAATTGTGCATAACTGTCCCAATTGGTATCTACCGCTAATCTCCTGACTTCAGTAGCATACTCAATAACAGAACGTTTTGCCTGGCGTAAAGACAATAAAGCAGATTCAGTGGTTGCATGGCGATTAGGATCATCAAACATTAATGCCATAGCAGCCAAGAAATCATCCAAGTTATTTAACCGTGGGTCACGAGACTCAATCATCGGATTCTCCCAGGCGAGCGCTCGTGCGGTCAGCAGCATTATTACACACAATACTTTGGATCTATCATTAGGAAATTGGTCAGCATGCACATCAAAATATAGCATACATTGATTCACAAAGCCACGAAATTTGTCGCGATCACCATTAAATCTGAATGTGGGTAACTTAGGTGGGCTAGCTGGTGGTGATTGCCTAGAGGGCAAAGTCGCTTGTGCAGCTATTTGCGTGCTTATGTGCTGAAAAGCCCGTCCATACTGGGACTCTATGCCAGCAAGTTTGTTTTCCTGGGCTGCCATGTGGGTGCTTAAGTCTTGCAAAGTCTGTCCAAACACTTGTTGATTGTGTTCAAAGCATCCAAACTTCTTTTGCAGACCTTCCACATCTTTCTGCAGTGATCTAATTATGGAAAACACCTGCTCTAGTCTGCTTTCTGCAGTCATTGTTCCAGCAGTCTCCTTTTTTTTTAGGCTAGAGTATCCTGTAATAATTATAGGGGATAGCTCAGGAGACTCTTTGCTTGGAACAAGACAACTACAGGACACAGTTTTATAAGTGGTAAAGTCTATATTATCCCACGGTGATTCAAACAGGTGCAGAGAGAAGCTCAAGTCCACAACACTTGGTGCAAATATCAAATGCAGCTCCGCAGTCTATAAGAAACTTCAGAGGAAAATGCAATCACGCAGAAAGTATATGAAGCACAATTATTCTTGAGGATACTTGACACGAATAAGTCCTTGCTTAGTCCAAAACACAGATAGATATGCTTATAGGCAGTTCAAATAATATCTTAGCTCAACCAGGGAGGTCTGGGTATCAGTCTCAGGTTCTTGCAAAGCAGCAACAGCTTACATGTCCAGCAAATGAAGATGGAAGTAAATATGAGCAGCAGATGAATGAGGATTACTGGAACTAGTGTATGCAGCAGGAACTCAGAGCAGAGTAGCAGGATAACCCTACAGGTTCACAGGAGAAGGTATATAGCCAGGGACTCACCAGAGGTCAGGAGCTGGATGCAAGGCAGAATACTCTAGCACAGACTGAAGGCTGGGGTGGAGTTTTATAGCAGGAAGACACAGTGCACATGAGACCAAAGACGCCATCTTGGAAAAGGGCAGTAATGCACAAAAAGGTAATACAAAATGTTCAGAGTCCTGACAACACCAGCCGTACCTGCCTACACCTGGCTTGTCTTCCTGTATTGCTGCCATGCCTGCCTGCCATTCTAGTCCATTCCATCTTCCAGCCCCTTTGGAGGTCAGCTGCCGTGCCTCCAAGGTCTGCCCTGGAGTAGCACCTGGTGTCAGTCAGGAGCCAATTCTAACCCCACCATCAGGGGCTCTAGTAAAGAGTCAGGTGTTCACCTAGTCACGCCCCTCCATGCTATCCTCGGACCACGACAGAGTGGTTCCCCTATCATGGATATTACAGCATTCCAAACTGGGGTGTTTCCCATGACACAATACTGTGTCATACTGCAGTGGAATGCTATGCATGGGTGTTGTCCACGAAGTGTCTCATTTAGACCATGCACAAAAAAGCCCACCTACAATTTGCCAGAGGACATATTGAAAAGTATGAAGACTACTTCTTCTGTATACTCAGACAAAAGAACAATTTGAAACGGTATGATGTTAAAAAGGTTAATACAAAGCGAAATGCATGGTTTCTACAGTGAAACATATTGGTGGAAGTGTCTTTATGTGGAGCTGCATGAATGCTACTGGTGTGGGGGAGTTACATTTCATTGATGGTACCATGAATGAGGTGATGGTACCAACACTCTATGCTCTTGGTAGATGCATACCATTTCAACATGACAATAATGAAAAACACAAATCTTTGGCCACGGTAGCACTTCTGAAGATATGATTCAGTGGCTAAGTATATCTCCCGATCTGAACCTACACTGTGTGCAGAATTATAAGTGAAGTTGTATTTTAGAGGATTATTTTTATTATTGATCAACAACTATGTTCTCAATCACCCCAAAAGACTCATGAATATCAAAGCTTAATGCTTTTGGAAGTTGGAGTGGGGTTTTTTAAGATTTGGCTATCTTAGGAGGATATATGTTTGTGCAGGTGCATGTGAAGTTTGTGCAGAATATATTCCCATATCACTTGTTTATTTTCACCAGGTAAACCAATATAACTGCACACATTTTAGAAATAAACATTTCTGACATGCAAAAACGAAACCCAAAAAAATAAGTGACCAATATTGCCACCTTTCTTTATGATGTCACTCAACAGCCTTCCATCCATAGATTCTGTCAGTTGCTTGATCTGTTTACGATCAGACACAACAGCCTCCCAGACATTGTTCCGAGAGGTGTACTGTTTTCCCTTCCTGTAGACTCACATTTTATGAGGGACTACAGGTTCTCTATGGGGTTCAGATCAGGTGAACAAGGGGGCCATGTCATTATTTTTTCTTCTTTGAGACCTTTACTGGCCAGCCATGCTGTGGAGTAGTTGGAGGCATGTGATGGAGCATTGTCCTGCATGAAAATCATGTTTTTCTTGAACAATACCGACTTCTTCCTGTACCACTGCTTGAAGAAGTTGTCTTCCAGAAACTGGCAGTAGGTCTGGGAGTTGAGCTTCACTCCATCCTCAACCTGAAAAGGTGCCACAAGTTTGTTTTTTTTATGATACCAGTCCATACCAGTACCCCACCTCCACCTTTGCTGGTGTCTGAGTCGGAGTGGAGCTCTCTGCCCTTTACTGATCCAGCCTCTGGCACATCCATCTGGCCCATCAAGAGTGACTCTCATTTCATCAGTCCTTAAAACCTTTGAAAAGTCAGTCTTAAGATATTTCTCAGCCCAGTCTTGACATTTTATCTTATGTTTCTTGTTCAAAGGTGGTCGTTTTTCAGCCTTCTTTACCTTGGCCATGTCCCTGAGTATCGCACACCTTGTGCTTTTTGTTACTCCAGCAATGTTGCAGCTCTGAAATATGGCAAAACTGGTGGCAAATGGCATCTTGGCAGCTTCATGCTCGATTTTCCTCAATTCATGGGCAGTTATTTTGCGCCTTTTTTGCCCAACACGCTTCTTGCAACCTGTTGGCTATTTGCCATGAAACGCTTGATTGTTCGGTGATCATGCTTCAAAAGTTTGGCAATTTCAAGACTGCTGCATTGCAAGACATCTCACAATTTTGGACTTTTCAGAGCCCGTCAAATCTCTCTTCTGACCCATTTTGCCAAAGGAAAGGAAGTTGCCTAATAATTAAGCACACCTTATATATGGTTTTGATGTCAATAGACAGCACCCCCCCACATTACAGAGATGCACATCACCTAATTTTCTTAATTAGTAGTTGGCTCTTAAGCCTGAACAGCTTGGAGTAGGACAACATGTATAAAAAGTATAATGTGATCAAAATACAACTTGCCTAATAATTCTGCACACAGTGTAATGCATCACCTATGAGGAATTCTGAAGAGACAAGATGAGTATCACTCTCGACTCAGCATCCAGGCTCTAAGAAAGGTCATTTTGAAGAATGGAAAAAGATAAATATTAAAATATGTAACCAATTCGTTCATTTCATGCTTAGAAGACTTGGTGCTGTCATTAAAAATTATGGTGTTCATACAAAATACTAGATCTAGACTTTGATGTGGGTTGTATTAATTTTTTCATTAACTAATTTTTGAGCATATCTGAAGATTTTGAAATGAAAGTTAAATTATTAACTTTACTTTCATGTAATGGGTTAAAAAGATGTTCTATAAAACTAATTCTTGACAAAAGTTTGGAAATTGCTCTTTGTTCTGTGAGATTGATTAAAGTCTTACTTTTCAAAGGGGGTGTACTCATTTCTATTTAGCAATGTATGTTATATATATTTTTTATTTAGCATACAATCTATTTGTTCACATGCTTAGATTAAATTGAACATCTAGATCAAAGTAATCATGA
This sequence comes from Ranitomeya variabilis, assembly GCF_051348905.1. Classification (NCBI taxonomy): domain Eukaryota; kingdom Metazoa; phylum Chordata; class Amphibia; order Anura; family Dendrobatidae; genus Ranitomeya; species Ranitomeya variabilis. The sequence continues at coordinate 152,164,720 of NC_135232.1, forward strand.
TGTAATATAATATGAAAGTAATGATTTTTAAATACAATTTGATTTACTATAACAAATTAAAATGTCTGTATCATCTTGACATTCAAATGTAAAAAGCTAAGTAATTGGACTTTAAATTGAATGCTACATGCAGAAATCAGAAGATAGTGATAAACAGAGTAATGCATTGCTTTTGAATTTCATGTGGAATGTAACAATGATGGATACATACATTTTACATTATTGTTGTATCATTTCATGAACAAAATAATCAAGTCTTTTAACTTAAAGTAATAACCTCTTCAAAAATATAGTTCTTTTATTCTATATGATTGAAATAAAGAACATAAATTGCATAAATCTAAGAGATTTACATAGATTTGCAAGTGTTGAGTTAGGATTCATATTTTTTAATAGACTACCAATTAATTGATCAGAGCATATATTTACTTTTTCTCGTAGATACTATTACAGTATGTTGTTGCGCCCATACATCGTGCCCAGCTTGTGCTTCTAAAGACATGAACCCCATAAATTAAATGGGCTCTCATTGCTACAGAAATGCCAACGTGGATGCTAACTGCAGTTTAGATACACTGAGGGGCTCAGAAGGGAGCGTGTATTAGGATTTTGGAGTGCAAAATTCACTGGATTTCTTTTGATGGGTGAGGAGTAGTGTTGAGCGATACCTTCCGATATGCATTGGTATCGGTATCGGATAGTATCGGCCAATACCGGCAAAATATCGGATCTCGCCGATACCGATACCCGATACCAATGCATTTCAATGGGACGCAAAGTATCGGAATGGTTCCCAGGGTCTGAAGGAGAGGAAACTCTCCTTCAGGCCCTGAGATCCATATTCATGTGTAAAATAAAGAATTAAAATAAAAAATATGGATATACTCACCTCTCCGGCGGCCCCTGGATCTTACCGCTGTAACCGGGAGCCTCCGTTCCTAAGAATGAGCGCGTGAAGGGCCTTCGATGACATCACGGCTTCTGATTGGTCGCGTGACTGCTCATGTGACCGCTCACGCGACCAATCACAAGCCGCGACGTCATCGCAGGTCCTTCACGGGCTCATTCTTAGGAACGGAGGCTCCCGGTTACATCGGTACGGTCCAGGGGCCACCGGAGAGGTGAGTATATCCATATTTTTTATTTTAATTCTTTATTTTACACATGAATATGGTTCCGATACCGATTCCCGATACCACAAAAGTATCGGAACTCGGTATCGGAATTCCGATACCGCAAGTATCGGCCGATACCCGATACTTGCGGTATCGGAATGCTCAACACTAGTGAGGAGCCATTTTGCTTTTCCAGAGCCTTTGTGCTACCAGTAACATGGAAGTCCCCTATATTTCTCTTGACATATTACAGTCCTGGTTAAAGAAAATTGGCGCGCACTTAGGACATTAAGGGAGTGAGGTGCTGGTGTAACGGGCTGTTTAAAGCCCCAAATACAATGAAGAATATATAGTACACCGCACACTCTAGGTATCTAAGATGCAATAGTGACAATTTATTAATGACATGAACAAATGTGTGTTTGAAAGCGACCAGAGGTAATTATGACGTTTTGGCTCTACCAGAGCCTTAATCATACAATCGCTTTATTATGCATAGAGTAGAGGATAAAGATCCTTGAGGATTCCTAGAACAAACTTTTTAGCGTTATGTTGCTGTGGTGGGTCAGTTGTGTGGGGTCTGGTAGTGTATATCTGTGAGCGGCCCTCCCGCGCCCTGCTGCATATTACAGTCCTGAGCGGGTCAAGATTTTTGTGTGGAACATTTTACATAAAATTTTAGATCGCTTTTATCCTGTGCTCTATGCTGAACACTTAAATCAGGGTTTCCATCTAAATCTCTGAATGACTTGATTCAGATGAAACTCTCCCATACTGGTTCACTATAATGAGGTAGCAGAGTTACTATTGATTCCATCTGGCCTCTGTTCAGTGGTGTTCTTCTTTTCAGACATACACCAAACTATGATTTACCACATTTTTTGAACACCTAAAAAGACAGACATCGCCTGTTTAAAGTCCGGATGGAATGCATAGCATATCTATCTGCCTCATTATAGAGAATCTTCCACCAAAGGTTCTGTTTGAAACACGTTTTTCAGAGATTTACATGGAAACCCCGATGTAAGCGCTCAGCGTAGAGCGTAGGATAAATGTGAACTGAGCCATACTGCAATTTTTGAGAGGCAGAATAAACAAATCAATAGCAGTTCAAAAATTGGTTTCATTTATTTACTCTGTTCCTCATGCAGTATAAGTGATTAGATGGATTTATTCTTCGAATCATTGTAATTACTGCAATACCAGACTTATATTGGTGTTTTATATTTGGCTACTGTTACACACATGCTCCTGGCATGGTCTAACAAGGCCACCATATCTGGCAGACCCTGAGGTTGTCATGACGACCTCGGATTGCCTAAGCAATGATGTTGCAGAGGCGCTCCTCATTTTCCCAGCCTCCTAAATGTTGTAATGGATATCAATCACAGAATTTAAGTGGTTAAAATGCCTGGGGCAGGCTCCACTCCTGACAGTGACAGCCAATCGTGCGGGCACTGTTCTTGTGCCTGAACAATTGCCATGACATAACTTTTAATCACAGCTCATGAACCCCTTTCTGAACATAACATAAATTTACATGAAAGGTCATGAAGGGGTTAAAATGTTGTTATAGTATCTTTGATTACTATCTCTTGCAGTAGTAGGACATTCCACAGTCTGATTGCGCTAATGGCAGTAAATCCTTTCCTATTTAGCTGCGGGAATCACCTTCCCGCTACATATAATAAATGCCCTTTTGCTGTTTGTAAGATATTTTTAAGGAATAAATTATTTGTCAGTCCTTTATGTTGACCACACTTGTATTTAAACATATAAATTACATCGCCTCTGAGGCATCTTTTTTTGAAGGCTAAAGAAGTGCTATTTTTACAAGCTCTCAACATATGAGAGGTTTTCCATCTCATGTAATAATCTAGTTGTCCCTCACTGGTTATAACTTCTGAATTTCGTTTTTAAAATGGGGAGTCAAAAACTGAATCCCATAGTCCAGATGTGGCTTTACAAGTGATTTATAAAGGGGTAGAAGGACATTGGGATTGTGGGATTTTTTCTCCCATTTTATTCCTTCTAATATCTTGTTTGCTTTTGTAGCTGCTGCTTGACACTGGATACTGGTGCTAAGCTTATTCAGAATCAGTAACCAGACAATCTTTCTCCTGTTCTGTAGTCCCTAGTATATTTCTATTTAAAGTATATTCAGCAATAAGATTAGTTGCACTACCATACATTTATCAGCAATAAACCTCATCTGCCATGATTGCCCATACGAACATCTTATCCAGATCATTTAATTATAATATACTGTCAATCTACTTTTTTATCATTCTACATAATTTTGTGTCATCAGTCAAGACTGACACATTACTATCAATTCCAGCTATAAGATCATTACTTAAAAGATTAAAAATAATTGGTCTTAACAGTGATCCTTTTGGTCCCCATTGCTCCTGCAGCGCCCCAGAGTCCTGGTCATTGCAGTACTGACGCTCCGCCACTAGGGGGAGTGATGGTACATCTGATGGCACTTAAGGAGTTCACCTGACCAGGTATCACAGTCACACATTACACTTCACACTCTGGCCACCAGGGGGAGCAAAGGGTTCTATGTATTAGGCCACTCCTCACACTCTGGTAAAACTGGGGGTTGGATAGGAAGTTAGAGAGAAGCTGACTGGGTTTTGCCCAGGCAACACTTGGTGAGAGAATAGGTTGCTCGGGAAGATTCAGGAGGGTCCCTGTCAGGGGTGGGATCCTGGCAGAGGCCTAGCGAAAAGGACAGATCGTTACAGAGCCGCGCCTGCACTTCATTGCGGCGGCATCTTAAGAAAGCACACGAAGCGAAGCATATTGTGGAAAAGTGAGAAACGAGATCACAGCACAAAGGCAATAGAACCAGTAGCAGTCGTTCCCCGAGATCGGCAACATCCTACTGAGGTGCATAGCCGGTGGCCGGAACGCCGAGGAAGTATTGGGCTCTACGCATTACTTCAAACCAACGGCAGGGCAGTCAACTTTAGGTGGGCTGCCTCACCTTAATCACCTAATGAAGACAATGGAGGCAATTGTGGGAGAGGGGCGTCTCTAGGGTCCCTATAAAATAACTCCAGGCCTACCCCATCATACTGGTGCGTCCTATCCATATCATCTGGGGGACGGAGAGAAAGAACAGAAACATACACAACAGTTGTGAGGACTATCCCGTGGTGCTCAGCAGAGAAGTACTACAACACCCAGGTGCTAGTGGGTAGGCACTGATTTCCACCTGCAAAGAGAACTCTGGATGTGCCTTCGGACCGGACGGTCTCAGCCAACCCTGTTAACAGTGCTCTGGATTGCGGATGCCGAAGCCTTCAGTAAAGGGGTAAAGAGACTGCAACCCTGTGTCCTCGTTATTTACTGCGACCTACACCACCACCTACACCTTTTATTTGGCGCCCCTTAGCAGGACCACGGACTAGGTCGGGCCACCGTGACATCCTTAGGACTGAGAGACCCGGTACCGAGTACCCCGCCGTCCTGCATCTGGGGGCCGCTCCACTCCAACCTCAGATACTCACCACTGCTGAGTTTATCCCATCTAAAGAATGTTACATTAAAAATGAAAGTTTGCTTCCTGTCCCATTACCAGTTTTGTATGTGTGTGCAGTCCCTTATTGTGGAGTTTCAGCTTAAGGCTGTTATATGGTACAGTATCAAATGCCCTTGCAAAATCCAGATATAACACATCACCCACATGACCATTTTTCATGTTTGCACTTGTCTTCTCATAGAAACCCAACATGTTGGTGAGACATGACTTATCCCCCATGAATCTGTGCTGTTTGTGAGGTATTTTATTATTCTCTGCAATATATTTTTGCAGGTCATCTCTTATAATGCCTCAAAAACTTTGCTCACTACTAATATCAGAATTACCCATCATTACTTAGTTGCTTGGATCCACCTTCTTACCTTTCATAAATATCACCACCATGTCATCCATTCTCTATAATAGCACTAACCTGGTTACAAGAGGGTCTAAGAAGATGAGATACAACAGTCTGTCATAAGAGATTTCAGTGCAAATGGAGTACCTGCAGTAAATTTCTTGTCAGCAAAACAAATTTTTGGGAATACTTTGCAAATTCAAATTTAAAAACAGTTGATCACAACTGATGGCTAATCAATTGCATCTCACACGGATGTTCTGGTGTCATACTAACCTTTTCGCTATAGACTTTCAACCCTGAAATGATAATACTCAAGATCTGTCAAGCAAAATAACTGGAATTGGTAGTGTTTCATAGTTTTTGTGGCATAGAATAGGTTATGTTTTGAATGAGTAATATTTCATTAGAAATACATGAGTGATTGTGCGCCCTTCGGGCACGCTGTGATTACGAACGACACAATGGGGTGTAACCATGCAGCAGACTGACCTCGCAATGGGGTGTTCCCGTGCACCAGACTGGCGTATCTGTAGACTAATAGCAAACAAATACCTGGTGTACCTCTCCTGCCACTCCTACCTTGTGTATGAAAAAGCTCAGTAGTCAATACTGTTTGGGTAGTGCTATCCGATAGTGCTATCCATGAAGAAAGTGAACGGGTAGAGCTATCCCATAGCCCTATTCCTAAAGGAAATGAATGGGTAGCGCCATCCGATAGCGCTATTCCTCAATGTTCCTGAGCGTAAGCTATTTCACATGGTTGAGCGCACTTGGGATCTGCCCCCAAGGCCCTGCCCATGCCCAATGTTTGGTCCGTAGACTGCGGCTAGGAGTTAGTACCACTTTTGTGTACAAAATTGTTTGGCTTTTACAATTGTTAAAAAGCTTAATAAAATACTTTTTTGTACACACAGTTGACAGTAAACTATATGTCAACGTTAGGAATTAGTTTACCTTGCTTCTGTGTCTCAAATATTTTGAACCTTATTTGTTGGCTTTTCCTTCCCCTGGAGAAAACAACATATAACTGCCCATGTGAAAACACTGGGAGAGGCAAATAAATTCCTTCAATATCCAAGGACTGTCCCTGAGATTTATTGATGGTCATTGCAAAAGCCAACATGACAGGAAACTGACGCCATCGCATCTGGACTGGCACGTTTTTGTCTTTGGAAATCAGGTCATCTCTTGGAATAAGAACTGTTTGACCCTTTGCTTTTCCATTTAAAGCAACGGCATGAATAACATTTGCTTTTAAGATTTTCACATAGTGCCTTGTGCCATTACAAAGGCCACGCTTTCTGTTAAGATTATGCAGGAGCATAACTACAGCTCCTGGTTTCAGCTTTAGTTCATGAGGAGGCATTCCAGTGGAATTCAAAGAGTTAAGAAACTGTACAGGGTATTCTGTAAGAATCACACCCTCCTCTTCCGCAATTGTGTCGAAGGAGCGATATGTTGAGTGTTCACCTTGAACTTGACTAAGAATTTTGTCCTTCAAGGTGTGAACGTCATCGTTCAATAGCGTAAGAATTGCTTTATTGGTAATTGCTTCCAACGTTGCATCGGTAATCTCAATTGAATCGCCAAAAATAGCTGTGACTAAATCACCCTCTTCAATAAAAGAATTCGGGATTTCAATTGTGTCTTCTGGTAGACCATATACATTTGACAACTCTCCATTACCAAGTTTCAGTAACCATGAGTTGTACTCAACTTCGTCCTGAGACGTTCTCATATTCTGTTGTTTCCGGGATTTTGAGTATTTAACCCTAGAACGCGTACCTGGGGCCTCGCAGGCCTGCTAGGTTACTTGTTTTCTATTACCTGTAAAACTACATTAGTTAGAATTTTGAAACTCAAGGTAATCCTCAGGTATATAGTTGTTAGTAATATCCAGTTGTTCATATATTTTTATGTTATAGGCATCTCGTATAGCAACGGTTTTTTTGTGACTACCCCAGATTCACGTACCTGGGGCCTTTGAGGCCTGCTTTGGTTTACATGTACTCCTCAGTCTTTTTGTCTGTACTGTTGTTGGGGAAGAACTTATGACTCAGTCTTTATGACTATTGGTCGATGGCTGTTGCTGGGAAGAGTGTGGATTCTGCCTGACATGGTAATGTGATCCTGGAAGGGAGTTTCCCCTCACAAAGTAACGTGATTATGATGTCAGTACAGGTCCTTTAGTCCTAAATCCTAGTTGCTGGAGAGACTTTGGAGGAAGAAGTTAGCTTTCTTTGGTCTGTAACAAAGAACCTTTCTGAGCTCCAAAACCAGAGGCTTCTACTACACTTACAAGAAAGTGATCTGTTGAAGGTAAGAGTAGGGGGGCTGTACTTTACCCTAAGCACACAAACACTAACAAAGTCTTAGCACACACAGTGTATAGTGCACAAGCCTGATTGTAATCTTTATTTTTTACTTTTCATTTTAGTTTACTTACATCTAAGATTACAATGGCACAGTCTACATCAAGGGGATTGACTGTCCAAGAAATTGAGGCGATTATTTTCAATAGTGATGAAGACAGTGACATTTCTTTGTTGGATGAAGAGTATATTCCACCAGCTAATGTATCAACTTCATCGTCCAGCGATTCCTCAGATGATGAAGAAGTAATGGATCCAGCAGAATGTGCAAGTAGAACATCTAAAACAAATGTTTTTTGGAACAGTACTGCTGTGGCTCATGCACGCACCCCATCACATAACATTATTAGAGTTCCTCAAGGAGCTGTCGGAATTTCCCAATTCATGTCCAAAAAAGATGTTTTCAGTAAATTTGTTTCTGATGATATTGCAGATGAGGTAGTTTTGTGTACGAATGTGGAAGGTAAACGTATTGCTTCGGAAAAAAAAAAACTTGGAAAAATTTAACTAAAGAGGAACTATATGCCTATATTGGCCTTACTCTTCTGGCAGGGTCGACTAAATCATTTGATGTGCCAATCAGAGAGTTATTTCTGAACCCATTTGCAGATCCACATTACAAAGCCACTATGTCCGTAGATAGATTTGAGGCTATTCGGAGATGCATTCGTTTTGATGAAAAGAGAACTCGGCCTGTGAGGTTGGCAACCGATAAATTAGCGCCTATTAGCTATATATGGAATCTTTTTATCAAGAACTGTTACAAACTTTACAATTCTAGCGAATATGTGACAGTGGACGAACAACTTCTTGCCTTTAGGGGACGTTGCAAATTTATCCAATATATGCCCAGTAAGCCAGCTAAATACGGCATAAAAATTTTCTGGATGTGCGATTCAGCAACTTATTATGGGATGAATGGCATGATTTACTGTGGAAAAGAAGCTGACGCTCCAGTCCAGAAAGATCTATGTTCCAACATAGTGAAAACACTAGCTTTACCAATTTTCCATTCTGGAAAAAATATCACTATGGATAATTATTTTACTAATTTAGAACTGGCCAATTTTTTGCTTCAGAAACAACTAACACTTGTTGGTACAATGAGACCAAACCGCCGCGAAATTCCACCAATAATGAAGCACAATGCACAGCGACCAATCTACGAGAGTGTATTCGGTTTCTGCAATGAGGCAACAATGGTGTCCTATAAAGCCAAGAAAGAAAAATCTGTGATATTACTGAGCACAATGCATCACGATGAAAGTATTGACACCAATGACAGGAAACAAAAACCTGAAATTATACTTCATTATAATAAGACAAAAGGAGGTGTCGACAAGATGGACGAAATGATTACTGAATATTCGTGTAAAAGGCAGACTAAACGTTGGCCTGTTGCCCTTTTTTCCAATATCCTTGATGTGTCATCCCTCAATAGCTATATTGTTTACTGTCAAACTAATCCAGAATTCCATGCCAACAGGAAGGACAATAGACGTATATTTTTGACAGAACTTTGTTATGAACTTTTGATGCCTACTATGCTAGAGAGAAGCAGTACAAAATGCTTATCAAGGCAAATTACAGAGGCAATGATCCGATGTGGAATATGCTTTCAGGAACAGCCAGAGCAAAGAGAAAAAAAAAGAAAGCGCTGCTATATTTGTCCAGCAAAGAAAGAAAGAAAATCGGAGCGTTTCTGTTCTACTTGCGGACAAAATGTATGCAGGGAACATTCTGAAGAAAAAATAATATGCAACAATTGTCGGGGGAATATGTAAAGTGGAAAATAAATATTCCTGCTACAGACTTTATGTAAAAACTTTTTATAAGAAAAAATGTATCCATCATAAAAAATTGTACTGAGTGAATATATTGGGCGTGCCCGTTTAGTTACATTTTTGTTGTTTTATGTACATAATTTTTTTTTTTGAATTATACACATCTTAGGCTATGTTCCAAGTAGCGCTGGGGTTCGCCAGAATGGGATCCATAATGGATCTGACCTCCTGGTAACTCCAGCTAAGGCTGATGGAATGCCGGGATTCCACCAGCCTTAGCTGAGGTCACCAGGAGGTCAGATCCATTACGGATCCCCTCCTGGTGGACCCCAGCGCTAGTGGGAATGCATCCTTACTTTGCAAATTTAAAATAAACTTTGAAAAGTATTTTTATTTGAGTTATTCCATGTTATTTGCACACAGGCCTAAAAGGCCCCAGGTACGTGAATATGGGGTAGTCACAAAAAAAGCGTTGCTATACGAAATGCCTATAACATAAAAATATACGAACAACTGGAAATTACTAACAACTATATAGCTGAGGAATACCTAGAGTTTCAAAATTGTAAGTAAAGTAGTTTTACAGAAAATAATAAAAAAGTAACCTGACAGGCCTGCGAGGCCCCAGGTACGCGTTCTACCAGCCTTAGCCGGGGTCACCAGGAGGTCAGATCCATTACGAAATCCCGTCCAGTCGGACCCCAGAGCTAGTGGGAATGCATGCTTACTTTCAAATAACTTTGAAAAAAATTTTTTTTTGAGTTATTCCATGTTATTTGAAAACAGGCCTCAAAGGCCCCAGGTACGTAATAGTGTAGATTTCTATGGCCACGCATTCTAGGGTTAATGGAGGACTGTACAATTTTGGCTCTTTTTCCACCTTCCACTGTTAGTAGGGTTTGATGAAAGTCACCACCGTTTCTGAAAACTTCTCCACCAAATGGTCTATTTTTTCCATATATGTCTTGGAGCAAATTATCCACAGCGTTCATATTAAAACAGGGAGTCATTGTTACTTCGTCCCAAATAACGACAGATGACTCCCTAAGCTCCTTTGCTTGAAGTGAGGTTGGCTTAATTTTTGACACTGTGGTCTCATTTGTTGTAATTCCAAGGCCAAACTTGGAATGGTAGGTGCTGCTGTTTTGTAGTAATGTAGCCGCCAATCCAGTGGAGGCTACTGAGCAAATAGACTTCTTTTCTGCTTGTAGTGTCTTGTGCAAGCAGTTGTACAAAAATCTTCCCACTGCCTCCTGGGCCGGCAAGAAAAAAACAGTGTGAGCTACTGTCATCTGGCTGTGATGCAGCATTGACTGCTTGCATAATTGCATCCAAAGCTGATTTCTGAGCTTCATTAAGCAAAGCTTTCAATTGCTCAGCCTCCTACTTTATTACTGCATAATTCAGTTGGTCCAGTATTTAATCTGGAACATTTTCTGGAGTTGGCAATCTGTAGTCAGCACAGGACTTTTATTGCTTAAGAGCACTTCATTAATATAACGAAGAGCCAGTTGCTCAGCAATTTCTGGAGTATACAGCCTGGTATAATCCTCCATAAATTTTGTTTTATATTTTTGCCATAATGCCAATGGTTTAGCTGGTTCCCCATATACACAAATTATAGCAAATAATTTGCGAAGTTGGTAGGGCATTTGGAAAGTGATTGAATCCGTTATACCATCTTCCCATTGTTAATCATCTTCCAAAAGATGAAGATCAATGCATGCATTTTTATACTTGTCATGTATGACTCCATTGAAAGTCCTTAAGTCAGCATAAAGCCCCCGTCTCACTAAGCGAGTTCGCTAGCGAGATCGCTGCTGAGTCACAAGTTTTGTGACGCAACAGCGACCTCAGTAGCGATCTCGCTATGTGTGACACGTAGCAGCGACCAGGCCCCTGCTGTGAGATCGCTGGTCGTGTCGGAATGGCCTGGACCTTTTTTTGATCGTTGAGGTCCCGCTGGGTAGCACACATCGCTGTGTTTGACACCTTACCAACGACCTCGTTGATGACTCAGACACTGAATCGTCATAATAGCTCCCATTTGACATCATTGTACAGGTCGCTACAGGTCGCTGGTGAGATGTCAAACAGTGAGATCGCAGCAGCGATCATTGGAAGATCTCACTGTTTGACATCTCACCAGCGACCACATAGCGACGCAGCAACGATCCCTGACAGGTCGTATCATTGTCGGGATCGCTTTAGCGTCGCTAAGTGAGACGGGGCCTTAAGACTTTGCTCCTCTTATGTGAAGTAAAAGGAGTCTTAGGTAATGCAGCTCACATCTGTTAAACAGACTGTATAGATTCAGGCAATTGTTTTCCTAAATTGAGCCCCTCATTTTTTCCATCCTTCTGGTACAGCTTCTCTATCCCAGACATAGTGTTCAGGGATTTCACTGTACAAATACTGACGGGTGGAAGCGTCAACTCTGTTTAGCTCAAAATAAGCCTGCAGAGTAGAGGCTTTTGAGTCCGAAAGAGCCATATCCACATCACCATCTTCGAAAAACAGTTGCTGCATGTTTCAAGGAGAATAGCAAGCCTTTTAATGGTATGTTAAGCATCATAAATTTTATTTTTCTGATTCTCCACATGTTCCTCGGTTTATCTTCCTCTTCGAGGATTAAGAGTATGTGAGCTTGTGGTAGTCTACGCTTTTGAAATTCTATTACATACATGCACATAGGCAACTACATGGCCTAAAATGTGTTTTTTCTAAATCTCGCTAAGCACGGCTTGGAGTTTGATTTTAAATACTTGTGCAACCAAATCTGGTCTGAACTCTGGCCTTTGCCATGGTTCTAAGTTTTCAGTAATTTCTTTCCACTTTGGGTTACAGGTCATCGTAACAAAAAGATCTGGCTTTCCGAATTTTTGGATAATAGTCATGGCGTCTTGGTAATTTTGCTGCATAGCTCTTGGGCTTCCAATGACAGTGGACGATAAAATTACTGGTGTCCCAGCTTTTAGCCCTTGGTTTAACGCAGCACTATGGATGTGATCCATAACGCTGGCATAACTGTCGATGCATAATGCCTTTTGATTTTGTTTTATATATTCGATCCTGTCAGATTCAATTTTGAAGTAACTGTCAACGATAATTTGTTGCATCAACTTCCCAGCATTTAAAAGGGGATTGAACTCATCGCGAATGGCAAGACTGTATGCATAGTACTGCAACAGGGTGATGTTATCTTGATCCACTGGTATGGATGGTAGATGAATGTCACCAATTCCTTGATGTTGCACACTTAAGGCAATTGGAGTTGCCAAATTTATTGTCCATTCACTGACCCATATGGGAATAGAAGTGGATATGTCATTGCATCACACTTTCTATGAAGAAAGCTGATTTAAACAGTTTGGTTTTCACTTTTGAGGTGAACTTCGATGTCCCTATTAAATGGCGGTCCACCCATTGCATTTTGATAAATTATAGCTACTTCATTGGACCTTGGTGCATTGTAGCGCCTCTGGTCATCATTGTAGTCATTTATAATTGACATTGTTATTTTGAGTGGATCGCAATTTTCTAATCCAGCAATCCTGTCTTCCTCCATTTCAAATTCCCTCATCATTGTGAAGAATCTTGTGAGTGGGTTAATTGCTTTCATTTTCTCTCCAAGAGATCATAGCAGTGCTGGGAGGCACTTTTTATTTGCTTGGCTTCTTGTACTTAATGCTTCTTCACTGTCCAAGATTTAAATCTGGGCAAACTTGGGAGTTCTACCCACAGCGGGATGCAATGGGGCAGTTCTGGGGTAAATTTGTCCATGAATTCAAAAACAGTATGGACCATTCCCAGGAGGTGGCGCTACTTGTGCTCCCATTGATGCCAAAGCAAGCGAGCTATTTTATTGCCTTATATTAGCCATAAAGTTATTGGAGTGCTGATGCTCTTCTTTCATCAACTTGACTAATTGATCATCCACATGAATGGATGTAATTGGATGCACCCTTTCTTGCAGCAGGAAGGGAATGTTTTGTCCTGCTCCATTTCGTCTTTGAAATTTTCAGATTGGCAGAACTGACATCGAAATGTCAGTTCGCCAGCATAGTGCTCTTCAATACGTTTCTCATCTATTTGATTGAAAAGTCCTCTAGCGGCAAATGTAATTTGCCATCGTCAAGTGGCTCTTGCATTTTGGGCACATATTCTATCTTGTTCTCTTTTTTGTGAAATATGTGTGCAGCGCCCTAGAGTCCTGGTTGCTGCAGTAATATTATTCCTCCACCAGGGGGAGTGATATTACGTCTGGAGGCAATAAAGGAGATCTCCTGTCCAGGTATCACAACACGCCACACACTTTACACTCCAGTCCACCAGGGGGAGCAAAGGTTCTATCTATTAGGCCACTCCTCACAGTTAGGTAAAACTGGTGGGTTGGTTAGAAAGTTAGAGAGTTCCTGGCTGGAGACAGAGAGAAAGGTCTCCAGGCCGAGCTGTCTGGAATGATCTCCAGCAGATCCAGACTTTGGTCTGAGGAGGACGAAGGTCCACCGAGCTGCGCCTGCCCCACGTGTGGCAGCATCCAAAGAGAGATACATTGAAAGGAAGCATGTTGTAATGAGTGAGAACAAAGGCATAGCAACAAGTGGATGCCAGAGAGGATAGTAGATGAAAGGAGCTGCATCCATCTGGTGCATGTTCTGGTAGCCAGAATACCGAGAGGAGTAAAGTGCTCTATGCCATTGCTTCAGAGACTGGCAGGACAGTCAATTCCAAGTTGGCTGCCCGACCTAAAATAACTAAGAAGACACGATGACAACTTGTGGGGGTCGGGGCGTCTCTAGGGTCCCTATAAACAAGCCTCAGGCCATCAGTCATACGGGTTTTGTTCTATCCGACCACGGGGAACAGAGAGAGAAGAGTAATAACAGTGAGGACTTCATTAGAGCTTAAGCAAGTGAGGACCTACTGTGTTACTGTGCGCATAGGAAGGCTATCGCATTCTACCTGGATAAGGAGACTCTGGATTTGCCCTCAGACCGGCCGGACTCTGCCTACCCCATGATCCAGTGCCCCGGACTGTGGACACTGAAGCCTTCAGTAAAAGGTAAAGAGACTGCAACCTTGTGACCTCGTTATTCACTGCGCCTTACACCATCACCATCTATACCTCTGGGAAGCCCTGGGTATACACTTCACCTGTGGGAAGGTATGCCATCTAGCTGCCATAACATCACCCCAGGGACCCCTAAGCAGCGTCGGTCACCCTGACCGAATACTACAGGTGGTGTCACGAACATCATACAAACTTTCCTTTTCATTGGACATCCCCCAAAGGGCCATGGACCGGGTCAGGCCACCGTGACATCCCCAGAACTGAGAAGGACCCGGTACTGAGTACCCCATTGCCCTTACGTGGGGGCACTCCATGTGTATCACTTTGTGCATTGCGTGTTGCTTGTTGTCATGCAGCATTAGATGCTCTACATGATTCAGTTACTTCATTCGTTTCTCTTGCTCTGGCCGCCCTCTATCAGGCTGCATCAGCAGTTCTTCGACAATTTCGTTCATCTTCTGTTTCAGGTTACGCACCCATATGTGATTCGCTTCTCTACGTGCAGCAGCGTGCTCAATTTAATCCATCTTTGCAATGTTGCCTCAGTGTTGCCTGAGTGTTGCCTCACAATGTTGCCTCACAGTGTTGCCACACAATGTTGCCTCACAGTGTTGCCTCACAGGCTAATGTTCAAAAAATGCTTATGCCTTAACTCGCCACTAGGGTTGAGCGAAACGGATCGGACATTTTCAAAAATCGCTGACTTTCAGCAAAGTCGGGTTTCATGAAACCCGATCCGATCCCACTGTGGGATCGGCCATGTGGTTGGCGATCTTCACGCCAAAGTCGCGTTTCATATGACGCTTTCCCCACCATTTTTCAACCAATGAAGGAGTGTGGGCAGCGTGATGACATAGGTTCCGGCTTGCTTTCTGCTGCGTCACAACCGCCATATTGCCGTTTGGGATGTAGCGATTTCCACAGTCTAACACAACCTTTGCTGTGCAGGGGAGAGAGAGAGAGAGAGAGAGAGAGAGAGAGAGAGAGAGAGAGAGTGAAAGACTTTGCTCCCCCATTGACTTACATTGGGTTTCGTGTTTCGGTCGATCCCCGACTTTGCGCGATAATCGGACGATTTGACTCGACTCGACTTTTGACAAAGTCGGGTTTCACGAAACCCGACTCGATCCTAAAAAAGTTAAAGTCGCTCAACCCTACTCGCCGCCAGTGAGAGCTCCTCTCCTTAGGTATCCATGGTTACGCCCATGCAGTTAGCTGCTAGTGGTAGTAACTATGGATACCTAAGTTACTGTTCAGCTGTGGATGACTCATTGCGTTCAGACAAATGGTTGAGCTGTGGATGACTCATTGTGCACAGACACATGGACACGTTCAAATTGGGTATAATGATTAAAAAGAGAATTTTGCAAAGTAAATAAATAAAACAAATAACAGAATAATAGTAGTCTCAAAGCATTTGCATCAGAAAGGAACTATATCAGTATGATGGACACAAATTACCCCACCACTAAAGATGCTATTTTGAATGCTTCAGGCAAAAAATAGAATGTCTGTTTTGTAAAACTACACATAGATATGGAAGGAATCTAAAAGAAAAATATCTAGATATTATAAAGGTCAAAGGAAAATGGAAACAAATCAATCTGGGCCAGCTAAAGCTTTCATGCATTATGTTCTACTAGAAGAAATTATTGCCACATCTTTTGAACACTTAGTTATTGACAGAATTCATAAAAGTATACACATTATCCCAGAGACAAGGATAATGAAACTCCAAGACCTACAAATCATGGGCAATCTCCCTGGAGTACCGTGCATTCAGTCAGGCCTTGCTCATAATAATTGTACATAACCGAGAGATTTCCTTTACTTATATTGTTCATCTGCAAAGTTAGAGATGTTTTGCCTGCACAATTCTTTATATCAGAGGCATATTGATATAGGAAATGGAGAAGGGGTTCCAAAATATTTCAGTTTCTTTTTATTAACTGCTTTATCGGATTAAGCACACTATTGTTCCCCTGCATGAAAGTAGTAGAATAAAGAAAGGTTTGGTTAAACAGTCACACAAATTATGAAACAAAAGTTGGCTGAGCATTACCTGTGCAGGGCTTAATAAGAATACTAAAGAAGAAGATACATGAACCTCAGTTAGCCCTTCTGCTGCCATTGGAAAATATTTTTAGATGTGCTTAGAACATATAATTATGTAAGTTACTATTATGTTTTAGTTAAAAATGTGCTACAAGATATCAGTGCTATTCCTGATTGCTCTAATTTCATACTCGGGTTGAACTTAAAGGGAACCTTTCACCAGATTTTCTCCACATAAAGTAAAGCCAGCACCTGTAGGCCATCATATACAGCATAATGCTGTATATATGTACTCTATATTTGTGCGCTCTGCATAACACAAAAAAATACCTTTTATTATACTTACAAACGAAGCAGTCCGGTCCGATGGGCGTCACTAGTCTTGATCTGGCACCTCCTCTCTTCTTGCGATCATCGTCCTCCTTCTTGCTTCATGTGGATGATGCGCCCTATGTGTCCTTCATCTTACCCTTGTGCAGACACACTTCTCTCTGTCCTGTATACTTTTTATATAAAATTGTATTATTATACCGTAATTGTCAACATCATGTAACCACAAAAATTCCTTTAAGTACCTGCACGATGGTAACATTCAGTTGTCAATTTATTCCTACATTTTCCAGAATACGGAATAGAGGAAGAGTACAATGCCGAGATCATAGAAAGCATGCATTAAAATTGCTATTGTATGGTCGTAAATTATTCTATTATAGTTGATTGCTGCTATCTTTTGATATGGAAGCAATCTTTAGTAGTAACTGCCAAAATCAGAAAGAAGAATATACATTACAGGCAATCATCTTATAATTTCAAATATTACATTTCAAAATATGATAAAAAATGATTGTTAGATCATATGCTCTTTACAAAGAAATATGTGAATGACAGATAAAGTCTTTCTATTGCTGTACTGCATAATAATTTTGCCAGCTCATCATATAGTAGGTGGAGAGCTTCCAAATATTAATTACTAGAGATGTGACATTTTCTAAATTATTCCTTACATTCTGGGAAATGTCTTCAATTATCCCATTAAAATGCTGATATTTTATTAATGTCTACATATTATTGCCTTTTTGTCTTTAATTGTAATTGGATTTGATGCTGTATGTATATATACTTGATATATTGTGTAAAAATATTTTATACCAGTTACTTTAGGTGCCAACTGATAAATTGAGGTGGTTTAAATGAGGTTTCCCACAAATATATTTATCAAATAGCCCCAAGGTCTCCAGCAAGTAGTGGAATAAAAGTATCAAATCCCCCTGAGGTCCTGCAAATGAGGAGGAATCTGAATGATCTGTGGTTGGGCATGTAAGGTAGAGCTGTTTGTACAGTATATACCAAGAGTGATGAAAATGGGAGAAATGTGATCCAAACAATCAAACATGTATCCCCCCCATTGAATAAATACATCTGGTGAGAATAAAATATTGAAGAGGATCTACCAATTTTGAGAAAAATGCAAGAAGTGAGAGTAAAAGAAATTACCTGTATATGACTTTTTTCAAATACTTGTCATTAGCAAACCAGTTGATTTCTCTCAGCATTACAAAAAGAGAGATTTTAGTTTAACTCAAAATCTGAAGATGCTAGGACATGCCAACTGTGACATTGGGATGATTCTACACCAGGGGTGTCAAACTGCATTCCTCGAGGGCCGCAAACAGGTCATGTTTTCAGGATTTCCTTGTATTGCACAGGTGATAATTTAACCACCTGCACAGATAATGATTCCTGCTCCTTGTGCAATGCTAAGGAAATCTTGAAAACACGCATGGTTTGAGGCCCTCGAGGAATGCAGTTTGACACCCCTGTTCTACACAACATGTGAATGACAAACCAACCGAGAAAAAAAGCAGTCAAAAGTCCAAATATATATAATAATTATAAAAAAGCCTTTATTAACAATAAATCCAGGTTAAAACATGACAGAAAAAAAGAGAAATCCCCATGCTGCCCATAGCATACACCAAAAAGGGACAGGGGGCAGGTGCATCTAATACCAGTAAATACACTCATCAACCATTGGAAAAACTATTAGCATGTGAGATTGTAAGAGAGTATCCACTTAATAAGAACACTCAGGTCTACATATATCAGAGAAATCCACTCAAATATATAATGAGTACATACCGGTAGATGCAGGGATACACCTAGTGGAGATGAACACCTCACCCCCGTCCACCCCGACGCGCATTTCGGCTGCTGCCTTTCTCAAGGGGTGACACATGTGAATGGCAAATGGAACCTTGAGAATAGAGCTATAGGTTTTAAGGTGAATTAATCAGTTTGTGTTATGGTCCACTTCCACAAGTAGACAAGGAGGATAAGGACGTAGGCCAGAAAACGTAGGGTTAATGCTAACATGGTTTATAAGCTCTCAATGTGATGCACCAACCACTTAGACAGTATAGCACAAGATGAATCTCAGCAGGAAGAGTATAACCCATATATTAAAACATAACTTTTACTATCATAGTAAAAGTTATGTTTTAATATATGGATTATACTCTTCCTGCTGAGATTCACGATTTTCCCTAAGAGTTGTGCAATAGCTTGGTCACCTTGAACTATAGCTGTAGCTGATTATCTATCAAGTATAGCACAAGATGGCACAGAGTCCCACTTGGGATGTGATAATATCCTTTTGTTAGATCACGGACATTATAACTAGGGATGGGTGAATCCGAACTGAAAAGTTCAGGACCGTACTGAACACTGTGTTCGGTCACACGGTCCCGAACATGGGTTTCCATGTGAAACCCATGTTATAGTTCGGGTCCAGTTCAGGCTGTAAAAAAAAGCAGAAAATTAATAATAAACATTATAATTATACTTACCTGTCCAGCGACGCGTCCTCCCGTCCCGCTGTCTCCCTGCCACATCTGCTTTTGGGGCCGCTCATTAACTTCAGCCGGTATTTACTGCACTCGGCAGTCTTCAACTTTTTCCGGCAGTGTTCGTGCGGTGACGTCACAGAATGAACACTGCCGGAAAAAGCCGAAGACTGCTGAGTGCAGTGAATATTGCCAGCAGTAAATGAGCGGCTCCGGAAGCAGATGCGGCCGGGAGACAGCGGGACGGGAGGACGCGTCGCTGGACAGTTAAGTATAACTCTAATGTTTATTATTAATTTTCTGCTTTTTTTTTACAGCTCCGCCCACCCCATCTCATATATGTGTAATCCGAGTTTGAGGTTCGGACGCAAGTTCATGTCATCTCCATCCCCGAACTGGAACTTTACAAAAAAACTGGAGCGAACCCGCCGATCCCGAACATCAGGGGGTTCGCCCATCACTAATTATAACCTCACCATCCTGATTGCAACTCACACCCTGAGTGGGACTCTGTGCAATCTCGTGTTATACTGTCTAAGTGGTTGGTGCATCACACTGAGAACTTATAAACCATCTTAGCATTAACACTACATCTTCTGATCTATATCCTTATCCTCCTATATAAACCAAAAAGAAATATTCATAAGAAAGTATCCAGTAATTATAACTTTATTTATATATAAACATAATTGCACAAAAAATATTAAAAAAAGACTTTAAGACAATTTAAAAACAAAAAATGAAACAATAAAAAATAAAAAATATCCTCCTTGTCTAATTGTGGAAGTGCACCATAGCGCAAATAAGCTTGCTTACATTTACTTTCTATTGGAGACTGCTGTGGTTGTGGTCCTAATTTGCAGCCAGTGCTTCCCTCTTGTACCAGCACCACTATTTGCAAATATTTTGGATTAATCAATTTGCTTGCTTTGTCAAGTCGCTTGTCTGTTGAACACAATTGGATAAACGGTTAACTTTTTTTTCTGGTACATTTTACTAAACAGATTCACAAACAAGGTGAATTATTTTTCAAACGCATCCCAATGAGCAATGAATCAGTGAGTCACAAATATGGTGAATATTTTTTTTCCTTCAACTAAGAGTCCGAACTCTACTTGAAGCTGACTATTACTATTTATCATATGTGTAATAAGATGTCCTGTGCATTCTGCAAACCATCTAAATGAAGACAACATTGTCGTTTATAAAGGGTCAGTCTGCTCTTAGGAAAATGCAGCTGAATATACAGGGTTAACCTGATTCTCAAACATCATGCTTCACAGATAGGGCAATAGCGAAACCACCCAGAATAGACTGTAGGATTTATTTGTACCTCTGCTTCTATGCTCCTGCTGCTGCTCCATAATTTACAGAGAACAATCTTATGTTGCCACATACAAAACTACTAGTAGCTAGACTCTAGTTGGTGCAAGAACCAATAGATTCTTCCAAACAAAAAGGTTCTTGGACTTTTTAATGGAAATAGACTGACTGACGTCAGTTCAAGTCGGGAGTCTCACAATTTGACAGCTATGTGAGTGTTCCTGTTTCTGAGCATTGACCATGCTCAGAAACAGGAACACTAACATAGCTGTCAAATTGTGAGACTCCCGACTTGAACTGACGTCTGTCAGTCTATTTCTCTTAAAGTCCAAGAACCTTTATCCCTAAACTAATTGGGAATTTTTTTAAATTTTCCTAATTATATAAGTTGTTCAACATATATGAGTACTTTTCCTTTGAACTGTAAGATTTTAATCAATTTCTCACTGAGTACAATTTCCACAATTTTTACAAGACTGGGTTTCATAGAACACTTTTAACTCATAACATGGTTAGTAACATCACATGGTTATTAATATAACTTTAATATAACTTTCCTAAAATCTTAAGTTTTATTCATTTAGTTGATTCAAAAATAAATACACTCCACATCAAAAACTACTACAATATTTTGCATGAATGACCTCCATGATTTTTAAGCACAACGCCAAGTCAAAGTATGGAATGAACAAGTTGGCGACATATTACAACATATTTATTTCTTCCATTGTTCAAGAATGACTGTTAAAGCCTGGATGCTGGATGGAGACTGATGTGCAACTTGTCTCTTCATAATTCTCCATAGGTGTTCGATTGGGTTCAGGTCTGGAAAAAATAGCCACTGAATTACTTTCACCCTGTTCTTTAGAAATGCAACCGTGGCTTTAGATGTGTGTTTTGGATCATCATCAAGTTAGAAACGTTCTTTTCTACGAAGAGCACAGAGTGATGATAGCATTGTCTCTTTTAATATGCATCAGTATATCTGTGAATTCAAGATACTATCAATTAAAAATAATTCCAACAGACCCACATATGGACACTGTCACTAAGTTTCACTGTAGGCAGCAGGCATTTTTCTTTGTACTGCTCAACTTTGCGACAACATACAGTTTTGAAGCTGTCAGTTCCAAATTCATTTTTCTTGGTCTCATCATTCCAAAAATAGACTTTGAGTAGTCCTTATATTTTTCAGCATGGGTCCTGGTAAATTATAGATTTTTTTGTGCATGGGATTGTAGGGGGTGTGCAGGCAGCTGATTTGTGCCCTGCATTCCTGTGCATACCTGTCAAATAAAACCAGGTACAATTTGTAGGGATATGTAGTGATAGAGTTAGGTTTAGTGTTCAGTCTGGGTTATGTAGGATTTAGGACAGTGGAGGGCACTATAGAGTTAGATATTAGATTGAGGTAAGAACTGGTTTCAGCTGGAGATGTGACAGTTGAAAAATGGGGCGAAGCCAGGGTAGTGGCAGGGAGAGTGCCTTCCTGAGGTAATTTTCAGTTATTGGAAGGAACTAGAGCAGAGTGAGAGGAATTGTTCTAGAAGGTTTTCAGTTTTGAATCGGACAGTGAACAGAGAAGTTTGGAAGGGTGACATGTCTGTCTTCGTGACTGGTGTGATCTGGGCAGTTGGAGTGGTCAGCGGTTAGGCCTATGGGAACTTCTGTAATGTCCGGGACCTACGGTCTGATAAGGATTAGAAGCGTAATCCTGTAATTTCGTCCAAGGAAGGGGAAAGTGGACGGAGTGCATCGGGGACCAACTAGGCCGACAATCCAGAAAACTGCAGGAATGGAGATCACATTACCAGATGATGTGTTGCCAGGAAAGACCAGGGACAGCTTAGAAGGTGAAACATCTGTGAAATGTGAAGACTGTTGGCCGATGTCTGTAATGCAACTGAAGGAGTTAAGTAAAGTTCTGTTGAAAATGAATCTGGACTTTGAGAGTAATTGCATGTTGCTGAGACAAATCGAGACTTTGCAGTCTGAGGAGAATGCTGACCCACAGGTGGGTGAAATACATTATATACAGTATACAGTATATGTACGGCACTGAGGGAGCAGTGTTCCCACAAATCGCCGTGTATATACGGCGCCATGTTTGCGCAGACTCACTGTGAGTGCCTCTTTGATCAAGTGCAGGTGTCAGATCTATATGACAGCTGACACATTGCAGCAACGCTCACGATCAGTGATAATACCAATCACAGGCATTTAACCCCTATGATGCCGCTGTCAATAGTTACATCGCAGGGCATCGCAGCGGGAGCTCCCTCTATGCTCACATCTGTGGTCACATCATGCCACCATAGTCTCTATAGTGACCCTGGGACAAAAGATGGCTGCAGGTTCAACCATGAATGGTGGCCGGACAGCTCGTGCTCAGAGAACGAGATGACATGCTTCCTCCCTGCATGCCAGACACTGCTTTGATGCTCTGCAATGGGTATTTTCAGTCAAGTTAGGCCCCTCAAAGTTACTTCAAATGTGATATGGCCCCTAAAAAAATGTTTTTGCAAACTTGGAAAAATGAGAAATCGCTGGACAACTTTTAAACTTTATAACTTCCTTACAAAAAAAAAATTAGGTTTCAAAAATTGTGCTGATGTACAGTCGACATGTGTCTAATGTTATTTACTATTTTGTGTAACATAACTCTCCGATTTAAGGACATGAAAATTAAAAGTTGGAAAACTGCTACATTTTCTAATTTTGCACCAAATTTATTTTTCTTTTTTAATCAAGTACTTTTTATTAAGGCATATATCCAAAATGTAATACGGTCTGACACAAACTTTAGACAGATACAAAAATTTCAAAGCATATTAATACATTTTCCTTTAACATGAACTAACACCCTTACTCGGTATGTCCCTCCCACCTCTTCCCCCAAACCCTATCCCAATATCCTTTATTATCAAACTAATACATCTCCTCTTGATAAATTTAAACACAGCTTTACAGAAGCTCAGCCGTACAAGTACAATTCCTACAGAAGCAATTAAACGACTCCCAACCTACTCTGCAATAGCTCAACAGACGTCACACCCGGATAATCCATCCATCTGCCCCACACATTTTCAAATTTTGTAGGTTGACCTCTCTTAACGTATATATATTTCTTTCCATGAGGACAAAAAGTTTGTTTTGTTCACAAACTCTTTTTTGACTGGTGGTTTTTCATCTAGCCAATGCATCGCAATATCCTTCCTAGCAGCATATAGCAATCTTGCAATGGCCAGTTTCCCACATTCATCCGTAGCAATATCATCCATACATCCCAAGAGGCAAGTCTGTGGGTTACACAAAATATTTACCCTCATCACTTCTTGAATCAGATTGAGCACTTTCACCCAAAAGGGCTGAAGGTGAGAACACGACCACATCATGTGTAAAGGTCAGCTACTTCCTCAGAACACCTTGGGCATTTTAAGTCTCTTCTCAGTCCTGGCGTCATCATCCATAATGGGGTCTTGTACACTCTATAGACTAATTCTAGACTATAAACCTCACTTAAAGAAACCTTGGGAATATATTGTAATATGGACTCCCACTGAGACTCCGATAAGGGACCCAGATCTGCCATCCATTTTTCCCTCAACATTAACGGATGTCTCAATAAAAAAAGTGTCCAACAGGCCCCTGTACATCAAAGTGGTGAACCCTCTCAAATTCCTCCGAGGTCATATGAGATTCAACAAGCTATCTGACTGCAGAACCACATGTGACACTACGTTTTGTTTATTCAGGGCATGTCTCAACTGCAGATTCTGGAAAAACATCTTCTGGCTCAGAGGAAACTAATTCCTGAGCATTTCAAACATTTTGATAACACAACAATCAAACAACTGAGACACAAACCAAATGCCAATACGCCTCCACTGACCAAACCCCCGCAATCTCATGAGCTCCGTTCTAGGGTCAAACCAGATTTACGCATATTACGTAAATTCTGTCACCCCCCCACATTGTTTAATTTTCTGCCAAATTTTCCCCATCATGACTATGGTTGAGAATTTTTCGGGGCTCATTCTAAATCTACCTGCTTCTAAACTAGCTAACAATGGACCCTTCTCCACTATATATTCAGTGATTATCTCAGCAGATGGTTTTTATCTAGATTCTCCCCAGCCCACCATATGCTGAC
Source organism: Ranitomeya variabilis (assembly GCF_051348905.1). Taxonomy (NCBI): domain Eukaryota; kingdom Metazoa; phylum Chordata; class Amphibia; order Anura; family Dendrobatidae; genus Ranitomeya; species Ranitomeya variabilis. The sequence continues at coordinate 152,189,332 of NC_135232.1, forward strand.
ATTGAGACGCTATATAATATATCCAAGGGTTAGAGACTGCCAAACCACAGTCGTCCTTTGATCTCTGCAGATGCTCTAATTTGATGCGTGCCCGTCCTCCCTTCCAAATCAAATCACTAAATAGAGTAATAATTCTATAGAATTTGCTCTGTGCCAACCATACTGGAGCATTATGCTATATATATAGAGGAGCTGAGACATAAGTATCATTTTGATCAGATTGACTCTACCTGCCACCGACAGAAATAGCTTCTTTGTGGCCCCAATCTTCTGCTGCAATTTCCCAAGCAAAGGAGTCAGGTTGAGCAGCACATAATCCTCTATCTTGGTCAAAATTACAATACCCAAATATTTAATCTCATGAACAACCAGTAAAGGAATCACAGGATCCACCGTCAGAGGATCCGCTACGTCCAAGGGCAGCAACACAGACTTGTCCCAGTTAATTGATAGTCCCAAAAGAGCCCCAAATTTAGTAATGCTGTGCATAGCCACCCTTAAAGACTCCTGCACATCTTCTGGAAACAATAATACATTGTCCACGTACAGGGTTATCTTCTCTTCATGACTTCCATATCTATATCCCTTTATATCCATATCCCTCCGTATCGGCGCCGCCAGAGCCTCTATAGTAATCGCAAACAGCAGAGGAGACAAAGGGCAGCCCTGCCGCGTTCCCCTATACATGGGAAAATCCCCATACAAAAAGCCATTCACCCATATCCTAGCTCTCTGAGACGCGTATAACAGCTGCACCCAACTTATAAATTTCTCGCCAAAACCCATAGCCCTCAGGACTGCCCACAAATACCTCAACTCCACACTATTAAATGCCTTAGCAGTGTCCAGAGACACCACAACCCACCATGACCCACATTATCTGCTTTTGTCTGCATATTGAGAAACAATCGCCTGAGGTTATGTGCTGTAGAACTATTGGGCATAAACCCAGATTGATCCCTATGCATTATTGTCATTATCACCTTATTTAGGTGGTTAGCCAACATCTAAGCCAGGATTTTAACATCTGTCGTCAATAGCGATATTGGACGCTACAAGATCCCTACCCTGCTTTGGCAACATAGCAATTATTGCCTCTCGCATGGACCATGGCAACTCCTCCTCCACTAAACTGACACCATACATCTCCAGCAAAGCAGGAAGAAGTGTCTCTTTTATATTTTTTATATACCTCCCCTGGGATAAAGTTGTTCCAAAGTGAATGGCTCATTAAGAAGCCCCTGATTATCCGCCAAGAGTCTGGGGAGCTGTATCTCCAACAAATATCCTTCCATCTCCTCTGTCGGCTGCACCCACGATTTGTAAAGATCTGAATAATACTCCGTCATCACCTCCATAACTGCCTTGCTACCAGTATGTTCACGCCCATTCCTTCCCCTCAGACCAGGTATATGTGTAGAATCTCTCTGTGCATCCACTATCCTAGAAAGGAGATTGCCCACCCTGTTACCCTTTAAAATATTTAATATTTTGAAACATTCTCTTGCATTCCGTCGCTTTCATTGCCATCTGACACACTCTAGTCTGCCCTTCCTTCAACCTTCCCTGTGCCTCCAGGGATTAATCATTGATGCCTTCTCTGCTTCCTCCAATTCTCTAATCAGCATCTGATCCTTCCTGCCAGTTTCTGCCTTTACCCAGGATATCACTTTAATGCAGAGCCCTCTAAAATAAGCCTTCATAGCTTCCCAAACTATCAAAACCAAAGCCATCCCAGCATTAATTCTAACATAGTCTCTAATATCACCCTCTATATGTCTAACCAGGTCGATAAGTTGTAATCAGAATGGTTTCTGCCTCCACATGCACCCTCTAGCAGGCACAGAGCCCACTACCTCAAGTATCACACTCATGGCGGAATGATCCGATATCGTTCCAACCATATATGTTACATTCCCAACAAGACCCAACATCTGAGTATTAGCCAATTCCAGGTCAATCCTCAACAAAGACACAAAGGAGGATGAGAAACATGAATACTTATACAAACCAGGATGAGAAATCAACCATAAATCATGCAAAGCAGTTTCCTTCAGGACCACTCCAAATGGTGTACAGTTACCTCCCGGTCTCAATGGCTCCTGTCTACCCCTGTCCCAATGTATGTTTGGAATGTTATTAAAATTGCCCATAATCAAAATGGTACCCCCTGGGTTTCTTCCATTATCTCTAGAACTCTGTAGAGCAGTCTCCCACAATATGGCGGTGTAATATATATTGAGACCAGCCACATCAAGGATCCATACAGTTTACAAAGTAGGCATTTAAATCTACCCATCTGGTCAATAATCATTTTGTGACACTCAAAAGGTACCCCAGCACAAATGAGAATACTGACACCCCTGGAATATGTTTAATATGTGGCATGGTATCCTGTCTGTACCCATCTTTTGGCTAGAAAATGTGTTCTCTCTTTTACCATGTGAGTTTCCTGCAAGCAAATCACTGACAGCTTGGCATCATACAAAAACTTAAACACAGCTTGCCGTTTCACACCAGACTCCAAGCCCCTGACATTCCAACTCACCACTCTCATTCTTCCAGACATTTTCCCTCCTCAGAACATATTGTCCCTCATTTTTTCATCCAAGTACAGCTGAAGCCTTAACAACAGTGATCAGAGTGAAGTACATTGTATAAATGTTTTCCCCCCTCCCCAAACAGCAAAAAACTTCCCCCAAAAATACCCAATCCCATCTTTCCATCTCCTCCTAACATGGAGGAGAGAGCGCACTTTATCCAAAACAGTCTGCGAACCCCGTCCAACAGTCCCACCACCTATCCCAATCTACTGAGACTTCCACATGACTTGTAGATTGCAGCCAGGTAAATCACAACAGTTTCCAATTCTTCCAAACAAGACTCAAGACCAACAGAGATCCATAAACGAGATCCGAAAAACCTGAAAATAAAAATACAAAAACCAAGGGGGATAAAAGAGCAAATGGATCACTTGAAAAAATACAGCAGTAGAAAAGGAGAGCGACCACGTCAACCTGCTGAGTCCTTTGATTTTGCCTGGCGCAAGTGTTGTTCATTGCTGTCCAGCCATCTGAGTGCTTCCTTATCCTCCATAAAAAAATTGTACTGCCGCCTCAGCAAACAATCAATTTGGCCAGGTACAACATCGAGTAGGTGACGCCCAGCTCCCTCAGCCTCCTCTTGATATTCACAAATTTGGCTCTCTGTTTCTGCACTTCTGGAGAAGTCGGGAAATATGGATATCCTGGAGCTATTTATCTTGAGATTGCACCAAAATTCTGATATTTTCACAAATAAATGCAAGTCATATCGAACAAATTTTACCACCATCATGAAGTACAATATGTCACAAGAAAATAATCTTAGAATTAGAATCCTGGATCCTTACAAGCATTCCAGAGTTATAACCACAAAAAGTGGCACTGTACATTTTGGCCTGGTCATGAAGGTGAAAACAGGCTTTGGGGTGAAGGGGTTAAAGAAATAGATAGCTAAGTACATTGCATTCTCTATTCTGCACCACAGAAGTGATATAGTACACTTTTACAAGAGCATAGTGCGTGATGTTGGAGAGATAAATCAGTCTATTCAGTCAATAGCTAACAAACGCAACAAATTTGAAGGATTGCATATTATTGAATCTAAAGAGCTCTTGAACGTTTAACTACAATGAAACACTCCATTTTTTCATTTAACATCAACTACAAACACATATGAAGTCTCGTCCTCAATGCTTTTAAAAGAAGCATTAGTCATTTTTTACATTTCCTTTATTTATTTGTATTAATGTCAAGGGATTATTTTAAGGGTGTAAAATATTCAAAGACAAAATACATAAATTTAAAAAATATTGCCTACTTTGGACATATGTGATAAGAGTAGCCATGACAGGAATTTTGGTAGCTATCATAGGGTACCGAAAAGGATTAAATTAAATTAAAGAGTACATACAATACACTTGGTCATGATTTGTAGAACTAAGATAGTGTCAATTCTTCATTCTTAGTATCTTTTTTTGGACTGTAAGCATTTTTATTTTTGTGACAATTTCTACATGTCTTTTGCGTCATTTTTATGTTAGTTTATTCGATTTGCTTGACAATGTCAGTTTTTGTCTTTGCTTGACAATGTTGGTGTGGTTTTCATTATACAGATATTTTCTGCTAACTCGTTTGTGACTTTTCATCAAAACCATGCACCATTTTCATGAATTTGGCACAGGGAAAATAGACAAGTTGCTTACAAAAAAGCACTTGATAAATTGGAGCTGTAATTGTTTGTGAGTGGTAATTTTCATTTTTAAAGCGAATCTGTCACCCCAAAATTCACCTGTAAGCTAAGGCCACCGGCATCAGGGGCTTATCTACAGCATTCTGTAATGCTGTAGATAAACCCTCGATGTAACCTGAAAGAGAAGAAAAACAAGTTAGATTATACTCATCCAGGGGCGGTCCTAGTGCGGTCCGGTCCGATGGGCATCGCTGTCCGAGTCCGGCACCTCCCATCTTCATATGATGATATACTCTTCTTTTCTTCCTGCCGCAGCTTCTGCGCAGGCATACTTTATCTGCCCTGTTGAGGGCAGAGCAAAGTACTGCAGTGCGCAGGCACTGGGAAAGGTCAGAGAGGCCCGGCGCCTGCGCACTGCAGTACTTTGCCCACCACAGGTCAGATAAAGTATGCCTGCGCAGGAGCTGCGGCAAGAAGCAAAGAAGAGGACGTCATCATATGAAGATGGGAGGTGCTGGACCCGGACCGCGATGCCCATCAGACCGGACCACCCCTGGGTGAGTATAATCTAACTTGTTTTTCTTATCTTTCAGGTGACATCGGGGGCTTATCTACAGCATTACAGAATGCTGTAGATAAGCCCCTGATGCTGATGGCACTAGCTTATAGGCACATTTTGGGGTGACAGATTCCCTTTAATATGAAACATGCCAATAGGAATGCCAAGCAATATCAAGATATGAAACAAAAAAGAGTATACAGCAGGGGTACGTTCTCACATTCAGGAATTGCTGCAGGCCTGATGCTGCGTATTTATGCAGCGTCAAACCCACAGATGTCAACGTATAATGGATGGGATTTCTAGAAATCCCATGTCTACTATGCAACTCTGTGCACCTGCGGAAGACCCACAGAAACTGACATGCGGCGTGTCCTTCAAGACTGCAACATGTCAATTTCTGTTGCAGATATGCTAGTATTCGCAAGAAAAATTACATCAATCGAATGTATTGAATACTGTAAATCCGCATGGTTCAGTGAACACATGTCGATTTACATGCGTTAAATTGAACGCAGTGAAAATATGCTGTGTCCAAAGTGCTGCTACATCTGGAACGTGGACACATAGCCTCAGGGAGGTATCAAATAGAAAAAAGGCTGGATGTGGCTTTCTTTATATTCTTTACTGTCTTGGATCGGTTTTTAGTCAACTTAACTGCTTATCATCTTTTCTTTATTACATTGTGATTTAACTTTCTAGACCAAAAAGTAGCTCCAAATTTATTCCCAGAAGTCCAAGTTTTTAGAACTTTGGGATAATTTCTGTGTTCCCTGAAATCATTTTCCCCAATCTTTATATCTGGCTGATCTTTGCGGTCCATTGGTGGATTTTCAGGAATATTGTTCCTTGATAGTGATAGTTTGGCAGCTGCAAGTAGAGGTTTTAAAGTTAGTATAAGCACAAAAATAGACTGGTAAGTCGAGATTTATGGAAAAGAATTTTGAATATATCATAGACATAAATTTGTTCCATGGGGCTCAACCAGCACTAGAAAATGTTAGAGATAGTGTGTATTAGCTGCGCTGCGGTAGGTGCTCCAAATTGAAGAGTTTATATACAGTTTTGTTCAATGCATTGCATATTTTCAAGGAACACAAAATTTGCTATTCCTAAATAAATGTTCCTATCTTTTTTTATCGATTCTTTCAGATCCTGTCTTTTTTTTAATATACAGTAGCTGGATATTTTCTGGTGTTAGATGATTGCTTCTAACTTTTAAACTGTGTAGTGATTCTCTATTCCCAAAATACTCTGACATTTTGAAAAAAAAAATGCTTTGAACTGTTTCAATCAAGTAACTATAGCCAGAGGAATTAATTAAAACCTATAGAGAGACAGATATTGATTAATTAGATCACAATTTTGACACGTGTTGCAATTGCTCGTAAGGTTAGTTCACACTAGTGTGCTCTCTACCAGTACTCAAGGGTTCAAGTTTTAAACATCACTGTCACAAACAAACAATATTAAATCAATATTGAGCCAAAGGTACAGCGAGACATTGCCAGGCAAAGCAAAAAAAAAATGTTAAAAACTTGGATCACCCGTTAAGCCATAAACCTGAACAAAACATACAATATGTGTTTTCTAATAAAAAATAAAGTTTAATGTACATATATATATATATATATATATATATATATATATATATACCAAATTACAGCATTGAAATTCTTTCATTTAATGTGTAATATAGATGTCTTTTAGTAATTAGAATCAGATCCCCAAAAAACATTTGATACCATTCTTTTTATCTACTTTATTTTAATTTTGCGAACATAAATTTTTTCAAAACATTTTTTACATGATTATGAGAGCAGCCATGTTGCCTGAGACAAAGATTTTCTTTCTAGCAGGAAATTTTCTATCCAGTATGGAAATTGCTCATTCAAATTTATGAAAGAATGTTCAAGACATTCTCTGTGATTTTTACAAATGATATCTTGCAAGGAGAAGGAGAAGCTCACCTGTGACTAGTGATAAGCGGATAAGAATGGTAAATATTCAGGGTACATATCGGACACCTGCAGTGCAGCCAATCATAAAGATTTTCCGATATGGACACTTTTGGCCCCATCACAGCCATGTCATGTATTGGCAGGCGCAGCATGTTGAAAAATAATAATTAAAAAAAAGATGTGAGGTCCCCCTTTTTTGGATAAAAAGCTCCAGCCCTCAGCTATCTGCTTTATCTTGACTGGATATCAAAAATAGTGGGGCACCCACACCTTTTATTTTTAGTTATTTAAATAAATAAATAATTTAAAAACAGTGTGGTGTACCCCCATTTTTAATAACCAGCCAAAGTAAAGCAGACAGCTGAGGGCTGGTATTGTCAGGCTGGGAAGGTCCATAGATATTTGACCCCTCCTCAATTTAAAAAAAAATAACAGTCCTGTGCCAGGCTCTTTCTGCTGCCCTGGTGCATTTACAAGTGGAGTAATATTTTGTGGTTGATTTTAGCTGTGTAATGTCTGGTGACATCAAGCCCAGAAGCGGTGTCTATCAGAAATGCCCCATTTCTAACCTGGTAGGTGAATAGTTTAAAAAATACAGACACACAGGAAAAAAATACTTTATTTGAATAAAAACTCCCCCAATACTTATTTAACCATTTATTATTTAAATTTAAATCTTGGAAGTCCAGACGGTAATCCAATAGTGAAATGTTCCAAGATGCCCATCAAATCCTATAGAATCTGCCGCGGACCGCGATTAGCTTAGCCTCGGCTCTCCCCCATTATCTTGGTGCGGTGGCAATTTAAGTAATGGGATTGTGAGGTTGACATCAGCTGTGTAATATCTGCTGACATGAAGCCCATGGGTCTATAATAATCTCCCATTACTAACCAAGTAAGTAAAAAGAGAAGAAAACAAACCGAGAAAAAATATTTGAAAAAAAAACCTTCCCAATAATTTCCCTCTATCCCCCATTTTTTACAAAAATATAATAATCTACAGGGTCTGTCGCAATCTATAATATGAAGGTCCCACGACAATCCCAGTATTCTTCATCCCGTTGCTTTCAGCGTGAGCAGGTGAAGCTGATGACAGTTATAGTCATTGCTAGTCACAGCTGCTGGTTCGCAAACAGTCTTCTGTGTAGCAGTGTGGGACCTCACAGTGATCCATGATACCCAGTGGCTGTAACCGTCCGGGACTTTAGTAAGGTTACCGCTGGTCAGAACCACTGTTTCAAATGTTGTCACACAGAGGACCACGTAGGAACCACCAGCTGTTCAGGCTCCCAATTCCATTGAATAGGGTTCGGGTTTAGGATCAAGTTTACGTACCATTCTGGTTCTTTTTTATAAAGTTCAGCCAAACCCAACAGACCCAAACATTCACAATTCCGCCCATCTGAAGCTGTTACCATCGTAGTATCTTAAAAATGTATCTTGAAATTAACATTTGTTTTGTAACAATAATAACATGAAAGATCCATTGCAAAGTTCATGAGTGGGAGTGCTAGGTAATATGCATACATTAACACCATAGCTTGCCTTTTAGGTTCTCTTTAAAATTGGTACATCTGTTTAAAAAATTGTAGGAAATTGCATAAAACCAATTCACAAAAATATAACTTTTAATTAAATTACTCATTTTAATAGCTAACGCTTTTTAATAAAAGATTTTAAAAATAATTTTATATTCCCCACTTGTCCATAAACAGAAACAAGTTGTACTGTAACTGCAATTTCATGTAAGTTTATGCATATAGTATGCAATTTACGATGCACTATTGAAATCAGAAGAGGATGCAATAATGCCAAGGTGGAAATTTCTCTTCCACCAGGAAGAATAACCTGAGCTGCTCATTTGTATGGCTGTGTTACAAATCTATTGTATGGAGCCATATACTGCAATGTTAAACTGAGGCAGATAGAGGCCCCTATTTATAATTGCTTTTCACCTGTTTTTTGTCTAATTTTGTGTGTTTTGTGCATATTTTTTCGTGTGCGTTTAATTCATTATTCAATTTGCACTGTTTTTTTACAATATTTTTTGTGTTTGCCTGGGTTTTTTTTGCTTTCTTTTTTTGTGGGCAGAGTTTAGCGATTTCTGAAATTTTCTTTGTTATTTATCAATTGCAAGTTTTTTGGTGTATTTTTTGAGTATGCGAGCATTTTTTGCGACTTTTGGTGACAAATTGTGGAATAAACGTTTACAGATAGTTTCCAATTTAAAGGGAATCTGTCACCACATTTAACCTATCTAAAATATTAATATGGGCATACAGGTTATAGACTGCTGAAAAGGATGATACCTGCTGTGAAGACACGGGGGTCAGTGGGTGGTCTCGTCCGTTGTCCCGGCCGTCTTTAGAAAGACTGTATGGACCAGGGTTCATACCACTGAATGCCCGCTCTCTCTCCCCATGGGGACAACACAGGGTGAGCATAAAACAGTGTGGCAATAATTTATTGAACCACCAACACACAATGGCATATAGAACAGTGCCAGCGAATACCCAAGATGATGCAAATTACAGTCTCACCCTTTCGCCGACTCGCCGGGATTATAGCTTCTTCCAAAGCAGAATATCCCCACCAGTGGCTCGCCCCTTTTGATGAGGAGGTAACAACAAGCTTAGGAAGCTAACCGACAGCAGTGAGGTATGTGGCCAGGTGACCAGATTGTCCCAACCTGGATTCTTTAAGATGTCTCTGGGGTTTCAGTGATGGTCAATGAAGTAATCCTGTGTTCTTCCAGCTGGGGCCGTAGTCTCCCTAAGCTGATCTGTAGAGCCACCAGGAGCAGAAGAAGATGTCTCTTTATAAAGTTCACAACTGGCCTTCAACCAGCATCCAAAGGTCAGAGAGAGATGTGAATGAGGCCAACCTGCATTGTTCGATTATGTAATCTATTTGCAGAATTTTTCCTCCTCTGTTTGGAAGGCAAACAAACTGACTGGCACGGACAATGCATCTAATTAACATATAAGCAGACATCATTGTTCAGTGGCCATGCATTACTGTTTTGAAAAGATAGAAGAAAATAAACTGTAGAAGATAATAAGAGGTAAATATTCATCCTACAAGAAGAGTAAATGCTTCAGACAACAGTTTATGATTCTGGGCCTACTCAATTTATGTCTGGCATAATTAAGAAGAAATGCTGTGTTGTCACATTCCTCCCCCTTCTTAATTAGCCCTGAAGACTGCTGGATCCTGTATTAAGGTACCGTCACACTCAGCAACTTTGCAACGAGAATGACAACAATCCGTGACATTGCAGCGTCCTGGATAGCAATCTCATTGTGTTTGACACGCAGCAGCGATCTGTATCCCGCTGTGCCATCGCTGGTCGGAGCTAGAAGTCCAGAACTTTATTTCGTCGCTAGGTCGGCGTGTATCGTAATGTTTGACATCAAAAGCAACGACGCCAGCAATGCCAGACATGGAGCTATCAACCAGCGAGAACGATAAGTGAGTCGCCGTTACATCACTGGATCCCTCCTGCATCGTTCTGGAGTTGCTGTATTTGACGTCTCTACAGCGGCCTAAACAGCGATGCCCCAGCGATCTAGTTTAGGTCGGTTCGTTGTCTAGATCGCCGCAGTGTTGCTGAGTGTGACGTAACCTTTAGGTAGTTGTTGACGGGGCTTTCAGACGTGATAGGCTTCCGGTCATCCTTCTCTACTTGTCGGGACAGCCCATCAGCATTTCCATGATCTTTGCTCTTTTTATTGGTGACTGAAAAATTATAGGACTGTAAAGCTTGACTCCATCTGAGTAAACGTCCATTGTCCCCAGCAGTCCAATTTAGCCATCTTAAAGGATTATGGTAGGCTATGACCATGAATTACTTGCTGTAGAAGTAGGGTTGCAATTTCTTTAGGGCCCAGACTATTGCCAAGCATTCATTTTCTTTTGAGGTGTATGCCCTGTCATAATCCAAAAGCTTACAGAAAACATAGGTTACCGAGTATTCCTGACCATCATCCCCCACTTGACTAAGTACAGCTCCTGTTATGATCCTAGTGGTAGAGGATCTCAGAAGTTCCAGCTAAGTCCGCAAACACAAAAACCAGCTCATAGGGAGGTGGTAACTTGGCTGACCGTATATCTAATCCTAGCACAACAACTAGAAGTAGCCGGGGAACGTACCTACGTTGATTCTAGACGTCTCGCACCAGCCGGAGAACTAACTAACCCTTTCAGAGAAAATAAGACCTCACTTGCCTCAAGAGAAAGGACCCCAAAGTTATAATACAAGCCCCCAACAAATAATAACGGTGAGGTAAGAAGAAAAGACAAACGTAAGAATGAACTAGATTTAGCAAAGAGAGGCCCACTAATTAATAGCAGAAAATAGGAAGGAGACTTATACGGTCAGCAAAAACCCTACAAAAATATCCACGCTGAAAATCCAAGAACCCCCGCACCGACTAACGGTGTGGGGGGAGAATATCAGCCCCGTAGAGCTTCCAGCAAAAATCAGGAATCACATTATGAACAAGCTGGAACAAAATAGAAGCAAAGCGAATAAACAAAAATAAGAAAGCAGGACTTAGCTTATCTTGCAAAGAACAGGAGACCAGGAGTCAGGAGCAAACAGACATAGACTGACTACATCGATTCCAGGCACTAGACTGAGTTTCCAGGAAGTCTAAATAGGAACACCCAAGGCCTAACGAACCAGGTGGGTACCAACCTGGAGAAAGATGATCCAAGTGTAATACCGCTAGTGACCACAAGAGGGAGCCAAGAAATATAGTTCACAACAAGCTCCCAATCGGGTGTCCGATGTGTCTGTTTGGACAATGAACCGACAGTGGAAGTCAGGAGCAGTCAGGACTGGGTATTGAGCTAGCTGGATTTTCAACTGGAGGAATGCGGACTCACACTCTGGGGTCCAGATGAGATTGCGGGCATATCGTTTGGTGGTAAGGTTGGTGAGGGGCCTTGCTACTGTGCTGTTATTGGGATAAACTTTCAATAATTTTTTGCGGTCCCTAGGACAGCGTGTACTTTTTTTTGGTTGGCTGGGTGAGGTCCCTGGGTAATGGCTTCTACTTTTGCAGGTTTGGGATGAATGCACCCACCTGATGTCCAAGGTATAGTACCTTAGCTATCCCCATCTGGCACTTGTCTGGTTGGATGGTAAGCTAGGCTATTGCTACCCTCTGCAGTACCGGGGACACATGTTTAAGATGTTCTTATTGGGTATCGCTGAAGATAGTGAAGTCATCCAGATAGGCCTGAGCATCCCCCTGACATCCCTCTTGTAACTGATCCACCAACCTTTGGAATGTATCTGGGGCGATCTTCATCCCAAATGGCATGCTGGTAAATTCATACAGGCCAAAAAGGGTGATGAATGCCGACTTCTCTTGAGCCTCTTTTGTGAGTGGGATCAGCCAGTATCTCAAATCAATGGTATATATGAACTGAGATCTGCCTAATCTGTCTAGTAGTTCATCCACCTGAGGCATCGGGTACGCACCTCTAACAGTGATCTCATTGAGTCTCCTATAGTCCATACAGAAGCAAGTACTCTTATCTTTGTTGGGCAACACTACACTGTTGCCAATGGGCTATAGGAAGGACCTAGGACTAGAGATGAGCAAATATTTCAATGTTTAGTTTGGATTACGTTCACCGAATTTGCAATATTCGCCAATTAATTTTTCGAATATTAGCCGAACACCATTCACGTCAATGGGAGGCAAAAACAAACGCATGCACAACACATTATCACGGCCCCAAATGTTGCAAAAACACCTCAAATGAGGGACAGACACCAGGAAAGTGGCCTCAATTCACCCATAGTACATATTTTAGCATGGCACTGCAGCAATCAGCCAGGCATGCGGTATCGAGGTCTGAGACAGTATTTATGGCTTTCAATTGAATGTCACAGTAAGACGAGATGGGAGAGGGATCGGTGTAGGGCCCTTTTGCTTGGAGCCCTGATACCACATGCAAAACCTTTGCCTGCTTTCATGCCACTCAGGTGGCACAATTATCAGTTGTGTAGACTACAATTGTCAGAAAAATTTAAGGATAGTAACACTGGTAGTTGAGTCCAAGGAAGTGGAGGCCTGACGGTATCAGAGGCCTACTGCTATAGGCAACATGCATTAAAGAGAGCCAACCAAGAGCGCTCACATTTCCAAAAATGATTGGCAGACACCACCAAAGTAGCATCAATCCACTACACCCAATTCAGCAGATGGAAACCCAACAAGGAGTGTTCACATTTAAAGAAATGAGGACCTTACAACACAGAAGTGGCATCAATGTCACCACAGTAGAAATAGTATAATAGGGACCGACAGTTCTTCCACTACACCCAATGCAGCAGATAGAGACCCAACAAGGAGTGTTCACATTTTGAGGGCCTTACACCACAGAAGTGGCATCACTTTCACCACAGTAGAAATAGTGTAATAAGGACTGACAGGTCTTTCACTACACCTAATAGGGTAGCTAGAAGGAATATAGAGCGCACATAGGGTCTTATCCGAGATAAAGGGAATATTCATGAGAGATAATACAAATTCACTGATCTATTATGGTTGTGTGAGACACAACCACTGCACATAGCATTGCCGGCTGCTGCAACCCCGATGTGATGATCCTTTGCTAGGTGAAAAGAATGGGGCATCAGGCTGCGCTTCTCACCTGTCAGGATAATGTACCAAAGAAATCCAAGTAGATGTAATAGAGAATAGACGTTGTTTCTACACGTTTCGTAGTAATCACAACACTTCCTCAGGGCAGTCATTACACATACACATACAGGGTCTGTTATTTATAGCAAAAGAAGGCACATGGAGATGCCTCCTTTCAAAAAAGTCACACCCAGTGGGCGGGGAATCAGACTTAAACACATGCTTAAACACATACTGTATACTGTATACTCGCGTATAAGCCGAATTTTTCAGCATTTTTTTGTGTTGAAAACGCCCCCCTCGGCTTATACCCGAGTCATAGTCACAGAAAGCTGGTGGGGGAGGGGGAGCGGTGGAGCAGCAGGTCACAGAGGCCGGTGCTGGTGGCTGTGGCTAAAGCCTGAGCTGCTGGTGTAATAGCACACAGTGCCAGCCACAGCCGCCGGCTGCCAGCACTCATCGTACTCACTTACCGGCGCGCCCTCGTTGCTGGCACTGCATCTCTTTCCAGCAACCGGCACCTGCAGCTCTTCCAGCTGAGCGATCACATGGTCCCACTCATTAAGGTAATGAATATGGACGTCTCTCCACTCCAATAGGTGTAGCGTGCATATTCATTACCTTAATGCGCAGGGCCATGTAATCGCTAGGCAGGAAGAGCTGCTGGAAGCCGGAACAAGATGCAGTGCCACCGAGGAAGCACAGGCAGGTAAATAAGATTTTTTTTTAACAGGAATCATACATAGGGATAAGGGGATAAGCCATGCATACCAAGACAGGGACTGGGGAGCCATGCACATCAGACCAAGGACGGGGGAGCCATGCATACAATGACAGGAACTGGGAAGCCATGCATTCAATGACAGGGACTGGGGAGCCATGCATACCAGGACAGGGACTGGGGAGCCATGCACATCAGGACAGGGACTGGAGAGCCATGCATACCAGGACAGGGACTGGGATGCCATGCACATCAGGACAGGGACTGGGGAGCCATGCACATCAGGACAGGGACTGAGGAGCCATGCACATCAGAACAGGGACTGGGGAGCCATGCATACCAGGACAAGGACTTGGGAGCCATGCATAAAATGGCAGGGACTGGGGAGCCATGCATACCAGGACAGGGACTGGGGAGCTATGCATACCAGGACAGGAATTGGGGAGCCATGCATACAGTGACAGGGACTGGGGAGCCATGCATACAATGACAGGGACGGGGGAGCTATGCATACTAGGACAGGGACTTTGGAGCCATGTTTACAATGACAGGGACTGGGGAGCCATGCTTGCCAGGATAGCGACGGGGAGCCATGCATACAATGACAGGGATGGGGGAGCCATGCATACAATCAAAAGGACAGAGGAGCCATGCATACCACGATAGGGATGAGGGGACAATGCATACCCGGCTTATACTCCAGTCAATAAGCTTACCCAGTATTTCGTGGCAAAAGGAGATGCCTTGGCTTATTCTCGAGTATATACAGTATGTACATCATAAAACACACACAAAACAATCATAAAACATAATGAAGTATATCACTTAAAACCATTGCTCTAAAACCTAAATACAGAGAAACACAATAAAAAAGTAGTTAAATAAATGAATACATTTTGCAAGCTGGGGGAGTGCTTGAACCTATGGTGTTTACCCATTCATTCTTTGTCAGGATTCTGCTACTGATGTTTGAAACCATTTAGCTGTGGGTGGATTCAAAAGGATCTCTTTATTTGGTGGTAGTTTCACAAGAGTCTGTTTGCGAAATCAAAGAGATAATAGTGGGAAGAAAAAAAAAGTTACAAAAAAGTTTTATGAAGAAAAAAAATCCTGTGAAAAAGTTAACTTTTTTTTTTTAAATAAAAAACAAACAAAAGACAAACAAACAGAGAATAACCACAATGGATGCAACCTCTTCATAACAAGAAGCAGATGTTTGTCAGATCTGTAACATTTATCACTATAAAGTGCAGAGGAATAATGAGGTTCTACAGGGGGACAGAGCAGAATCCATAGAAATATCCAAATCAAATGAACAAATCAGTTGTTTCATTGAGTCCATGGGGATTTATAGTGTTCAGCTTGTGAATCCAGAAGATCTCTTTCCTGTTAAGAGTCTGGACTTGGTTAAGGTTATCAAGGGGGACATGGTCAATAGGGATCACCCTGAAGGAGATCATTTTGTTGTGATATGTCACATAATGCCTGGAAAGGCTATGCTGTGGAAATCCTTCTTTTATATTATACCTGTGCGAGTTTATTATTTTATGCAGCTGTTGCGTTGTCCTGCCAACATATAATTTCTTGCATTCGCATATAATAACATAGATGACGAAACTGGATTGACAAGTCAAATGGTATTTGATTTGAAACTCATCTGAATTTCCACAGTCTTATGAAAAAATTTTTTGCATCATAGGCATCTCGGGATGCCACTTCTATAGAAGCCTTGTCTAGGCTTTTTTGCAGAGGGATTGATATCCTCTTTTTTCTTTAGCCGCCTGGGGTCCAACATGTTTTTTAATGTCGGGGCCCTTCGGAAAGTTATCAGGGGATTGTTGGGAAGAAGCTTCCTCAATATGGGATCATTAAGAAGTATGCCCCAATGTTTTTTCAGAACCAGACAAATTCTTCTCCCCTGGCTGAAAAAATGATAATAAAATTGAAGTTGAACTTAGTAGCAGATGCTGATTTTTTTGTTTTTATATTATTAGAGATTAAGTCTGTCTGTTCTATTTTTTTGCATTCAGAGAAGGCTCTATGGATCCATTTTTTGGGGTAACTTCTTTCAAGAAATCTATGTGATAAAACTTTTGAATGGATAATGAAATCTATGTACATACTACAGTTCCTCTTGATTCTTTTGCATTGGTTGAGCGGATTATTCCTCAACCATTTGGTGTAGTGTCCACTTTGATAATTGACATAACTGCATCCAAAGGTCTGAAGTAGGTTCTTGTGTGAATTTTTATATTGTCATGAAAGAAAGTGAGGTCAAGGAAGTCAACTGTGTCAGGGTTTACTATGAAGGGTGAAACCCAAACCCTAGGTGTTATCTTCAATGCTCCTGAGGAAGAACCCCACATCATCGTTTGAATTATCATACATAAAGAATAAATTGTCTATGCAATGTTTGTAAATGATGATGTTGGGTGCATGTATACTGCTGTATATGAAGATGGACTCGAAGATGGCCATGAACAAATTTGCAGAAGTTGGTGTCACCTTCGAGCCCATCACGGTCCCAAGTATCTGATAATATAAGGTATCTTGAAAGGTAAAGAAATTATTATGGAGTATGAACTGCATGCTTTCATACAAAAAATCTTTTTGTATTGGTGTGTCAACCGTGGATCAATGTCTATGAACGTTTTAAAACACACCAGTCCCAAATCATGTTGGATGCTGGAATAGAGGGCGGATACATCCAAGGAAATGAAAACAAAAGTGTTCTTCGTAAGTCGGATTAGATGACTGGAATCCCTCAAGTAACTGTGTAGTAGGTCTACATGTGTGTGCATCACTACATCCACATAATTCGCAAGATTTGATGTCAGGGACCCTATCCTTGAAATTATGGGTCTCCCAGGGGGTCTTTTAGCATCCTTGTGGATTTGGGGGAGGTGATAGAAAAAGGCAAACGAGGGATTGACAACTTTTAAAAAATATTTCTCTGATTTATTCAGAATATTCTGTCAATCAGATTTTGATAATAAAGCATTATTAGTAATCACTGCATTATTATATTGACTGCTATCAACCTTATTGTAAGTCTTGGGGTCAGATAATAGTCTAAATGCTTCTGCCAGATAATCCCCCGGTCCTGTACCACTATTCCCCCTTGTCTGCCATGCGGATGACAAGGTCTGGATTGCTCTTTAGGGACTTTAATGCCTCTTTTTCTTTTGGGGTGAGATTGGATTCCCCCTTGCTATGTGGCAAAGTGATTTTGTTCAGGTTGTTTGAAACAAGATGAGAGAAAGTTTTCAGATGGTGGCTTTGACTTTGGATGGGGTAAAAATTAGACATTCCTTTTAATCCTGTATGATAAATAGGATCCTCTGCTATTTTGGTGCTCTGGAGAGGGTTTTCTTTGGAGAAATGTCGCTTAAGTGTTAGTTTTCTTATAAAGGACTGGAAGTCCATAAATAGAGCTAAATCTCTAGTGTTATGGGTGGGGCAAAACTAAAGACCTTTGTGTAAGAGAGAGGCTTCTGTAGACGAAAGGTTATAACTGGAGAAATTTAAAATATTACTTCTAGTGATAGAACCATTGGTAGCTGTATCCATGTCATTTCAATTTGTTGGTACTTCTTTTACATCAGGGATGGCCTTCTTTTTTGTTTATGTTTTCCACCCCCTCTTTTCCTCTGGGGAGTCTTTTCATTTTACTGATTTTACTGAGAGGTACTTCGTGATGACCTTGTTCTGGAAGGAAGCCCTGGGTAAAAAAGGCACCTCAGAGCTTCCCCCATTGTATTGGCAATTACAATCTTGTTTCCATCTATTTCTATTTCATTTGTGATAAATGGTGTTGTTTGAGAGGATGCTCCCTCTTCTGTCTCATGTATACTGAAATCAAGGAGATTGATCTCCACCTGATCGGTATTCCTTTTGTCAGGTGTTTTTGTCTGATCAATGCTTTCATTACACTGTGTTACAAAGGTTTTGTCCCTCGGACAATTTTGAGTGTTCCTGATAGATTTTTTCATGCTCATTTCAAAAATGACTTCAGATTTTTCCTATCATGTAAGGTTTTTGAGAAATGATCCGAAACATTATAATATTCTGCTATAATTCTAAAAACACGGATTACAGTGCACAACAAATTTCAGGGAAGTTCTTGTCCCCTGAGAAAATTGTATTGTACCTTATAGATTTTGATGTGCAGAATACGAATATATGCTCCAAAAGTCTGTATCACGTATGGTTTTAAAAAAAACAACAATTTATAGTCTACATTATGACGTCCGAGACACTACATACATGTGCATTAATGTCAGTAGCAAAAGCAATTGTTCAAAAATGTTTTGCAGACGACTTGGACAATTTTGAGTGTTTCTGTTAGAATTCTAAAAACACGGATTATAAACAAAAGTTGTCTGCAAAACACTTTTGAACAATAGCTTTTGCCACTGACATCGATGCACATGTATGTAGTGTCTCAGACGTCATAATGTAGACTATAAACTGCTGTTTCTTAACGCCTTACTGTCAGCTAACAGCTGAGAGAATAGTACGTAAGTTGGCAGTATTCCCCACTCTGACAGTGGGCATTTAAATGCACTTCCGGACGCCGGTCCAGAAACACGCGCAGCAATGACCCCAGTCACGTGATGAGGGGTCATCGCTGCGTTGCAATCACAACTGTGATAGAAATATATATATCATGTAGATCTCACTTGCATGTATACTCATATATACTCACAGCTAATATATACATTATAATCAATGGCTTAAAATGGCTGACATAAACTGATATAAGCCAGACAGACTGTATGGGGTTTTCCAGGCAAAAGCAGAACAACGCCAGATATATTAAGTGATGATCAGATGTCTCCACTTTGTCCTAGATGAAAAGAGCTACATTTTAGTTGCTTAATCAGCATTCATATGTGCATTAATCACAATATTCCATATATATTTACATAACCAATAACAGAGGAGCTAGACAATATGGTAATTAACTAACCGCCCCTAGCCACCTCCTTTCTATATGAAACTATAAAACTATGTATGTACAATAAATCATCAGTATTGATGGAATGTTTTTCTGTCACAATGGTGTACAGTCCATTCTTGATGAGCGCTCAAAATACTCAGTCTTATTGGGAACGGCTGCAGCACACGCAGGGATAGATTTATCCAAACCAAATTTCCATAACATCTGGCACCTGCTCGCGGGGCGATGACCGAAACGCACGCTGACCGGAGAGACGGAGGTGTTGGCCACGGCTTTGGTTCACAGGACGGAGACTGGGCAGCTCCATAAGTAAGGTAAGAAAATTTTATCATCTTACCTAAAAGTCCCCTGTGCCCAGTCCGGGTCTATGCCTCTTGCCGGTCAGGTGTGGTCACCACCGCATCCCCAGGTAGTGTAAAAAGTCCAAGCCTGTACCCAAACCCTGGGATATAAGTCAAGGTGTCTGCTGTGTGTGTTCTGTGTTCTGTGTTTGTGTAGGATCCGGGAGACAGTTGGAACGATGACTGTTTTGCTTGTGGTTGCTGGGTAACAGACCGCAGGAGGTCAAATCGCTCGATAAGTTATTGCAGGATTCCCATGCATAGGAGGGACAGGTAGTCCCGGGGCAGGTGGTCCCAGGCACCAGGCTCAGGTAGTGATAACTTAGAGGGCTAATGCAGATTTCCATAGTGCCAGAGAGCCAGTTAGGAAGATCAGACCAGGGTGGTAGATTTCCCGCTTGTGTTTCTCACTCAGGCAGCCCGGGCACAGGTGTGCCCAGTGCGATTGGCAGTAGTCTGTTCCAAGAGCAACCTGCATGTGTCACAGAATAATAAAGAGGGCATATCGGTTCTCCCGGACACTTGTATCTGTGTTGTTCATGTCACGTATTGCTGCTTTAAGTGCATACAATTGTAAAGGAAAGTTTTTTTTCTCTTTTCCGAACTTCCCCTTCTGCTGCTAGCAAAGATATATCCATTGTAAATCACACTGTCACATCTATTTTTGCAAAGTTTCCTGTTTCTGCATTCTGGGTAGTGCTAGCTACAGTGTAACAATTTTTGAAGAAGTGAAACTGAGTGGTATCTATAATTTTTGCTGTGAGCTACTTGTTTTCAGATACACGATTTTAGTAACTTTCGATACAGCAGCATAAGAAAAGGGGAAGTGTGTGTTTCTGACTGCGTTTGAGCACAGTGGAAAAGAAAAACAAAAAGCTGTTTAACTTTTTACTCTTTTAAGTTTTTCCTTCTGTCTTTTTACTTTTTAAAGTTTTTCTTTCTGTATCAAAATTTTAAGTTTTTGGTTGTGTACCAAGTTTTTGATGGTTTTCTTTTCTTTTGGTTTCAACTTCTTGTACCAACTTTTTGAAGGTTTTCTTTTCTTTTTGTTTTTTTGTGTTTTTATATACCCATCTTTTTGAGGTTTTTGTTGTTTTTTTATTTTTCTTTTTGCAATGGGAATAAGGTGGCCAAGCAACAGGAGGGTCTTTTTACTTCCTGAAGAGAAAATGGCCCCCCAGATAGTGGCAGAACATGAAGATGTTGGGTATGTGAAGAATTTTAGAAGGTATAAAGTATGTGAAATCCATAAGAATGGCAGACTTGGAGCTGCGGAATGGCATGACGTAGAAAGGAAAAATAAGGGAAGTTAGCTGATGTTAAATTGCTGAATACTAATACATGGTGTGAAGAGCAGAACAAAAATGGTTACCTCAATGAACCACAAAAAAGAATTTGTGATAAATATTGACCTGTCCATTCAAGGACATTTTAGCTATAGTATGAAATCCTGTTTTTCTTGTCTGTGGAATTGCCTTTGTACTGTTTGTTTGTGAAACTGCCACTTAGGCTTTTGTTTGTAGTGAAACTATCACATAGCCGAAACTGTTTTTTTCTTTCTTTCCTGTTTTGTCTTTTTGTTTAAACATGCAAAACTTGTATAACCACTGAACCTACCGATACAACTATATAAAGAAGGGATAGCACCTTGAAGGCAGGCGTGCTTCAGAGACTTCCCAGTGATACACTATACAAGACGTGTCTTGTGTATTATTTCTGGTGATTCCCCACTTCCAAAGGCTGCTCCGACTGGGTGTGATCCTGACATTTCCTGGCGCCTGAACAGGGACCCGAG
This sequence comes from Ranitomeya variabilis, assembly GCF_051348905.1. Taxonomy (NCBI): domain Eukaryota; kingdom Metazoa; phylum Chordata; class Amphibia; order Anura; family Dendrobatidae; genus Ranitomeya; species Ranitomeya variabilis. The sequence goes on from NC_135232.1 coordinate 152,210,567, forward strand.
GTCTGTGTATTCCTTCAAGAACACCGGCAGAATACGAACGAAAAGAGAATCTGGGATAATGGACGGCAGATGAACAAAAACCTGGCCAGGTAAGAGACACTGTTAGATCTCTTATATCTGCCCTGCACTATCCGTAAGATTTTCTGTGTCGTGTTCTTTAGCGGGTAGTTCTAGTAGAGGAGGATACCTATAGCTCGGGTTCTTGAACTATTTAGGAATTGATCACCTCACGGAGTACGGCATTGAATGAGAGTGAATGTGAATAAAAGGTGTGTGGAAGTTGGGAATAGCCCTATAAGCCGCCCAGGGTGTTGAAACAGAAGAAGTGACTGTCCCACTGGGCAACGTGGTTGCGTCCTTTCAGGGAGACCTCCGCGCCTATGGTTCAATCTCTGACCCTGTCTTTGACAAAAACCTGGTGATGGATAAGTGTATGATAGTATGAGCCCAGGACAGATAAATTAGCCTGGGACAAGAATACGTTGTGTATGATAGTATGAGCCCAGGACAGATAAATTAGCCTGGGACAAGATACGTTGTATGTTCTTTTTCTTTTTCTGTCTGGTTGCATTTGTGTTGTTTGCTATAGGTGTAGGAATCAGGATTTTCTTACATCAACACAGTTTAAACATCCTAGCTCCTTAGGAAGAAGGTAACGAGGTATTCTCATACCCAAACGCCACCTAGGGCAAGAAAAGACATCCTAGCTCCTTAGGAAGAAGGTAACGAGGTATTCTCATACCCAAACGCCACCTAGGGCAAGAAAAGACATCCTAGCTCCTTAGGAAGAAGGTAACGAGGTATTCTCATACCCAAACGCCACCTAGGGCAAGAAAGCTCAGGATAAGAAAATGGGGAATAAGCAAACAAAGTCGGAACCAGAAGAATTAGATATCTATACTATCATAAAGGAGAGAAGTGGTGAAGATGCCACTAAGGGGCTGAGAAAGATTTTTTAGTAAGTTTGGAGTTACTAAGGCAGAAGCTTTTAGTAGAAAACTATGGGAAGGAATTCAGGAAATAATCAGAGACAAGAAATGGATAGATCAGATCCAAGCGTTGATTGATGTCTCTAGGGTAGCAGAAATGCTGTGGTCTGCCCTATTGGAACAAGCATGTGGACATGACAGCATGTGCATACAGAAACGGTCGGTCTTGAATAAATCAAGTAAACGACTATAAATGTTAGCTAAACTGATCTGTGTGTATGAGGAATCCCTGTGTAATGCAGATTCCCCAAATTTCCACTGCCAGTGTTGTGTGACTAATGTGCAGAGAGTGTGTGCCTTACAGACACAACTGGCAGAGAATGAACAGTATAATGTAGACAGAGAAAAGCAGATTGCTAGTCTTGAATCACAACTGCTGAAAATGAAAAATCATTGTGTTGATATGGAAGCCCAGCTGATTCAGTCTGGGGCTGAGGTCAGAGCTGTGAAGGAAATGGCAGCAGCCAGTGATGCCATTGTTAATCAGTGCAGTGTGGAGCTGGATACTAGTTCCCAACTGATTACTAGTCTGAAAAATATCATCAATGATTTTTCAAATGTGGTGCCGGCCTTCTCTTTGTCTCTGAACACAAGGTCAGATCCCCGACCAATTGTGCCCTGTGCAGGGCAAAAAGGGGGGAGTGATGGAAAAGGTGATATATCAAATATTTTATCAAATTTTGATCCAATAATAAAAAGTAATGACAGATATGTGCTGTCTAAATTACAAAGAAAGTTCAAACGTGACATTGTTAAGAGTGCATCCTTAGTAATGGAAGAGTTTAAAAGTTCCAGACAGAGGGAGGTATGTTCTGTCCGGGCCCATAAATCAGGCTTGGCATGTGTTACATGTTATGCCTGTGCTGGCTCCGGCCATATTGCCAGGTACTGCAAATGGCCGGGTACGATGAAGGAGAGGAAATATTATTCTGTGAAATGTTTTAAATGTGGTCACTTTGGACATATTGCAAGGAACTGTTACTGCACAAGTAATTGTGAGGGGCCTAGCAATATTGTCAGGGAGCACAGGCATTTTCACAGACATAATGGCATTTTCTCTCAGTCTGTCCCAAGCCACGGGCAAACTCCTCAAAATGGCCAATTACAACCAGGGAGGATAGTGAGGTCTTGATGTAAACTCAGATTATAGAGTTTCTATCTGGTCTCTGGTCTTTCATTGTTTCTTTTGTTTTAGCTCCTTTTATTCTTCTTCTATTTGCTAAGTTTGCTCTTTTGTTATTGAAATGAATTGTTAGACCAGTGTGGTTTAGACAGGAGGCAGAAGGGCCTTATCTGAGGTGCAATGTGATTGCAATGATAATAGGATTTGTTAGTTGTTGTTTTTTTTTTGTTTTGTTTTTTTGCTGTTTTCTATCAGACCCCCTGTGGTTTTTAACTCCAGGTTTCTATAGAATTCATAATGATAAGAGTAACACAGATCACAGGATAATAGAGTCACATCCATGGATGCTCTGATTTGTTGCTTGAACTAAGATAGGTAGGGAGGTGTGTGTTCACCTAAGCTTTGAAGTTCAGCTGTAAAACTGACTTTGTTTGTTTGTTTTCATGTGCATCTTAGATTAGATAAAGGGTGTTGTTACGTGAGCTAAGATAGGCGAGTAAGCATGGACAGATAACGGATGTACACGATGGAGTGTCATGTTATACAGTGTGCTGACCTTGAAGTTTGGACGGACAACATGGTTTCGTTCACCTGATGCAGGATACAACTAGAGTCAGTGTACCTTAGCTAAAAGTTTAATTTTCCTAGGGTGTTAAGTAGCCGCAATTTCACTGTTATTAGATAAAGCTTCTGAGATTGTTCTTGATCACCCACTTCTAGTTCAGACCACTCATGATGTACATGGCATTCTTAACCAGGTCCAACCTAAACATATTTCAATGGCCAGACACCTCCGTCTCCAATGTTCCCTACTACTGCCACCCAACATTTCCTTTGCCAGGGTTCAGACTCTTAATCTCGCGTCTTTGCTCCCTTTAGAGTCTGAGGGGGGTACCATACCTGAGGAAACTGCACTCTCCAACTCCTTTGACCCATCAAAGTCAATGCATGATTGTGTACAATTAATGGAACAAGAGACTCAGGGCTTATGTAATGTACGTGACAAGCCACTCTGTAATGCTACATTTGAACTTTTCATAGATGGCAGTAGATATGCAGATATGAATGGACAATTTCATACAGGTTATGCGGTAGTAACTCAGCATGAAGTGCTGAAAGCAGAACCTCTCCCTGCTAATCAGTCTGCACAAGAAGCAGAACTTACGGCATTGGTTGAAGCTCTAAAAATAGCCAAAGATCAGACAGCAAACATATACACTGATTCTAGATATGCACATGGCATTATTTTCGATTTTGGCGTAATATGGAGAGCCAGAGGTTATATGACTGCTTCAGGCCAACCTGTTAAACATGCCTCCCTCATTAGACAGATTCTGAAGGCAGCACAAGAAACTAAAGAAATAGCGGTGATAAAGGTAGCTGCACATGTGAGACTCGACACCGAGGAAGCTAGGGGTAACGATAAAGCCGACAAGGCAGCAAAACAGGCAGCACGTAAACCCTTACATCATGCCCACACACTAGATAGCTCTGAAGATGATGAAGAGAGATTGAAGGAAGCTCAGAAACAGGTAGACGACGAAGAACGAGGGCAGTGGCAGAAAAAAGGGGCAGAAGATCAGCAAGGATTATGGAAAAAAGGAACTTTGTTGTGTTTACCCAGAGCCTGGTACCCCGCAGTGGCAAGTGACCTCCACCTACCCACGCATGTGTCGGCAAATGGTATGACGCTCAAGGTAAAAGAAAGGTGGTTGGCTCCAGGCTTTGGTAATTTTGCTCGGAACATGTGTGCTGCATGCGCTATATGCCTGGCACACAATCCAGGTCAGACCATTAAAACCCCAACCAAGCATCATGTAAGACCACTGTATCCCTTTCAAAGACTCCAGATCGACTACATCCAACTTCCTAGGTACAATGGATACGAATATGTGCTTGTGTGTGTGGACATGTTCTCAGGGTGGCCAGAGGCTTATCCAGTTCGTAAAGCCTCAGCAAAAACTACTGCCATTAAAATAGCACATGAACTGATACCCCGTTACGGCATGCCTGAGGTGATCGAGTCAGATAGGGGTACCCATTTTACTGGAGAAATATTCCAGAATGTTATGAAAATGTTGGGAGTAGAAAACCAGTTTCACACTCCGTATCACCCACAGAGTTCAGGTAAAGTGGAAAGATTAAATGGAACAATAAAATTAAAAATCCAGAAGGCCATGGCAGAAACAGGAAAGCCTTGGACCGAGTGTCTACCACTTGCCCTGTATTCCATCCGAAACGCCCCAAGGGGGAAGGCTAAGCTGTCACCACATGAGATTCTTTTTGGTAGAGCAGCAAATTTGGGTTGTTATTTTCCACAACAACTGATGTTGAATACTGAGACTTTAACTGCTTATGTACAAGAATTACAAAAACGTTTAACTAAAGTGCATTCGCAAGTTTTTGCTTCCCTTCCAGATCCAGAAAATCTCGAAGGAGGCCACAAGTTGGAACCTGGTGATCAAGTCTACGTGAAAAGACACACCAGAAAGACTCTGGAACCGAGGTTTGACGGACCTTTCCAAGTCCTGTTAACAACTCCGACAGCAGTCAAGCTTGAAGGAAAGGCATCATGGATACATGCAAGCCATTGCAAAAAAGCAGTATAAGACTCATGATATTGATGTTAATAATGTTAACCTAAACGGAGGCATGGGAAAGACTGAATTCTCTAGCCCCTTTAAACAATAGATTCGTACAACATCATAGAAAATTAGTGCATGACTTGTTAAATAATACGCAACCCCTGGCAGATTGTTGGATCTGTACCCATTCACCAGTATCAGCCACAAGTATAACTTTTCTAGCAGTTCCCGTATCAGCTGAAGAAATATTCGCTTGGCCTAATTGTTCAGACTACCTGGCCAACAACCAACCTGGCAATACTAGACTATGGAATACTACAATCGCCATACCAGTTGTGGGATGGGTAGAATTTCCTTGGTGGCAGGGCAATCTTACAGGAAAAATAGGCAACTTACAATATTTAGCATTCAAGGGAGGAAAATGGGTACCTAGGAATAAGACTGGATTAACTGATTTAGGACAGGTCCCCACTGAAAATCTACAGCTCAGTTTCAGTACAACCACCCCTTCCTCTGATGCTTTCAAACCTACAGTATTGGAAAGATACATACATAATAGAAAATGGGAACATTCCGAGTTGTTCCCCTAAGGTGATGCAAACAGTTGTACAAGTAAGCCGGGGAACCTGGTTTGTAATGAATCCAATGAGTATGTCAACGGAATGCATGTATGTGGGAATCCCGCAGCCGGGTACTGTAGCCCCTTGGGACAAAAACCCTCTTGGTGTATGCTTCAGAATGTATCTAGTTTTGTGGATTTGGCTCACAGATTGGTATTGCAGCACTCAGCTTTGTGGGATCTGCCTGAGGGTACATTTTGGATATGCGGAGAAGGAGCATATAAATGGCTTCCCGTAGGTATAAAGGGTACTTGTACATTAGGACGCCTAACCCCGGCTACTTTCATAATTTCAAATAAACAAGTGAATATGCGAGCCGTGCCCAAGCACACATTGTATAAAAGAGCTGCAGATAACTCACCACGTCCCTCGGGGAGGCCGCATATAGTACAAATGGGAATTCCCAACAAAATTGCTAGTACCATTTTTATTTATCCTATGTTAACACAGATGTGGGATAAATTAGTTAGAGCCACGGATTATCTAGATGATCAGATTTGGGATATATTGGACATATTAAATACTAGTATAGCTGTACAGAATCAGCTTATAATAATCACTAACCAACATACCCTGGTATTGGATTACCTAACTGCCTCACAAGGGGGTATGTGTCAAATCATCGGACCCACCTGCTGTCATTATATAGACCCGAATAGTACTATGAGTATGAGATTTAAATTAGAAGACGTACAACGACTCAGGGATCAGTATGACAAAGACAATGACCAAAATAAGGATAGCTGGTGGTCAGATACCTTTTCCTTTCTTAACCCGGCCAATTGGTTCAGGGGAATCGGTGGGTGGGTTACCGGGATTATGCAAAGCCTAATACATACAGTTATAGTTATTGTAATTATATATGTATTATTCAAGGTTGTACTCAAGGGTATCTCGGTATGCACAAATAAATTTTGTGTAATGGATGCGAGAATATAAAGTTTTTTTGTTGTAATATCACAAAAAGAATGACTAAAATGATCGTCTATATGACAAGGTTTTGAATGGAATATGTCAAAGGGGGGATTGTGAAGAGCAGAACAAAAATGGTTACCTCAATGAACCACAAAAAAGAATTTGTGATAAATATTGACCTGTCCATTCAAGGACATTTTAGCTATAGTATGAAATCCTGTTTTTCTTGTCTGTGGAATTGCCTTTGTACTGTTTGTTTGTGAAACTGCCACTTAGGCTTTTGTTTGTAGTGAAACTATCACATAGCCGAAACTGTTTTTTTCTTTCTTTCCTGTTTTGTCTTTTTGTTTAAACATGCAAAACTTGTATAACCACTGAACCTACCGATACAACTATATAAAGAAGGGATAGCACCTTGAAGGCAGGCGTGCTTCAGAGACTTCCCAGTGATACACTATACAAGACGTGTCTTGTGTATTATTTCTGGTGATTCCCCACTTCCAAAGGCTGCTCCGACTGGGTGTGATCCTGACAATGGTATACAGTAGCAGCAGAGCTTACATCGCTTAGGTGGTACAGAAAGGTATGTGAACAAATCAGGAAGAGATTTTTATGTATATAAATGGGGAAAGGAGTTAAACCATCAGCACCTCCCCATACGGGGATGGGAAAATATTGGATCTGTGCAGTCTGCTCTCAGCAGAATCCATGGTATGGGGAGTTTTTGCACAGTATGTGGCACGCCCCATCCCTCCCTACAGGGAGAAGGCATCATTGTTCCAACCATGCCCTTTCAGACTGCACAGAGGGGGGAGGAATTCTCTTCTCTATCATCCTTTTTCTCTGTCACTCTCCTTTCCTCTCCTCTTTCTCCACACTTCTCTCTCTCTCTCCCTCCCTCTATCTCTCTCCTCCACACCTCTCTACTCCTCCTTCTCCTTCTCCAAACCTCTTTCCTCCTTCTCCTTCTCCACACCTCTTTCCTCCTTCTTCACCCACTCTATTTCTCTGTCACTCTTTCTCTCCTCGTTCTTCACTCCCTCTCCGTCTCTCTATCTCTCTCCTCCACCCCTCTCTACTCCTCCTTCTCCTTCTTCTCCACACTTCTTTCCTCCTTCGTTCACCCACACCTATCTCCTCCTGCTCTTCCTTCTCCACATCCATCTCCACTCCTCTCATCTCCTCCTTTTTTCTCTCCTCCACACCTCCCATCTCCCCCTTCTGTTCTTTTTTCTCGCTCCTCACCTCCTTCTCCTACACACCTTTCATCAACCCCTCCTTCTTCTTCTTCTTCTTCTTCATCTCCTCCTTCTTCTCTGCCCCATATATCTCCTCCTGTTTCACACTCTTCTTCTTCTTTGTTGCTGGCTGGGCCAACGTCCAATTCAAACAATGTGGTGCTTACAGCACAAGGCACCCCTTCTTTGTCCCTGGCACAGTCCAGCCATTACCAGTTGTGATATCGGGGAAAGAAGGTGAAAATCCCCCTACACACAATGCAGTAGGGAGCCCCCAGACACATCAGGCAGCAGACAGCTCAGCCCTGGGTGCAGAGGGGGGAGGACTGACATCACCATCTGCTGATAATGTACAACTTCAGCACTGGTCAGAGCTGCCTACATTCACACCAACATAGAACTATAAGCCTATGCTTCAGCAAGGGGGGAGACGTCCTCCCACAAAAAGGCAACTTCTAAGTCCAAATATCAGCCAGTGTATGACCCCAGTATATGCTATCATAACTATTCGTCTGATGAAGACGAAGAGGGAACATCATACATGCTGCCAAGTACTAGGAAAAGAAACCCACAGGCACCAAGAATGCAGAGGCAGATAGAGGCACCACCATTACACTATGTGCACTTCACCCCAAGTCGGGTGACAATCTTTTAGACCCAGGGATGCATCCCATGCCATTCTACCGAAGAATGTAGCAGAACCAGCGAACATATGCAGCCACCTGGCAATGATCTCTTGGCCATAAATGGAAATAAAAGCAGGTGATGCACTCTGGCAAATCATGAAAGAACAATTCAAACTTCCAGCAGAATTAGATGTACACGCTTGGGAGTCAGGGCCACAGTTAATCGAACAGCTCAGAGAGTGGCAGACTCCACTCTCTGAGCAGACTGGCAGGACAAGCCCTCAGCTTACATGACATGAGCCAAGACAAGACAGAGTCTGTAAAGAAGTTTCATGGCAGAGTAATGCAAGTATTCCAAGACTTGGGCTTCACCATTCATGACCAGATACACAGGCAAATGTTGGCACAGGCCTTTGTGCATGGACTAAGAGAGCCAGTCAGGAAACCACTGATAGTGATTAGGCCCGGGAACAGGTCAATAGCAGAGGACTGACCCAGCAAAACGAGTTATGTGTGCCTAGGAGACTGTTTATTGCCGATTGTTGCCAAAACTGCCACCACAAAGAGTACGAAGAAGGAAACGGGTGCCACGCTGCAGAGAACGCCGGAAGGGCAGCCAGAAGTGAAGATGCTGCAAAGTGCCGAGCGACACATCGGAAGAACCACTGCAGACTCTGGAGAGGAGACACCAGCCTCAATAAGGTTAGCAAAGGGGAGAAGCTATGTCAAACCAGGGGGAAGAAGTGGTGGCAGATGCAGCCGCAGCCCCTGTAATGCCCCAAGACCTCGGGTTGGATGCAGCCGCTGGTCTCATGACACCCCCAGGCCTCGCCACGGACACACCTGCAGGCCCCATCTTACCACCAGGCCCCGCAGGGCCTGCAGCTTCAATCAGCAGGCCGGACCCCACTGCCGCTACAGTGCCCATCATGCCGTTGTACATAGTAGCCAAAGGGATTGAGTCCCAACCAGGGGTGCAAAAGACAGCCCCTCTCATGGTGACCACTGACCTGGAAGCACAACCACCCTACAAAACAGAAGAAGTGTCAAGTGTTACAACTGTGGCAAGTTTGGCCATTTCCGGAACAAGTGCAGAGCACTCATGCAACACAAGGGTTGGTCCAGTGAAACAGTTCAAGGAGGAAGTACAGAAAGCAGTGAACCAGTGAAGCACCCCGTCCATAGGACAGAGGCAAGCCAGGTCCACAAGACACTACGCTCCTGACATGTAAAACCCATCTGCAGGACCAATACCTCAAATTACCCTGAAAGTGGATGGCGTTGTCAGATACCGGTGCAGCCAGAAGTGTGATGAGACCAGTGGAACTCCCCGATCCCACCTGCCTATCAGAGTCCTCTGTGTCTCGCATGGGCATTGAAGGTCAAGTCAGACATTCCCAGCCTACAGAGCTTCTGAGTGTGTGCACTCAGGCAGGACACTCTATCCTGTCCCAGTTTGTGGTGTCAGGGATCTGCCACTCAACCTGCTGGGAGCGGACCTACTGCAGAAGCTGAAGGCAACCACAGTGTTCCAGGAAGATGGGACCGTGACACTTTCTTCATCCCCGACCCAAGAAGAATCATGCTGGCGGCCCTACAAGAACCTCAAACAACCGACGGAGGCCTACCCAAGGAGGTACTGGATGTAGTACCAGAAAGTCTATGGTCTAAGGGACCCCAGGACATGGGAAAACCTCAAGTTGCCCCGGTACGGGTGTCACTCAAGCCAGGTACCCCGTGCCCTCATAGGGCCCAGTATCCCCTGTCCATCGCCTAGAGTCAAGCTGCCTCTGACCAACTGAAGGTCTACCTGGAAATAGGAATCATTGTTCCTTGCACGTCTACTTGCAATACCCTGCTTTTCCCTGTCAAAAAAAGACTGTAAAAGGAGAGCCAGCCAAGTTCAGAATGGTACATGACCTGAGAGCTGTGAATGATGTCATGGTGTTTGAAACTCCAATTGTGCCAAATCCGCACACTCTGCACACTCTGCTCTCAAATGTGCCTTCCATAGCAAAAGTTTTCACAGTGACCGACCTGGTTAATGCTTTCTCCAGTGTTCCCCTTCATTCGGAAGACCAGTTCCTGTTTGCCTTAACACACCAGAGGGCACAGCACACATGGACAGTGATGCCACAGCAGGCCCAGAACAGCCCTTCACAGTTCACCAAAGCAATGTCCACAGTCCTCACCAACTGGGTCACAGTACATGCAGAAGTAACCCTGCTATAATACGTGGACGATCTACTCCTTTGTGCAGTTGACTTTGACTCGTGTAAAGCCCATTTCTTGTCTCTCCTACTCTACCTGGCTGAGCAGCACTGAAAGGTCTCAAAGAACAAAGTCCAGTGGTGTCTGAAGCGAATTACGTTCCAGAGACACTGTATTGCTCACCAGACTAAACATCTGACAGATGACCCGAAGACCACAATGGAGAAGATGGTTCCTCCAACAACTCCAAAGGCGCAACAGGCCTTCCTTGGTCTAGTTTTGTATTGCAGAGCCTGGATCCTGATGCCTCAGTCCTAATGCAGCCTCTGTATGATTGCGTCAACGTAACCCCGTTCCTCCTGACAGATGCAGCCTTCAGCTCGTTCAAGAAGTTAAAAGGCTCTGTAGTCTCAGCGCCAGCACTAGGCTTACCTGACTACGAGAAGCCATTTCGTCTCTACCTGATGGAAAAAGAAGGCCTTACTACTGGAGTCCTGCCACAGCCCAGGGGGAAAGCAGAGACCTTTAGGCTACTTTTCAGCTCACCTGGATCCAGTTGCAAGGGGAGCTCCCTCCTGCCTGAGAGCAGCATTTGCAGCACACGCCCTCCTGGACAGGACTGTTGACATCATTCTTGGATATCCATTGGAAATCCTGGCTCTGCATGACATTTCAGCAATCCTCAACCAAACCCAGCCAAAACATCTCTCCACCGCCAGGCATCTTCGCCTCCAGTGCTCTCTACTCCTGCCTGACAATGTCACCATCTGCAGATGCACAGTCCTCAATCCGTCCACTCTACTCCCACTCCCAAGGGGGGATACAGATATGGACCCTCAGATCAAATTTCTGATCAAAATCTGCATGATACCTTCCATAGGGATCTAGATTTGCTCCGGACAGGTGACCATGATTGCTTCAGCATCATGCAACAGGAAACAGCAGGACTACCCAAGGTGGCAGAAGAGCCACTGACCTGTTGTGAACTCTGTTTTCAGGCTCCCTCTTGTGGTCACAGGTGGTATTGTGTGACTTTTGTTTTGGGCTCCCCCTGGTGGCCTTGTTTGTTATCCTGCGGGTCTGTGGCTATCAGCTGCCTCGTTATTCACTTGGGAGTTTCCTATTTAGCTCTGTTTCACTTCCACTTGTTGCCAGCTGTCAATGTACTCAGTGCTATTCTGATTACTCCTGATGATCTTCGGTTTCAGTCTCTTCAGGAGAAACTAAGTTCTGTTTAATTATTTTTTGCTCATCAGTCTGCAATATGATTTCTGTGTATGATGAGTTTAGTCCAGCTTGCTAATATGTGATTTCTTCTGCTGGTTTGCTCTGGGGTACAGAGTTGCTTCCCCCGCACCGTTAGTTGGTGCGGGGGCTCGAGCGATCTCTGCGTGGATATTTTGAATAGGGTTTTAAATTGACCGCACAGTTCCCTTTCTATTTTCTGCTTTCTAGTGTTAGCGGGCCTCATTTGCTAAATCTAATTTCATCTCTGCGTTTGTGCTTTCCCCTTAACTCACCGTTAATATTTGTGGGGGGCTATTCTATATCTTTGGGGTCATTTCACTGAGGCAAGTGAGGACTTTCGTTCCCTCTAGGAATAGTCAGTTTCTCAGGCCGTGAAGAGACGTCTAGGATTTTCAGGTAACGTTCCACGGCTGCCTATAGTTGTTTGCGGATAGGATCAGGTTGCGGTCAATTCAGTTACCACTTCCCCAGAGTTTGTAGTCGGTTTAGTTACTTAGCTAGTCCTACTTGCGATCCTTGCCACTAGGATCATAACACTGACCAACCCAGAGTTGATCCTCTATGTGGATGGCTCCAGATTTGCAGATGATGAAGGAAGATTCCACATGTCCACACGGGATGTGCAGTGACCAGCAATCAAGAGATCCTGTGGTCCAGAAGTCTGGTGCCTAGTCTGTCAGCCCAGGAAGCAGAATTGATAGCGCTGATGAAGGCCTGCCAGATTGCAGAAGGCAAAACTGCGAACATATACACCAATTCAAGGTACCCGCATGGCATAGCACACGACTTTGGATCCATCTGGGCTGCAAGGGACTTCATCACAGCAAGCGGAACAACTGTGAAGCATCATGGAGCCATCAAGGACCTGCTGGATGCACTCCAACTTCCAAAGATGGTGGCAGTACTAAAGGTCAGAGCACATGGAAAACTGGACACAGTAGAGGCACGGGGTAATAACATGGCGGATATGGCAGCCAAAGAAGCAGTCAAAGGAAGACAATATGGAGAAGTGGGAGAGGTCGTAGAGCCAGACAGCTACTACATGATTACTGAAGACAAGAAACCTGACCAGATGACATCCTGGGATCTGCTCAAAAAGCCGCAAGAGCAAGCCCCAAAAGGACAAGTAGGAATGCTGGATGCAGAAGGGAGAATTACATGAAGAACGAAGGGTATACGCAATGGACTGCAAACCCTGTTTACCCCGAAGCATGTACCCTATGGTGGTCCAGTGGGCACATGGGCCCACACACAGATCAAAGACACAGTTGAATGACTTGATTGGTGCTTACTGGTTCGCTCCAGGGATCTCCACCCTAACACCCAAGTTCACTAGCAGCTGTTTGACCTGCGGCAAATGCAACCCTGGAAGAATGGAGAAAGTTCCCACACATCATCTTGCCAGACCACTGTACCCTTTTCAAAGAATCCAGATAGACCACATCCAAATGCCGCCAAGTGGAGGATTCGAATATGCCCTTGTGGTCATGGACGTGTTCTCAGGATGGCCAGAAGCTTTCCCAGTGAGGAACCAGTCAGCAAAGACTACTGCAAAGAAGCTACTCTCAGAGATGAGATATGCAGATATGGGGTCCCAGAAGTGATAGAGAGTGACCAGGGACCCGCATTCACAGCAAATCTCATACGGGAGATCTGGTCAGCAGTAGGGTCAGACATAGGCCTACACACTCCTTACAATCCCTAGAGTAGCGAGAAAGTAGAAAGACTGAATGGGACACTTAAGAACAAGATGTTGAAAGATGCCCATGAGACAAGCAAACCATGGCATGAGACACTCCCAATCAAACTACTTAGTGTAAGGCACACTTCGAGAGGCCCAGAAAAGCTGTCACCATATGAAATTTTGTTTGGGTCTAGCCCCAGGTTAGGGGTATTCTTATCCCTCAGCAACTGACTATGCAATATGATACTTTGTTTGCTTATGTAATTGAACTCACCAAGAAACTTGCTAATATCCATTCACAAGTTTTTTTCTTCATTGCCAGATCAAGATTCAGTGTCCGGTACACACCACTCGATCCCAGATTTGATGGTCCTGTCCAAGTGCCGCTGATGACACCAAGCTCTGTGAAGCTGGAGGGAAGACCCACTTGGATCCAGTCATCGCATTGCAAGAAAGCTCCCCTTCCAGAGGATGACACCCAAGCCAGAACGATGTTGTGGATGCCCTGCCTGATCGAATAGATGACCTACCTGATAAAGAATTCACACCACTGACTACACATGCCGTTGACTAAGAGACTGATTGCAATGAACCCCCGTTAGGGACAGATCTCCTGACCGCCCATTTGCGAAAAGTCTGTACAGAGTGGGGCGTATGTGCTAGGCATGCATCAGTTCACTGGCAGCACAAAAGAGTTGCAGCGCTTTGGGACAGGAGGCTAGGATTAGGGCAAGTGATATCTAAGGGGGGATTGTGATAGAAATATATATATCATGTAGATCTCACTTGCATATATACTCATATACAGTATACTCACACCTAACATATACATTATAATCAATGGCTTAAAATGGCTGACATAAACTGATATAAGCCAGACAGACTGTATGGGGTTTTCCAGGCAAAAGCAGAACAACGCCAGATGTATTAAGTGATGATCAGATGTCTCAACTTTGTCCTAGATGCAGAGAGCTAAGTTTTAGTTGCTTAATCAGCATTAATATGTGCATTAATCACAATATTCCATATATATTTAGATAACCAATAACAGAGGAGCTAGACAATATGGTAATTAACTAACCACCCCTAACCACCTCCTTTCTATATGCAATTATAAAACTATGTATGTACAATAAATCATCAGTATTGATGGAATGTTTTTCTGTCACAATGGTGTACAGTCCATTCTAGATGAGCGCTCAAAATACTCAGTCTTATTGGGAACGGCCGCAGCACACACAGGGATAGATTTATCCAAACCAAATTTCCATAACACAACCAGAGATCTCCTCGAGACCTCTATGGTTGTTGATGGCAGATTGCTATGAGCGCCACCCTGTGGTCGTCACTCATAGCAAGCCTGTAATTCTGCTGCATAGAGGTGATCTGAGCATCATCTCTATGTAGCAGAGGCGATCACGCTATAGCAGCTTCTATTGAAGCATGCCAAAAGTAAGAAAAAAGTGTTTAAAAATAAAAAAAAATAAAAAAATATAAAAGTTCAAATCACCCCCCTTTCGCCCCAATCAAAATAAAGCAATAAAAAAAAATCAAACCTACACATCTTTGGTATTGCCGCATTCAGAATCACCCAATCAATAACAAAAAAATAATTAACATGATCGCTAAATGGCGTAACGATAAGAAAATCAAAACTCCAGCGTTACGTTTTTTTTGGCCTCCGTGACATTGCATTAAAATGCAATAATGGAGAAGAAAAAGAACATATCTGCACAAATGTGGTATCATTAAAAAGTCAGCTCATCCCGCAAATAATAAGCCCTCAAACGGCCATATTGACAGAAAAATAAAAAAGTTAAGGCTCTGGAATGAAGGGGAGCGAAAAACAAAAATGAAAATTCGAAAAAAGCTCCGGTCATGAAAGGGTTAAAAACCTTACATGATACAGACTTTTGGCGCACATATTCATGTTCAGCATATCCAAATCTATAAGATACAATAAAATTTTCTCAGGGGACAAGAACTTCCCTGAAATTTGTTGCGCAGTGTTATCAGACAAATTTTTTGTGGATGTGGCCAGTTTCCTATTTTTTTTATTTTAACTATCTGCTCAATGATGGCCCTCAAATTGACTTGAGTGTCAAACAGGATTTTTTCTTTTGTTCCATTTTTATCAAGTTTGCACTCCCCAGTGTGGATTGGATTGATCTCTGGGAACTGTTCTGTGGGGATTGTAACGGCTTTTGGTTTGTTTCTAATTAGTTCACCCCCCTTGTGTGTGTTCTCATTGATTTTAGGTGATTCAGCGGTAATCAGATCCACCCTTGTAACAATATTGTCAGTTTCTTTTTGCTGTTTGAGGAGCATGTTTGTCCATAGACTTGAAGTAGGTGTATGACCTTTTTGGATGGAAAGAAATTTCTTAGGGGGGGAATTCCCTATGGGGGACCCAGTTCTCTTGTAATTGCTATTAGTGAACCTCCTTTTGTGAATGATTCCCCCCTCTGTTGCCTTTGGGAGGTTGGGGCACCAGATCGGGATTGGGTGCTAAGGAGTTCCTAAGGGCTCCCTTGCTACTGGAGTTTTAATCCTCCCTTTCGCTATAAAGCTTTTTCATTTTATTTTAATCATTTTCTGTTTTAGTTGTAGAATTTTTGTAGTAATAGCTGAATCCAATTTATTGTATTCAGGATGTGTATTAAAATGCAACAATTCCATAGACACCAGAGTGATTCTTACTGCTGCAGCTTCAACAATGGTAGTCCGTTTTTTAAACAAGCATTGCTACATACCTTGGGTACAATTGTTTAAGACAGTCTCCTACTCTTCTGTGAAAACTGGGTCCTGTGGGAAAGCAGATAGATGGTTGATCCTCAGACCTCTAGGACAAAGTTTTTTGTCCAGGTAAATAGAGAGAAACCGTGCATCGATATAATAATGCAGTTCCTCTCTTAATAAGTCTTCTAGTTGATGGAATAATTTCCTCATCCTCGTAGCATCCTCCTCCGTGAAAGGTGTCATGTCATTGGGGTCAATTTGCGGCTGAGACTTGTTTCCGATGGTTTGCACAATGAGTCTCTCTCGGGATGACAGTCTGTGTGGGAAGTAGTCCATAATGCCCTGCTGCTGCTCAAAACTTGTAAAAGAGGAGGTCTTGAGGAACCTCCTGAACATGTAACAAGGTAGCTAGAACGAATATACAGCGCACATAGGGTGTTATCTGAGATAAAGGCAATATTCACGAGAGATAATACAAATTCAATCACCTATTATGGTTGTGTGAGACACAACCACTGCACTTAGCATTGGCGGCTGCTGCAAGCCCCAATGTGATGATCCTTTCTAGGTGGAGAAAATGGGGCATCAGACTGCGCTGCTCACCTGTCAGGATAATGTACCAGAGAAGTCCAAGTAGATTTAATAGAGAATAGACTTTATTTCTGCATGTTTCGTGGTGATCACACCACTTCCTCAGACATTCATATTTAAGTCACATACTGTCCATTTCCTTGTGATCCTCCTTGAGATGGTTTTACTCCTTCATTGGAGTCCAGCTGTGTTAAATTAAACTGATAGGACTTGATTTGTAAAGGCACAAACTTGTCTATATAAGACCTCACAGCTCACAGTGCATGTCAGACCAAATGAGAATCATGAGGTCAAAGAACTCGACAAGGAGCTCAGAGGCAGAAGACACACATCTGGCCAAGGTTACAAAAAAATGTCTGCAGTACTCAAGGTTCCTAAGAGCACAGTGGCCTCCATAATCCTTAAAAGAAAGAAGTTTGGGACCACCAAAAGTCTTCCTAGACCAGACTGTCCATCCAAACTGAGCAATCAAGGGAGAAGAGCCTTGGTGAGAGAAGTAAAGGAAAACTCCAAGATCACTGTGGTTGAGCTCCAAACATGCAGTAGGGAGATGGGAGAAAGTTCCACAAAATCAACTATCACTCAACCCTCTACCAGTCAGGCCTTTATGACAGAATGGCCCGATGGAAGCCTCTCCTCAGTGCAAGACATATGAAAGCCCGCATAGAGTTTGCTAAAAAACACATGAAGGACTCCCAGACTATAAGAAGTAAGATTCTCTGGTCTGATGAGACGAAGATACAACTTTTTGGTGCTAATTCTGAGTGGTATGTGTGGAGAAAACCAGGCACTGCTCATCACCTGCCCAACACAATCCCAACAGTGAAAAATGGTGGTGGCAACATCATGCTATGGGGGTGTTTTTCAGAACCAGGGACAGGATGACTGGTTGCAATTAAAGAAAAAATGAATGCAGCCAAGTACATAGATTTCCTGGATGAAAACCTCTTCCAGAGAGCTCTGGACCTCAGACTTGGCCAAAGGTTCACCTTCAAACAAGACAATGACCCTAAGCACACAGCTAAAATAATGAAGGGGTGGCTTCAGAACAACTCTGTGACCATTCTTGACTTGCCCAGCCAGAGTCCTGACCTAAACCCAGTTGATCATCTCTGGAGAGACCTGAAAATGGCTGTCTACCAACGTGCAAGGAAGAATGGCAGAGGATCCCCAAATCCAGGTGTGAAAAACTTGTTGCACAATTCCCAAGAAGACTCATGGCTGTACTAGCTCAAAAGGGTGCTTCTACTCAATACTGAGCAAAGGGTCTGATACTTATGACCATGTGATATTTCAGTTTTTCTTTTTGAATAAATTTGAAAAAAAATCTACATTTTTGTTTTTTTCAGTCAAGATGGGGTGCAGAGTGTACATTAATGAGAAAAAAAATAACTTTTTTTAAATTTACCAAATTGCTGCAATGAAACAAAGAATTACAAATTTAAAGGGGTCTGAATACTTTCCGTACCCACTGTAGATTTGTCCCCCTCTCACATCTATGTAATACATATACAGGTAAAAATTTGCTCTTCAAACCTTCTGGGGTCACCACAACATAGATCCAGACCCATTCAGAGCACCATAAAACATTAAGACTTCCTTATCTATGAACTGTTCCAATATTTATGGCTATACCTTACACATAATGATAATTCTGCTTCACATCACTTGCCTTATCTATTGCCTTCTTTCTCTCTGTGCTGTGTTGTATATAAGTACGTGATTCTTCAGAACTTGCTTTAAGGTACCGTCACACTAAGCGACTTTGCAGCGAGAACGACGACGATCCGTGACATTGCAGCGTCCTGGATAGCGATCTCATTGTGTTTGACACGCAGCAGCTATCTGGATCCCGCTGTGATATCGCTGGTCGGAGCTAGAAGTCCAGAACTTTATTTCGTCGCCGATCACCCGCTGTCACTGTAACTGGAACCCGCTGTGTTCACTTGTAACCAGGGTAAATATCGGGTTACTAAGCGCAGGGCCGCGCTTAGTAACCCAATATTTACCCTGGTTACCATTGTAAAAGTAAAAAAAAACACTACATACTCACCTTCTGATGTCTGTCACGTCCCCCGCCGGCGGCTTCCCTGCACTGAATGTGTCAGCGCTGGCCGGCCGTAAAGCAGAGCACAGCGGTGACGTCACCGCTGCTGCCGGCGCTGACACATTCAGTCAGTGCAGGAAGCTCTCGGCAGCAGCGTGTAACCTTGTGGACGCCGGGGGACGTGACAGACATCAGAAGGTGAGTATGTAGTGGTTTTTTTTACTTTTACAATGGTAACCAGGGTAAATATCGGGTTACTAAGCGCGGCCTTGCACTTAGTAACCTGATGTTTACCCTGGTTACCCGGGTGCTGCAGGGGGACTTTGGCATCATTGAAGACAGTTTCAACGATGCCGAAGTCGTTCCCCTGATCGTTGGTCACTGGAGATAGCTGTCTGTGTGACAGCTCCCCAGCGACCACACAACGACTTACCAACGATCGCATTGCTGGCCGTGATCGTTGGTAAGTCGTTTAGTGTAACGGTACCTTTAGTCTTTTCCTGATGAAGGGACCTGTGTAGTCTCGAAAGCTTGCACTTTGTTACCATCTTTTCAGTTAGCCATTAAAAGGTATCAACCACTGAGGACTCTCATGTCTAAATAATTTTCTATAATACATATAGACATGGCCTCCCCCCCCACACATAGCATTTAGAGACAAGTCCCCTCTCAACATACTCAGTATAGCCATATCCACATTTCCCACACGTATTATTTACAGTAAAGCCTCCTCCCAAAATAACAATTTAGAAATATGTCCTTCCTTATCTTTTTACATATAACATTTAAAGTCTTCCACCCACATAAAGTTAATACATTTGCAAAACTACCAGACTCCTGAGCTCCCTGAGGTGTCTTCATGATGGCAAAAAAACACTCCAAAGATTCGTCCTTCCCAAAACCCTGCCTGATGATAAATGCACATCTAGTAGGATGCAGCCAGCCTTTATCAGTGGAGGACTGCTGCATCCTGCTAGACGTGCATTTGTCATCAGACAATGTTTTGGGAAGGCCATGTCTTACGGTATTTTTTTTTTAGTTTTTCTATGTTAACTGTTTTTTTATATTAGTGGTAGGACTCGCAAGTATGAGGACTCCTGATATGGGTTGTGAGCTTATTTATTTTGGCCAAAATCTTAACCAATGCCTCATTTAATGCATTCATCATTTGCATTAATTTTTTGCACTTTTTATCATATCATTTTCTTCAGGATGTGGCTATGCCTCTTTTTGTTGGTTTGGTCTATTGGGGCATCTGTCCCTGTGTGCTGCATATTATAGTGCTGGGCAGCCTGTCTGTTAATACAATGGTGTTATTAATAGGCTGCAAACCAGACACTTTGCATCACATTTACCTGTGTGACTGGCATCCAATGCAAACCATATCATTGTGCAGTTTTATCTACTAAGCAGCCAACTCCTCCATGGTCTGGTATATGTGGGGGTGGCTGTTTTTATCAGTAGTTTGCACCTGTGCTGCCCCATCTTCATGATGGCAGCAGCAGAGGAAGGATGATTTGCCAGTATATTCTGCACTGAATCAATTGCAGGCTTGGCTCCTACTCTGAGGTTCTGGAGTGGAGGAAAGTTAAGACGCCAGCTGCCCATTGTAGCTCTGGGTCTGTTTCTTTCACCTGCTGTGAGGAATTGGTAGGGCTGGACTTCTTGAGGGCCATGCTTTATAGGTAAAAACAGCAATGGTCTTATAGCAGGAGCAGTATTGGGTGATTTGAAGCTTGTTTTTGGCTGGGCCCCTGACAGTAGCTGGCACACTCTTGAGCCCAACAGCTGCAGGAAGCAGGCGGCTGCGGCCAACAGAGTGTTTTCTATTAAAGAGGAAATAATTTACACTGCTCTCCACTCATATGGGCGTAGACAGTAGTGAATATTCATTTCTCTTTAGCAGTTGTTAGCCACAGCAACCAGCTCCTGCCTCCTATGACCCGCTGATGCCACTCCTTCACCTCTACATCCACAGCCAGAGAAGGTACATCCAGACTATAAGATGTAATCCCCATTTTCCTCCAAATTTTTGGAGGAAAAAAGTGCGTCTTATAGTCTGAAAAATACGGAAGGTGAGCATGGTGTGAATGAGCTTGAATAGCCCACACAAAACCTTGACCTCAAACCCTTCAAACACCTTTGTAATGAACTAGAATGAGATTATGAGAAAGTGTCAACCTCTTCCAAAATTAGTGCTTAATGTCACAAATGATTTTCTGAATAAATGGACAAAAATTCCTACAAATAAGCTCCAATATCTTCCAAGAAGAGTGGAAAACAGAACCTAATTTCATATTAAACCCTATGAGTATAGAGTGAGATGATATCAAAGCTTTGGTACAGTGGGGGAAATAAGCACTTGATCCCTAGCTGATTTTGTAAGTTTGCCCACTGAAAAAGACATGAACAGTCTATAATTTTAAGGGTAGGTTAATTTTAACATTGAGAGATAGAATATCAAAAATAAAATCCAGAAAATCACATTTTATAAATTAGCAACATTTATTTGCCTTTTGCAGTGAGAAATAAGTATTTGATCCCCTACCAACCATTAAGAGTTCTGGCTCCTAAAAAATAGGTTATATGCTCCAAATCAACTCATTACCTGCGTTAAAGACAGGTGTCTTACATAGTAACCTTTATAAAAGACTCCTGTCCACAGACTCAATTAATCAGTCAGACTCTACCTCTACAACATGGGCAAGACCAAAGATCTTTCTAAGGATGTCAGGGACAGAAAAAAGGACAAGATAATAGACCTGCACAAAGCTGGAATGGGCTACAAAGCCATACGTAAGACCCTTGGTGAGAAGGAGACAACTTTTGGTGCAATTCTAAGAAAATGGAAGAAATACAAAATGACTGTCAATCGACATCAATCTGGGGCACCATGAAAAATATGACCTTGTGGGGTATCCTTGATGATGAGGAAGGGGAGAGATCATCCTAAAACTACATGGGGGAACTTATTGTTAATGTCAAGGTAGGTGGGACCACAGTCACAAAGAAAACCATTGTTAACACATTACCCCGTAAAGGTTTAAAATCCTGCAGTGCCCGCATGGTCACCCTGCCCAAGAAAGCACATGTGCAGGCCTGTCTGAAGTTTGCCAATGAATATCTGAATGATTCTATGAGTGATTGGGAGAAGGTGCTGTGGTCAGATGAGACAAAAATTGAGGTTTTTGGCATTAACTCAACTCACCGTGTTTGGAGGAAGAGAAATGCTGTCTATAATTCACAGAACACTGTCCCCACTGTCAAGCATGGAGGTGGAAAAATTATGTTTTTGGGGGTGTTTATCTGCTAAGGGCACAGGAGTATTTCACCCCATCAATGGGAGAATAGATAGAGCCATGAACTGTAAAATTCTGTGTGACAGCCTCCTTCCCTCCGCCAGGACATTAAAAATGGTTTGTGGTTAGGTCTTCCAGCAAGACAATGACCCAAAGCATACAGCCAAGGCAAAAAGGAGTGGCTCAAAAAGAAGCACATTAAGGTCATAGAGTGGCCTAGCCAGTCTTCAGACCTTAATCCCATAGAAAACTTATGGAGGGAGTTGAAACTCTGAGTTGCCAAGTGACAGCCTCAAAACCTTAATGATTTAGAGATGATCTGCAAAGAGGAGTGACCAAAATTCCTCCTGACGTGTGCATAAACCTCACCATCAAGTACAAAAAACATTTGACTGCTGTGCTTGCCAAAAAGGGTTTTGCCACCAAGTATTAAGTCTTGTTTGCCAGAGGCAAAATGCAAATTAATTTCTATATTTTATATATTATGATTTTCATGATTTTATTTTTATATTCTACCGGTCAATTTTCAAGCAAAGAAACTATAGGAGAGAAGAAGCCCACATAGGGTCTTATCCAACAATTTCAGAATCTGTTATTCAGAAAACTGCTCACCTGGCGCCCCTTTGATAGGGCATATAAACATCAGCTGCCGCAGATCCACGGGTCAGAGATTGACCATATCAGGAACCAAACAAAGGATTTTTGGGGATATTGTCCATGTTGCTGAACAAATGGAAATCCAAACTGATGAAAAGGAATGGTGGTTTTATTCAACACATCTCTAGGTCTATATATGACTTCTTCATCACGAAATACCACATACATATCTGAATATATGTGTTCGGTATTTCCTGAGGAAGAAGTCATATATAGACTTCGAAACACGCTGAATAAACCACCATTCCTGTTCATCAATACATCTGGGTTTCCAGTTGTTCAGCATCGCTCAATGTTAAAATTAACTTACCCTTAACATTTTAGACTGTTCATGTCTTTGTCAGTGGGCAAACTTACAAAATCAGCAAAGGATCAAATACTTATTTTCCCCACTGTATGTGTAATATGTAGTTGTACCAATACTTTTGTCCATATACTGTATAGCTAATTCAATGGTATATAAATTTGACAATTAAGTTCTTTTTAACTACTGCAATTATTATTAACTATTATTTTCAATAATTATTTGAAATATTACATTATGTATTCTACATTATTTTTATGGGTTGAAGAAGAATAATCCTTTTTTTTCTGATTGGATGACAATAGTTAAGCAAATACATTTCCTTTTTCTGCAGTTTACAATGAAGTGACATTTGGCAGTGAACAACCTTTTTAAAGTTCAAGAGCTGCATTAAAAAAGGAATGATAAAGGGCATCATTAGGTGAAAACTGTTACTCACTATTTCAATTACTTAGCTACACGAGTGCTTGTGAGAAATAATAGACACAAATCATTGCTATTGACTAAGTATCTATTCAGCTGCCTGAAAAGCAATTTAAACCCAAATCCTTGTCATAAATTTGGGGATGTTAAAACAAGTATATATGTAGGAACATTTCTGCATTTGAGTACATTAAAAATTTCAGAGCGTTCTTTCTAATCTGGTCAAAAATAATGCACCTTCTATCTTCACCTTATTAGCCTGATTGGTGTCTCATTAGTTTTGCCGCAACCTTTTCTAATGATTTAAGTATAAATAATGCATTAAATATCTCCTAAACGAGATTCTCAAAGTTTAATTCCATACAATGGGAAATGTTTAATCAGCCCATTGTAACTGTTGCTACTGTATCAGAGCATGCCAAATGTATTCTGTAGCATTGTGATTTGCATTGATTATTTTGCAGAAGATAATAATAAAGTTCACAGCTGCTATTACTAGGAACATTGGTGTAGATTAACAATCCTACAGTGTAATAAGTACACATGTGTATAACAAAACATGTTTACTTCCAATCAATTTTGGAGACAAATACTTCATTTTCTTTAACAATTTCAAGGGTGCCACCTATTTTGTCCATAACTGTTGTGGCATAGCGACTGGTCATGTGATTGATGGACGGTATGTATCGCAGAGGTGGCTGGCCCTGTGATGGAAGCCTGGGTATGTTTTGCTCAAGCAGATCTACTGCTGAGGGATTTGTTTACGTTGGGAAGGCTTCCAGGTGATTGGAGAGATGGGTGGGTTCAGTCACCTACAAACCCTCCCAAAGAGGCGTGTCTGCACACGTTAGATGGTTTTGTGTGTGAGGACCTGTGGTGATGTCATGCTCACCTGACTAGCCATGTGACAGGTACCTGGGTGTGGTTACACCTATGTAAGGAGGTGTGTGTAGCACATGGAGAGAGTGTGTGGGTGTGTGTCAGCGTGGACACACTTCCATGTGTCCTGGCTGGACACTGCAGAATGGCCTGTGTGTTGGACGGTTCCAAGTGGGGACAGACGTCCTGAACAGCACACAGAGACCATTTCAGGCTGGAGAGCCTGCGTGCTGGACATAGCACGGCCTGTGTGCCTACAGGTCTGAGAGAGAGTGGAGCTCTACTATGGACATTGAGGGATCATCTGTCTGACGTAAGACTGTTTACCTGTTGTTCCTGTTGCAATGTGGTTTATGGAGCAATAAACCTGTGAACTTTTAAGGAAACGTGTCTCCTGAGTATCATCCGCTGCACCTAAGCGAGTGTCCCCTAGACCCGTAGCGGGTGAAATGCTACACTGTATATATTATATATATCTATAGTATACAGTGGCATGTAAAAATTTGGGCACCCCTGGTCAAAATTACTGTTATTGTGAACAGTTAAGCAAGTTGAAGATGAAATGATCTCCAAAAGGACTAAAGTTAAAAATAACACATTTCCTTTGTTTTTTAGGCAAAAAATAAAATATATATATACATATATATATATACACTCACTGGCCACTTTATTAGGTACACCTGTCCAACTTCTTGTTAACACTTAATTTCTAATCAGCCAATCACATGGCGGCAACTCAGTGCATTTAGGCATGTAGACATGGTCAAGACAATCTCCTGCAGTTCAAACCGAGCATCAGTATGGGGAAGAAAGGTGATTTGAGTGCCTTTGAACGTGGCATGGTTGTTGGTGCCAGAAGGGCTGGTCTGAGTACTTCAGAAACTGCTGATCTACTGGGATTTTCACGCACAACCATCTCTAGGGTTTACAGAGAATGGCCCGAAAAAGAAAAAAAATCCAGTGAGCGGCAGTTCTGTGGGCGGAAATGCCTTGTTGATGCCAGAGGTCAGAGGAGAATGGGCAGACTGGTTCGAGCTGATAGAAAGGCAACAGTGACTCAAATCGCCACCCGTTACAACCAAGGTAGGCCTAAGAGCATCTCTGAATGCACAGTGCGTCGAACTTTGAGGCAGATGGGCTACAGCAGCAGAAGACCACACCGGGTACCACTCCTTTCAGCTAAGAACAGGAAACTGAGGCTACAATTTGCACAAGCTCATCGAAATTGGACAGTAGAAGATTGGAAAAACGTTGCTTGGTCTGATGAGTCTCGATTTCTGCTGCGACATTCGGATGGTAGGGTCAGAATTTGGCGTAAACAACATGAAAGCATGGATCCATCCTGCCTTGTATGGAGCATCTTTGGGATGTGCAGCCGACAAATCTGCGGCAACTGTGTGATGCCATCATGTCAATATGGACCAAAATCTCTGAGGAATGCTTCCAGCACCTTGTTGAATCTATGCCACGAAGAATTGAGGCAGTTCTGAAGGCAAAAGGGGTCCAACCCGTTACTAGCATGGTGTACCTAATAAAGTGGCCGGTGAGTGTATATATATATATATATATATATATATATATACAGTACAGACCAAAAGTTTGGACACACCCTCTCATTTAAAGATTTTTCTGTATTTTCATGACTATGAAAATTGTACATTCACACATTCACAAAGCAGTCATCAAAGCAAAGGGTGGCTACTTTGAAGAACCTAGAATATAAGACATATTTTCAGTTGTTTCACACTTTTTTGCTATATAATTCCACATGTGTTAATTCATAGTTTTGATGCCTTCAGTGTGAATGCACAATTTTCATAGTCATGAAAATACAGAAAAATCTTTAAATGAGAAGGTGTGTCAAAACTTTTGGACTGTACTGTATATACAGTATATACAGTATATATATATATATATATATATATATATATATATATATATATATATATATAGTTTAATCGTTTACATTTTATAATTTACAAAAAGAAAACTGTGCTGATGCAAAGGTTCAGGCACCCTGCGTGGTTAGTGCCTTTTGAAAGTACCACAGGTTGTAAACACTTTTTGTAGCCAGCCTAGAGTCTGTCAATTTTTGTTTGATGGATTTTAATCCTTTCTTCCTTGGAACATTCTTCCAGTTCCGTGAGATTCCAGAGTTGTCTTGCATGCACTGCTTTTTTGAGGTCTAGACACAGATTTTCAATGATGCTCAGATCAGGGGACTGTGAGGGCCATTGTAAAACCTTCAGATTGTACTTTTTGAGGTAGTCTATTGTGCAGTTTGATGTGTGTTTAGAATCATTATCCATTAATATAAACATCCTCTTTTCAACTTCAGCTTTTTTACAGATTATGTTATGTTTGCATCAAGAATTTGTTGAAATTTCAATGACTCTATTTTTCCCTCTACCCATGAAATGTTCCCCAAGCCATTGGCTGCAACACATCCCAAAGCAGTATTGATTCATCCCTATGATTATTGGTTGTCGAGATGTTTTTTTCCTGAAATTCTCTGCCTTTTTTTCTCCATGTATACCTTTGACCGTTGTGGCCAAAGAGTTCTATTTTAACCTCATCAGTCCACAGGATTTGTTTCCAAAATCATTAATTTTGTTTAGATGTTCTTTTGCATACTTTTGATGCTGAATTTTATGGTGAGGACGCTGGATACATTTTTTTCTGATGACTTTTCATAAAGGCCAAATTTGTGCTGGTGTCTCTGAACAGTAGAACAATGTACCACAACTCCTTAGTCTGCTAAATTTTTCTGAAGGTCTTTTGCAGTCAATCGGGAGTTCTGATTTCCCTCTCTTGTAATCCTACAAGCAGCTCTCACTAAAATTTTGCTTGGTTTTCCAGACCTCATCTTGACCTCCACTGTTCCTGTTAACTGCCATTTCTTAATTATATTTTGAACTGAAGAAAGCTTGAAAATTGTTTGCTATCTTTTTATAGCCTTCTCCTGCATTGTGTGCCTCCACCACTTTCATTTTCAGAGTGCTAGGCAGCTGCTCAGAGGAACCAATTGCTGATGTTCTTTGGCACAAGATTAGTGGAGGCTGGGTTTTTATAAAGCTGGGAAGTTTGCATCACCTGGCCTTTCCTATAGATGATAGTGAACAACCCATGACCATAACAAGCTAATAAAGGTCTGACACATTGGTCAAAGTTATCTAAGCAGAAAAATCTCCATGAGTGCCTAAACTTTGGAATCAGCTCATTTTCATTTTTGTAATTCTTAAAATGTAAGAAACTACAATATATATTTTATTTGCCTAAAATACAAATAGTAGTGGTAGTCCAACCACTCCACTAGAGGAGCACTGGCAAGTAGCATAGTCAGGAATAGCCAGGTGTCGGTACACAGGAGCAGCAATGTAGTTAAAGGATCAGCAGGTTGGGTAGTCATGAATAGCCAGGATTCGGTAGACAGGAGCAGCAATGCAGTTAAGGGATCAGCAGGTTGCGTAATCAGGAATAGTCAGGGGTTGGTACATGATAGCAGCAGTATAATCTTGGAGTGAAGTAGCAGTTGAAAGGAAAACTATAGGCTGGAGCTCAATATTCTAGCAAGGAAGGAAGTACAATGCCTGGTTTAAGTAGGGTGTTCAATCAGGGTGGAGCCAATCAGGAACTCAGGGTGGAGACAATCAGTAACAACACAGGTACTAGTATCTGGGTTTAGCAAGGAACTGTCCAGTGAGCTGAATATCTCAGAGGGAAGAGCTGCTGCCTGGTGCACGAGAGCTTAGGGGTTCGAGTCTTGACACCATTTCATCTTCAACTTGCTTAACTGTTCACAATAACAGTAATTGTGGTCAGGGGTGCCCAAACTTTTATATGGTACTATATGTATATATAGATAACCAATAGAGAAATGGATAACAGAGCAGTACTAAAAAGTATATAGCTTTATTACAAGTTTTAAACATGCAAAATATGTTTAGTAGAAACATGAACAAATATTTAAAATTTAAAGTGCAGTGACACCGGAGGGGGAAATGCATTGGGAGGCTTCACAAACCTTTATGGGCAACCTGTAAGCAGGATATGCTTGGGTACTGCCCTTGCAAGGGCAGCAGCAAAGAAGGGGCACAACAGGGAGTCTTAGGGAAAAAAATGTAATTTATTCTCCCCCTGTTATCATTGTTTCCCTCCTGCTCCTTTTTCGTGCATCCAGCACAGAAAACTAAATTGGTGAGATCAAACCAACTTTCTATATGAGCACTGGTTACCTTGAGCACTAGCACTTTATGTCTTGTCTGGATTTTTATATGTACTGTATATATGTTGGTCTCATTTTTATGGTACTAATGAAATGTTTTCTTTTATTTAATTCCTTACCCTGCTCAAACCTCCCAAACATCAAACCGGTAACTGGGGCTGGTTTCTAGCCCAATATAATCCAGTTATCAGTTTGGGCTTGTGTCTAATGAGAAAATGGTGGCACTCCTGCTGAACTGATAAGGCTCTGGTGGCCAACCTATATAGAATAGGAAAAGGCTGCTGACTAAAAACAAACATCCTAAAGAATAGGGTAAGACAGTCTGAAGCTCAACTTTGTATAAATGGTACTGGTCTATCCTCATTAAAAAAAATTGTTCCTAAACGGGTTGTCCACTTCTGGACAACTCCCTAATAATGACACCAGAGTGCAGCATAAACAAAAAAACTATACTTACAGTAAAATAATCCAAGCAAGGAGCACGTGCAGCCACTGGCTTACCTGGCTCTGCATAGCGCCTTACCTCCTGGTTCTACACAGCACCGCAACCTCTGACAACCTCAGGAAGAAAACGTACCCGCACCTATTGCACGCGTGACTGCACTGCATGCTACCCTGTATGGGTAAGCCAGTGGCACACGTGCTCCTTTTGGTCCCCCTGGTGCCCACACTAGCTATTATTGGGACATTGGATTACCCCTGCTACCATTACAAATGGGCCCTCGGGGAATTATCTTTCATATCAGCCATCTGAAGTCAGCATGAGTTTTATGACTGCATTGTTTGTCGCTACTAGTTAACTTTTGTTGGGCTGTCAATTACATCTAGGTGCGAAGCTATACATACTTTGGGTACTATTTCCTTTTATATTCCCTTTGCATCTGCATTTCTTGGACATCCCTTACATGTGCCTGGGCCAGCACTATTATGTGGTAAGCTTACAGGTTAGGCTATCTACAACAATCACTTTTGTATTGCAGGATCTGCATTTAGGTACTCCATATCGGATTATTTTGCTGGCATTAATTTTCCCATATCTAGT
Source organism: Ranitomeya variabilis (assembly GCF_051348905.1). NCBI lineage: Eukaryota > Metazoa > Chordata > Amphibia > Anura > Dendrobatidae > Ranitomeya > Ranitomeya variabilis. The sequence goes on from NC_135232.1 coordinate 152,240,012, forward strand.
GTCCTTTACTATGAACCCACCCTCAAGTGCGGCATCATCTTTTGAGTCCCTTTTTTTGACAGATCTGGCACTTTCTCTGTCTTGATCCCAGCAGCTGAGGACTGTTCTTTTTGGGGCATGAGAGCCGGTGTGTTTATTATAGTGTTAATTTATACTTACCTCTACTGGAAAGTGACATAATTGTAAAGGCTGAGGACAGTTAACAATGCTGATTGACTGAAGTAGTCTTTTCACATTGTTTACATTAGGAGGCCAGTGGGGGCACACACAGTTGAAAGCAGAAGAGTGGTACCTGTCTGGAAATCATATATTTTATATATGTATACGATATGATATATATGTATATAAGTATATAGTTTATAAATTTATGCACCACCTTTGGGCTTCAAATAAGTGGTTGTCAAATAGTGGACAGGCTCCTTACTATAACACAAGTCAAAATGCATTAAAATAAGATAAGACTGATATCAATTACCTTGAGTCACATCGTGGCTTCAGTCATTTATTTTGCAGTACACTGCACAGTTAAGGGTCCCAAACCGATGATACCATGCCACAGAAATTAAAATAAGCTTCAGATCAAACATCCCTAGTTGTGTATTTCATGTGATTGCATTTTCCTTCCTGGAGGTATTAACTGATTATATATATATATATATATATATATATATATATATATATATATATATATATATATATATATATATATATATATATATATATATATATATATTTTTTTTATTTTTTTTTTTTAAGTAGCCCCAACATTTTTGCAGTGTTCCCTCTTTTGATGAGGAGGGTCACAAGCTCATACTGGAGTAATTACTGTGCATTTAATGACTTACAATAAGTACTTTTGAACTAAATGCACATTTTTGCCCATGCATCGTATTTTTGTCACTTTAATAGAAAATTGTACATTTTCCACTTAGACTGACTGAACCTGCTCAGTAACCGGGATTTATAGACCAAACTGACAGCTAACCAATACATTACAGTCTGAGTAGTCACATTGATAGGCTCTCCACACCTATGTTGTCTGAAAAAAAATCAATTTCAGTCAAATATGCCCTGTGTGAGCTATCACAAAGTTATAATTTTAGCCAATTCAGGTCAGATATCCCTATCATGGGAAAGGGATGCATCAACTCAGTAATAATGCAGTGCAGTGTATAGTCACATAACGATTTCCACTTCTCAACACTCCAAAACTCTGCATGAAAAAAGTGATAACTCTTCATTGAAATACCACGTCCTCCAGCTTCTTAAATCCTAAATCAGTTTCAGTAACAAACAGCTCATCTTTAGGGACAAAATTATGTTGATCGCATTAAGAGTTATTGCTCTATTGATTTGCATAGTACTTAGCTGCCACATTTACTCACGCGAACTGATAAATTTGCAATGGGTGACAGACAGAAAAAAAAGGCAGAAATTGATTTATAAGTTTGTGTAGAATAAAGTCATTGAAAATGCCTCTATTAAAAATCTGCAATTTTTCACAAGGCCTCGCTTGCCTTAATAAATGTGAGAAAGGGTTTGATTTCATTCAGAATTAATGTAGTTTGAAATTGAAATGAGTCGCACTTCCTGCCTTTAGGAGATCTGCTGACATTTCTAGCGTGATCGTTGCTGCCTGGGAAACAAAAAATATGAAGAAAGTAGAAAATAAGATAAATTTCCTATAATTTGCACAATGAGCGCTTAGGACCAATTTTATGAGGTCAAAAACAATTACATTGTGAAAATGTCAGTTCAATATAGGCAATGAGTAATGCTATATATATGGAATATCAATAATTATTAGATTTGCTTGTAACAGTATATTAGAGACTGAGTGATTTACCTGGGAATTATGGAGGAGCTAGTTTCTTAACATCATTATTTCATTAAAATGTATTTTCTACCAGTGGAAATGCCGTAGAAAACTAAAAACACAAAATACCAGAAAAAAGAAGGTAAACAGAAATGAAGTATTTTAAAGGCCTTTCATCCAATTTAGAAACTAAAAACCTTTACAACTATTGTAGTAGATGGTAATTCAAAGATTTTATCCTCTGGACATTTTTTATATTTACCCTTTTTTTACTTTTCATTTTTCTGCAATTATATAGTTTTCAATTTTCATGCACTGTGTGATTTGTACTTGAGTTTCTTTGAAAATAAAAAGGTAAAGGCCATTTCTATGCAAATATTAAATGCCTTTTATTAGCTAAAAATTTACAAAGGCCCCAAATAAATCACCATACAGAGCTCCAAAACAATAATGGCATGTTTGTACATTGAACATTTGATGTCAAATTTGACAACGAATCCTGGATTAATGCATAACACTGTTTTGTGTTATTACTCTGTTTCCAAATAGAACATTCATACCATACATGTTGAAATCTCTTTGACACCTTAACCCCTTTCTGACCTCGGACGGGATAGTACGTCCGAGGTCAGAAGCCCCGCTTTGATGCGGGCTCCGGTAGTGAGCCTGCATCAAAGCCAGGACATGTCAGCTGTTTTGAACAGCTGACATGTGCCCGTAATAGGCGCGGGTTATATCGCGATCTGCCCGCGCCTATTAACTAGTTAAATGCCGCTGTCAAACGCAGACAGCGGCATTTAACTACCGCTTCCGGCCGGGCGGCCAGAAATGATCCCATCACCGACCCCCGTCACATGATCGGAGGTCGGCGATGCTTCTCCATTGTAACCATAGAGGTCCTTGAGACCTCTATGGTTACTGATCCCCGGCAGCTGTGAGCGCCACCCTGTGGTCGCCGCTCACAGCACACCTGCATTTCTGCTACATAGCAGCGAACATCAGATCGCTGCTATGTAGCAGAGGTGATCGCATTGTGCCTGCTTCTAGCCTACTATGGAGGCTATTGAAGCATGGCAAAAGTTAAAAAAAAGTAAAAAAAAGTGAAAAAAATAAAAAAAATATAAAAGTTTAAATCACCCCCCTTTTGCCCCAATCAAAATAAATCAATAAAAAAAAAATCAAACCTACACATATTTGGTATCGCCGCATTCAGAATCACCCGATCTATCAATAAAAAAAGCATTAACCTGATCGCTAAACGGCGTAGCGAGAAAAAAATTAGAAATACCAGAATTACGTTTTTTTTGTCGCCGCGACATTGCATTAAAATGCAATAACGGGCGATCAAAAGAACGTATCTGCACCAAAATGCTATCATTAAAAACACCAGCTCAGCACACAAAAAATAAGCCCTCAACCGACCCCAGATCATGAAAAATGGAGACGCTACGAGTATCGGAAAATGGCACATTTTTTTTTTTTAGCAAAGTTTGGAACTTTTTTTCACCACTTAGATAAAAAATAACCTAGTCATATTAGGTGTCTATGAACTCGTACTGACCTAAAGAATCATAGTGACAGGTCAATTTTAGCATTTAGTGAACCTAGCAAAAAAGCCAAGCAAAAAACAAGTGTGGGATTGCACTTTTTTTGCAATTTCACCGCACTTGGAATTTTTTTCCCGTTTTCTATTACACGACATGGTAAAACCAATGATGTCGTTCAAAAGTACATGGCCAAATTGACGTAAAAATAAAAAAGTTACGGCTCTGGGAAGGAGGGGAGCAAAAAACGTACACGGAAAAACGGAGAATCCCAAGGTCATGAAGGGGTTAAAAGATAATGGCTCTCTGCACTAGAACATATATGTCATAGGTCAAAAGTAATAGGATGATGGCGATTGTGTACATTTGCAGTAATGCCCCATAATCCCTGGTTATAACACTTTGTGAATGTTTTTCCCAGCAATATGCGCTCCTGAAGGATGATGATGATGGAACTCGATATTCTGATTCAAGGATGATTTTTTATTTCAAACTAAAATACAACCGGTTTCGACTTCTTGGAGTCTTCTTCAGGTATAATGTCATGCATATAAACAGATCTATCTGAACACATTTTATAGCAGATATCCCTGCATGTCAATTTGGGTGGGGGCTGACAGATCTATTCGTCAAACACACCCAGATACTCAGATTTGCAGGATTTTGCACTCTGAGGAATCTAACAAATTCAAAAATATTCAGAAATATTGAATGTTTTATTATGCTTCAAACATAAATGCCAGGATAAGCTCTGTTTTAAAAAGCCATTTTTAGTATTGTGTCTGTGGCCATTCATACGGGATCGTAAGGATTGAATAGTCCGACCCACGTATTGCAGGCCACAGGCACAGGTAATAACATATATCACAAAATCACTATCACACGTTAGTTTTTGTGTGATCGCTATGGTTTCACCCGTACTATACGACGTGATGTGATGAGTCATATGGGTGATAATTTTTCAGGTAAATTTTCGGGAACCACATCGATAAATACACCGGTTTGGAAGCATCCGTTTTGTTTATCCTAATTTTTTCTTTTCTCTTTATACATTCACGTTCCTCATCTTTGGTCATTCTGAGATTACTAGGGACAATTATACCCTTCACTGTTTGGCCCCTACGAAAAGTAATTCGGTTTGTCTGCTAAAAGTTTTTTCAAAAATGTATCTTTTTTCAATAAGTACCAATATTTATTTAAAATGTTTCTTATCTCTGTATTACTACTATTAACCCCTTCCCGACATGTGACGGAATAGTACGTCACATGTCGGGACCCCCGCTTTGATGTGCGCTCCGGCGGTGAGCGCACATCAAAGTCGCGACATGTCAGCTGTTTTTTACAGCTGACATGTGCGCGCAATAGCGGCGGGTGAAATCGCGATCACCCGCCGCTATTAACTAGTTAAATGCCGCTGTCAAGCGCAGACAGCGGCATTTAACTACCGCATCCGGCCGTGCGGCCGGATATGAGCGCATCGCCGACCCCCGTCACATGATCGGGGGTCGGCGATGCTCCTCCATTGTAACCATAGAGGTCCTTGAGACCTCTATGGTTACTGATCGCCGGTGGCTGTGAGCGCCACCCTGTGGTCGGCGCTCACAGCACACCGGCATTTCTGCTGTGTAGCAGCGATCTTATGATCGGTGCTGCATAGCAGAGCCGATCGCGTTGTGCCTGCTTCTAGCCTCCCATGGAGGCTATAGAAGCATGGCAAAAGTAAAAAAAAAAAGTTTTTAAAAATGTGAAAAAAATAAAAAAAATATAAAAGTTTAAATCACCCCCCTTTCGCCCCAATCAAAATAAATCAATAAAAAAAAACCCCAACCTACACATATTTGGTATCGCCGCATTCAGAATCGCCCGATCTATCAATAAAAAAAAAGCATTAACCTGATCGCTAAATGGCGTAATGAGAAAAAAATTCGAAACGCCAGATTTACGTTTTTTTGGTCGCCACGACATTGCATTAAAATGCAATAACGGGCGATCAAAAGAACGTATCTACACCAAAATGCTATCATTAAAAACGCCAGCTCGGCACGCAAAAAATAAGCCCTCACCTGACCCCAGATCACGAAAAATGGAGACGCTACGAGTATCGGAAAATGGCGCAATTTTGTTTTGTTTTGTTTTTTGCAAAGTTTGGAATTTTTTTTCACCACTTAGGTGAAAAATAACCTAGTCATGTTAGGTGTCTATGAACTCGTAGTGACCTGGAGAATCATAATGGCAGGTCAGTTTTAGCATTTAGTGAACCTAGCAAAATAGGCAAGCAAAAAACAAGTGTGGGATTGCACTTTTTTTGCAATTTCACTGCACTTGGAATTTTTTTCCCATTTTCTAGTACACGACATGCTAAAACCAATGATGTCGTTCAAAAGTACAACTCATCCCGCAAAAAATAAGCCCTCACATGGCCAAATTGACGGAAAAATAAAAAAGTTATGGCTCTGGGAAGGAGGGGAGCGAAAAACGAAAACGGAAAAACGGAAAAAGCTCCGGGGGTGAAGGGGTTAAAAGCAGTGATAAAATTATACTGCCACACATCTTTTTTTTCTATCCTTATTATTTTTGTTTTTATTAGTTATCTGCTCAGGTTTTTCTCCTTCTTCCTTAGTTATCCCCTTAGCGATCACACAAAAACTAACGTGTGATAGTGATTTTGTGATATATGTTATTACCTGTGCCTGTGGCTGGCAATACGTGGGTCGGACTATTCAGTCCTTACGATCCCGTATGAATGGCCACAGACACAATACTAAAAATGGCTTTTTAAAACAGAGCTTATCCCGGCATTTATGTTTGAAGCATAATAAAACATTCAATATTTCTGTAACCCCGTTGGAGCAAATACCTGTGAATTGTACTAATAGAGTACAAAAGTTAAACTGGAAAGAATCATATTGGATCTTCCGTCTGGGCACATTATACCCAGATGGATTAAATGATGTTATAGAAGGTATATGATGTACAAAGCAAATATATTGACAGGTACAAAATTGCATATTAGTTTTTTTAGTTTTGATATGAATGAAATTTCGAAAATTTGTATTTGGCATTTGGAAATAGTCCCGAAATCAAAAAAAGAAGTGTTTTTTTTGTTTGTTTGGTTTTTTTTTCTTTTTTTTGTTATAATGTATAAATTTGTAGGATTTTACATTTTTGTATGAAATCACACTTTAGTATGTTTAATAACATTTTGAAAGAAATTTTATATATAGTATAATTATATTTTTTGTGTTTGTAGAAAAGAAAAAATCATTTTAGTGAAGAATTTGTGTGTAAATTTTTTTTGTTTTTGTGTGGAATTTTTTTAACACTTTTTTTCTTCTTTGTGTGGGGAAAAAAAGAAAAGGAAAAAAAACTTGTGTATAAAATTTATTTGGTATATGAATTTTGTTAGATTCCTCAGATTGCAAAATCCTGCATATATGAATATCTGGGTGTGTCTGACGAATAGATCTGTCAGCCCCCACCCAAATTGAGGGCTGTCCCACACGTCCAGATAATTCCGGTACCGGAATAAATCGGTACCGGAGTTATCCGTGTCCGTGTGCCTGGGAACTCACGGAGGCCATACGTGCGGCACACGTGTGCCGCCCGTATGGCGAGTGGGTACCACACAGAGCGTGTGGTACCCACTCTGCATGGTGCTGAAGCTGCGATTCATATCTTCCCTGCAGCAACGTTTGCTGTAGAGAAAATATGAAGAATAGTGTTTAAAATAAAGATCCATGTGTCCGCCGCCCCCCCCCCACCCCCTGTGCGCCCCCCCCGCTGGTCAGAAAATACTTACCCGCTCCCTCGCTGCTTCCTGGTCTGGCCGCAGCTTCTCCTGCATGCGGTCACGTGGGCCCGATCATTTACAGTCATGAATATGTGGCTCCACCTCCCATAGGGGCGGAGCCGACTATTCATGATTGTAAATGATCGGCCCCACGTGACCGCATACAGTAGGAGGCGCGGCCAGACCAGGAAGGAGCGAGGGAGCGGGTAAGTATTTTCTGACCAGCGGGGGGGCGCACAGGGGGTGGGGGGCGGCGGACACATGGATCTTTATTTTAAACACTATTCTTCATATTTTCTCTACAGCAAACGTTGCTGCAGGGAAGATATGAATACCGGCTTCAGCACCATGTGGGGGGGGACAGCGCTTACTGTAGCGCTGTCTCCTGCACGCACACGGACCCCAGACGGAGAATGTCCGTGTGAGGTCCGTGTTTTACGCGGACCCATTGACTCTATTGGGTCCGTGTAAAACGTGCGCTCCCACGAACACTGACATGTCTCCGTGTTTGGCACACGGAGACACGGTCCGCAAAAAATCAATGACATCTGAACAGATGCATTGATTTTTATGGGTCTACGTGTGTCAGTGTCTCCGGTACGTGAGGAAACTGTCACCTCACGTACCAGAGCCACTGACGTGTGAAACCGGCCTGACATGCAGGGATATCTGCTATAAAATGTGTTCAGATAGATCTGTTTATATGCATGACATTATACCTGAGGAAGACTCCAAGAAGTCAAAACCGGTTGTATTTTAGTTTGAGATAAAAATCATCCTTGAATCAGAATATCGAGTTCCATCATCATCCTTCAGGAGTGCATATTGCTGGGAAAAACATTCACAAAGTGTTATCGCCTATGAAGCACTGTTCAGTGCGCTCATCAGTTCCCAGATCTTTGCAGCAAACTGAGTGGAAAGAGGAATGGAGTGATCCATGGATTGGATCTATACACAGTATATCAAGACTAGGGTTGAGCGAAATGGATCGTTCATTTTCATAAGTCGCCGACTTTTGGTAAAGTCGGCGTCTCATGAAACCCGACCCGATCCCTGTGTGGGGTCGGCCATGCGGTAAGCGATCTTGGCGCCAAAGTTGCGTTTCGTATGATGCGTTTAGCGCCATTTTTACAGCCAATGAAGGAGCGTGGGCAGAGTGATGACATAGGGGTTAGGGCGTGCACGCCTATCATCATTTTATCACTTGTGCGCAGTAGCGATTTGGAATGTGCAAAACAAAATTTTCTGTGCTGGGACGGAGGGGGAGAGAGAGAGAGAAAGAGAGAGAGAGAGAGAGAGAGAGAGAGAGAGAAAAAAAAATCCCCATTGACGTGCATAGGGTTTCGTGTTCAGGCCGATCCTCGACTTTGCGCAGTAATCGGCCGATTTCGCCCGACTCGACTTTTCAAACAGTCGGGTTTCGTGAAACATGACTCGACCCTAAAAAAGTCAAGGTCGCTCAACCCTAATCAAGACACTAAAAAGGTGAGTGGATTCACACTGAGTACACACCTTTGGAAACTAACTACTACACTCAGAAGTCTGCGCTTCCCATTTCTCTCCCTATAATCCCCTCTTGTTTTATACATAATCCCTGGTTAAAATTAAGAAAAAGACAATTTTTGTCACAATGCTCCACTAGAGAAAGATCATAGATTCCAAATGTAAGATGATGACCACTTTAGTAAAAAAAAAAAAAAAAAAGAGACACTGCATTTTGACTTTAATAAAGCAAGGAAAGGAAATGTCCAGCTTCTGGTGCCAAAGGATGTGAAATAAAAACCTGTCTTTAAAAAGATTAAAAACATGTCTTTATTGGTGATTTTCCTTAAAATCCTTATACATTCCAATAATAAGGGGAAACCTCCACAAAATCAAGGTGTATCATACACATTCTTAATCCTGGAATAAGGAGAGCAAATCATAGATCACATTTATTTGTCCTCCTCACTAATTAGGTAAGTGTTACCAGAAAGAATATTTTCATGCCAAAATGCTTTAAGGGCTGTCCCACACGTCCAGATAATTCCGGTACCGGAATAAATCGGTACCGGAGTTATCCGTGTCCGTGTGCCTGGGAACTCACGGAGGCCATACGTGCGGCACATGTGTGCCGCCCGTATGGCGAGTGGGTACCACACGGAGCGTGTGGTACCCACTCTGCATGGTGCTGAAGCTGCGATTCATATCTTCCCTGCAGCAGCGTTTGCTGCAGAGAAAATATGAATAATAGTGTTTAAAATAAAGATCCATGTGTCCGCCGCCCCCCCACCCCCTGTGCGCCCCCCCGCTGGTCAGAAAATACTTACCCGCTCCCTCGCTGCTTCCTGGTCTGGCCGCGGCTTCTCCTGCATGCGGTCACGTGGGGCCGATCATTTACAGTCATGAATATGTGGCTCCACCTCCCATAGGGGCGGAGCCGACTATTCATGATTGTAAATGATCGGCCCCACGTGACCGCATACAGTAGGAGGCGCGGGGCAGAGAGGAAGGAGCGAGGGAGCGGGTAAGTATTTTCTGACCAGCGGGGGGGCGCACAGGGGGTGGGGGGGCGGCGGACACATAGATCTTTATTTTTAACACTATTCTTCATATTTTCTCTACAGCAAACGCTGCTGCAGGGAAGATATGAATACCGGCTTCAGCACCATGTGGGGGGGACAGCGCTTACTGTAGCGCTGTCTCCTGCACGCACACGGACCCCAGACGGAGAATGTCCGTGTGAGGTCCGTGTTTTACGCGGACCCATTGACTCTATTGGGTCCGTGTAAAACGTGCGCTCCCACGAACACTGACATGTCTCCGTGTTTGGCACACGGAGACACGGTCCGCAAAAAATCAATGACATCTGAACAGATGCATTGATTTTTATGGGTCTACGTGTGTCAGTGTCTCCGGTACGTGAGGAAACTGTCACCTCACGTACCGGAATCACTGACGTGTGAAACCGGCCTAAAAGAAATCTGGCAGCAGGTTTTCACTATGCAATCTGAGGACAACATGAGGTAGGGGTTAAAACACAGATTTCAATGATGTGTCACATGTCAGGCTGTGTGCTGGTGATCATCATTGCCTGGACCACAGCAGCTACAGCAGCCCATGCATGCTAGTCCAACTCTGCCTGCTCCTGTAATAAGCACCTCACTGTCTATTGACAATGTCCATAGAGAACCTTCTCAACTCTGCTGCATTGCTAAATCTATAAACTCTGACTGGGTGAGAGCAGCTGCACCCAATAAACTAAGTGATACATCCCTGGATTCTTGGTCTGTTTGGCTGCATCATGCTGCTCACAGATGAGGTGGCAAAAATTTGCTGACAGAGACTCTGGAAGCAGTCAATGATTGTTCAAACTAAGTCCCATTGCTTGTTGCTTCATGGCGGAGCCAATCATTTAAATACACCTTCCCACCTGCTTATTTTCCCTGTATCTCCACCACCCCCTCATGTGACTGTCAGATCTGGCTTCATAGAGGCAGAGATAGATGGAGAACAAGCAGATGGGAAGATAAACAGTATTTTAATGATTTACCCTGCCATGATGAAGCATCGAGTTCCTGTACTTGGATTGTACAGTCATTCTGTGCTGACAGAGTCCCTTTAAGTCCTTCAGAGAAAAGATACACATAAAAATAAACAGAGTATTTGCATATGTGAATGATGTCATAGACTAAGTACAAATAACAAACATAGATAAAATATAAAAAAAAAGCAAAAAATGAAATAGATCCAGGTCATTGCTAATTGGAGGTCAATAATTAACTAGATGGGTATTTCCTGAAGGAACTACAGATAGTGCTTTGGAATGGTGCCCGGGCTGCCCCTGCAAGACTTTCACACTTGGGTGCCCCTCAGGCGCTGGTTTGGTAGTTGTAGCCCCTCAGGGTTGAGGCCACTCTGGGTCCGATTTGGTGGGCCGGGTCACTCTGGGTCTGATTTGGTGGGCCGGGTCACTCTGGGTCCGATTTGGTGGGCCGGGTCACTCTGGGTCCGATTTGGTGGCCCGGGTCACTCTGGGTCCGATTTGGTGGCCCGGGTCACTCTGGGTCCGATTTGGTGGCCCGGGTCACTCTGGGTCCGATTTGGTGGCCCGGGTCACTCTGGGTCCGATTTGGTGGCCCGGGTCACTCTGGGTCCGATTTGGTGGCCCGGGTCACTCTGGGTCCGATTTGGTGGCCCGGGTCACTCTGGGTCCGATTTGGTGGGCCGGGTCACTCTGGGTCCGATTTGGTGGGCCGAGTCACTCTGGGTCCGATTTGGTGGGCCGGGTCACTCTGGGTCCGATTTGGTGGCCCGGGTCACTCTGGGTCCGATTTGGTGGCCCGGGTCACTCTGGGTCCGATTTGGTGGCCCGGGTCACTCTGGGTCCGATTTGGTGGCCCGGTTCACTCTGGGTCCGATTTGGTGGCCCGGGTCACTCTGGGTCCGATTTGGTGGCCCGGGTCACTCTGGGTCCGATTTGGTGGCCCGGGTCACTCTGGGTCCGATTTGGTGGGCCGGGTCACTCTGGGTCCGATTTGGCGGGCCGGGTCACTCTGGGTCCGATTTGGCGGGCCGGGTCACTCTGGGTCCGATTTGGCGGGCCGGGTCACTCTGGGTCCGATTTGGTGGGCCGGGTCACTCTGGGTCCGATTTGGCGGGCCGGGTCACTCTGGGTCCGATTTGGTGGGCCGGGTCACTCTGGGTCCGATTTGGCGGGCGGCGCCACTCTGGGTCCGATTTGGCGGGCGGCGCCACTCTGGGTCCGACTTGGCGGGCGGCGCCACTGGGTCCGATTTGGCGGGCGGCGCCACTCTGGGTCCGACTTGGCGGGCGGCGCCACTGGGTCCGATTTGGCGGGCAGCGCCACTCTGGGTCCGACTTGGCGGGCAGCGCCACTCTGGGTCCGACTTGGCGGGCGGCGCCACCCTGGGTCCGATTTGGCGGGCGGCGCCACTCTGGGTCCGATTTGGCGGGCGGCGCCACTCTGGGTCCGATTTGGCGGGCGGCGCCACTCTGGGTCCGATTTGGCAAGAGGGGGCACTCTGGTCCGATTTGGTGGGCTGGGTCCGATTTGGTGAGCGGGGCAATAATTATAAGACTACAGATAGTGTTTTGGAATTGTGCTCTACTGTCACTTTAAGAGCGGACATTATCTGACAAAACTTGTGACCTGGTGGGCTGGTAGAGTTTATAGGCGTTGGCATAGTAACTGGGTCTCACTGCACATATCAATGAGCTAATCAGCCAGGTGGCAGTTATTTTTAGAAATTGCCTCAGAAATCAGGCCCATTATAAACGTATTGGAAAATTTCCCTATTGAAACGCATTGAGACACTTTTTTCAAACGCAAATTGCGCCAAAACTACAAATCCGATCGACACGAAAAATACTTAGCACACCTCTCAGGGACGCTGGCTTCGAAATGACACCTCACTGGAGTCTGTGAGTTTAGCGGTTCGGGCCGCATTACGTGCGGACTGAATAATAATAAGAATAATAATAACTAGATGGGTATTTCCTGAAGGAACTACAGATAGTGCTTTGGAATGGTGCCCGGGCTGCCCCTGCAAGACTTTCACACTTGGGTGCCCCTCAGGCGGTCCGATTTGGTGGGTTGGGTCAATCTGGGTCTGATTTTGTGGGCGGGGTAAATCTAGGTCCGATTCGGTGGGCGGGGTCACTTTTGGTCCGATTCTGTGGGCGCGGCCACTCTGGGTCCGATTTGGTGGGCGGGGCACCTTAGGGACCAATTTGGTGGGTGGGGTCACTCGGTCCGATTTGGTGGGCTGGGCACCTCAGGGTCTGATTTGGTGGGCTGGGCACCTCAGGGTCCGATTTGGTGGGTGGGGTCACTCTGGGTCCGATTTGGTGGGCGGGGTCACTCTGGGCCCGATTTGGTGGAAGGGGTCACTCTGGGTCCGATTTGGTGGAAGGGGTCACTCTGGGTCTGATTTGGTGGAAGGGGTCACTCTGGGTCCGATTTGGTGGGCGGAGCCACTCTGGGTCCGATTTGGTGGGCGGGGTCAATCTGGGTCTGATTTAGGGGGCGGGGTCACTCTGGGTCCGATTTGGTGGGCCGGGCCCCTCGGGGTCCGATTTGGTGGGCCGGGCCTCTCGGGTTCCGAATTGGTGAGCGGGGTAATCTACTATCTAATTATCTAAGGGCACTTCCGTCTTTCTGTCTCACAACACCGCTACGTCATCATCTCGTGAGACCGCAATGCACTCTTGGGACCGGAGCGCGCAACAAGCATCGGGTACCGGCCACTCCAGGTGCAACAAGCATCGTGTACCGGCCGCTCTAGGAGGTGCAACAACCATCAGATACCGGCCGCTCCAGGAGGTGAGTATGTAACTTTTTTATTTTAATTCTTTTTTTTTTTAACAGGGATATGCAGTATACTATGTGACTGGACAATATACTACGTGACTGGGCAGTATAACTACGTGGCTCTGCGCTGTATACTGCGTGGCTCTGTGCTGTATACTGCGTGGCTCTGCGCTGTATACTACGCGGCTCTGCGCTGTATACTACGCGGCTCTGCGCTGTATACTGCGTGGCTCTGCGCTGTGTACTGCGCGGCTCTGCGCTGTGTACTGCACGGCTCTGCGCTGTGTACTGCGCGGCTCTGCACTGTGTACTGCGCGTTCTGCGCTGTATACTGCGCGGCTCTGCGCTGTATACTGCGCAGCTCTGCGCAGCTCTGCGCTTTGTACTGCGCGGCTCTGCGCTATATACTGCGTGGCTCTTCGCTGTATACTACGCGGCTCTGCGCTGTGTACTGCGCGGCTCTGCGCTGTGTACTGCGCGTGTCCGTGCTGTGTACTGCGCGTGTCTGCGCTGTATACTGCGGGGCTCTGCACTGTATACTGCGGGGCTCTGCGCTGTATACTACGCGGCTCAGCGCTGTATACTGCGCGGCTCTGCGCTGCGTACTACGTGGCTCTACGCTGCGTACTGCGCGGCTCTGCGCTGTATACTGGGTGGCTCTGCGCTGTGTACTGCGCGGCTCTGTGCTGTGTACTTTGCGGCTCTGCACTGTGTAATGCGCGGCTCTGCGCTGTGTACTGCGCGGCTCTGCGCTGTGTACTGCGCGGCTCTGCGCTTTATACTGTGCGGCTCTGCGCTCTGTACTGCGCGGCTCTGCGCTGTGTACTGCGCAGCTCTGCGCTGTATACTGCGCGGCTCTGCGCTGTGTACTGCGCGGCTCTGCGCTGTGTACTGCGCGGCTCTGCGCTGTGTACTGCTCGGCTCTGCGCTGTGTACTGCGCGGCTCTGCGCTGTGTACTGCGCGGCTCTGCGCTGTGTACTGCGCGGCTCTGCGCTGTGTACTGCGCGGCTCTGCGCTGTGTACTGCACGGCTCTGCGCGGTATACTGCGCGGCTCTGCGCTTTATACTGTGCGGCTCTGCGCTCTGTACTGCACGGCTCTGCGCTGTCTACTGCGCGGCTCTGCGCTGTGTACTGCTCGGCTCTGCGCTGTGTACTGCGCGGCTCTCCGCTTTATACTGCGCGGCTCTGCGCTTTATACTGCGCGGCTTTGCGCTGTGTACTGCATGGCTCTGCGCTGTGTACTGCGCGGCTCTGCGCTGTGTACTGCACGGCTCTGCGCTGTGTACTGCACGGCTCTGCGCTTTATACTGCGCGGCTCTGCGCTGTGTACTGCACGGCTCTGCGCTGTGTACTGCGCGGCTCTGCGCTGTGTACTGCACGGCTCTGCGCTTTATACTGCGCGGCTCTGCGCTGTGTACTGCACGGCTCTGCGCTGTGTACTGCGCGGCTCTGCGCTGTGTACTGCGCGGCTCTGCGCTGTGTACTGCGCGGCTCTGCGCTTTATACTGCGTGGCTCTGCGCTTTTTACTGCGCGGCTCTGCGCTGTGTACTGCGCGGCTCTGCGCTGTGTACTGCGCGGCTCTGCGCTGTGTACTGCACGGCTCTGCGCTTTATACTGCGCGGCTCTGCGCTGTGTACTGCACGGCTCTGCGCTGTGTACTGCGCGGCTCTGCGCTGTGTACTGCACGGCTCTGCGCTTTAAACTGCGCGGCTCTGCGCTGTGTACTGCACGGCTCTGCGCTGTGTACTGCGCGGCTCTGCGCTGTGTACTGCGCGGCTCTGCGCTTTATACTGCACGGCTCTGCGCTGTGTACTGCGCGGCTCTGCGCTGTGTACTGCGCGGCTCTGCGCTGTGTACTGCACGGCTCTGCGCTTTATACTGCGCGGCTCTGCGCTGTGTACTGCGCGGCTCTGCGCTGTGTACTGCACGGTTCTGCGCTTTATACTGCGCGGCTCTGCGCTGTGTACTGCACGGCTCTGCGCTGTGTACTGCGCGGCTCTGCGCTGTGTACTGCACGGCTCTGCGCTTTATACTGCGCGGCTCTGCGCTGTGTACTGCACGGCTCTGCGCTGTGTACTGCGCGGCTCTGCGCTGTGTACTGCGCGGCTCTGCGCTTTATACTGCGCGGCTCTGCGCTGTGTACTGCGCGGCTCTGCGCTGTGTACTGCGCGGCTCTGCGCTGTGTACTGCACGGCTCTGCACTGTATACTGCGTGGCTGTGCAATATACTACGTGGACATGCATATTCTAGAATACCCGATGAGTTAGAATCGGGCCACAGTCTAATAATCATAAGACTACGGATAGTGGTTTGGAATTGTGCTGTACTGTCACTTTAAGAGCTGATATTATCTGACAAAACTTGTGACCTGGTGAGCTGATGTAGATTTCATAGGAGTTGGCATAGTAACTGTGTCTGACTGCGCATATCAATGAGCTAATCAGCCAGGTGGCAGTTATTTTTAGAAATTGCCTCAGAAACCAGCCCATTATAAACGTATAGGAAAATTTCTCCATTGAAACGCATTGAAAGACTTTTTTCAAACACAAATTGCGCAAAAACTACAAATCCGATCGACACGAAAAATACTTAGCACACCTCTCAGGAACGCTGGCTTCGAAATGACACCTCACTGGAGTCTGTGAGTTTAGCGGTTCGGGCCGCATTACGTGCGGACTGAATAATAAGAATAAGAAGAAGTTTACCACGGTGGAATAACAGTATAGTGCTTTGTTCCAAAGCACTATAATAATGGGTGGACCAGTGGATGTTTGGGTTCGCGGATTAGGACGAACATTAAATAAGGTTCTAAACATCAAAAATAATAACTCGCCACTCAATCATGAAGAGATGAAAATTATGGTGCTTGAACCCTCTAGGTTCAAGCAACATATTGCAATCCGATTTCTTATATTTATAGTGCTTTGGAACAAAGCACTATATTGTAATCCGAATGTGGTTAACTTCTTCTTATTATAGTGCTTTGGAACAAAGCACTATATTGTAATCCGAACGTGGTTAACTTCTTATTATAGTGCTTTGGAACAAAGCACTATATTGTAATCCGAACGTGGTTAACTTATTATAGTGCTTTGGAACAAAGCACTATATTGTAATCCGAACGTGGTTAACTTCTTATTATAGTGCTTTGGAACAAAGCACTATATTGTAATCCGAACGTGGTTAACTTATTATAGTGCTTTGGAACAAAGCACTATATTGTAATCCGAACGTGGTTAACTTCTTATTATAGTGCTTTGGAACAAAGCACTATATTGTAATCCGAACATGGTTAACTTCTTATTATTATTATTCAGTTTTTTTCCACAATTAATGCGGCCCGAACCGCTGCACGCAAGACTCCAGTGAGGCGTCATTTCGAAGCCAGCGTCCACGAGAGGTGTGCTAAGTATTTTTCGTGTCGATCCGATTTGTAGTTTTTTTAAAAATCGCATTTAAAAAAAAAAATTCCCATAGGAGATAATGGCGAACTTTCCATTACCCCCAACTTGACCTTCCAAAGATGGCAGCTATGCAAATGTACGGTGTCCATTTTAGGACATGATCATTTATCAAAGTCAAACATCAGAATAAAGTGATTATGACACCCTCTCGTCCCGTGTGTGAAAAGTAAGTGCACCCCCGATCCTGTGTGTGAAAAGTAAGTGCACCGAGGGGCCCCGCCCCCCAAATCGGACCCCGAGGGGCCCCACCTTCCAAATTGGCACCTGAGCTTCCACGCCCACCAAATTGGCACCTGAGGTTCCACGCCCACCAAATTGGCACCTGAGGTTCCCCACCCAGCAAATCGGCACCTGAGGTGACCCACCCACCAAATTGGTCCTGAGGGGCATCCAAGTGTAAAACTCTTGCAGGGGCAGCCTGGGCACCGTTCCAAAGCACTATCTGTAGTTCCTTCAGGAAATACCCATCTAGTTATAGTGCTTTGGAACAAAGCACTATATTGTAATCCGAACGTGGTTAACTTCTTATTATTATAGTGCTTTGGAACAAAGCACTATATTGTAATCCGAACGTGGTTAACTTCTTATTCTTCTTATTATAGTGCTTTGGAACAAAGCACTATATTGCAATCCGAATGTGGTTAACTTCTTCTTCTTATTATTATAGTGCTTCGGAACAAAGCACTATATTGTAATCCAATCCGAACATGGTTAACTTCTTATTCTTCTTATTATAGTGCTTTGCAACACAGCACTATATTGTAATCTGAACGTGGTTAACTTCTTATTCTTCTTATTCTTATTATTATTATTAGGCTTTTTTCCGCAATCAATGCGGCCCGAACCGCTGCACGCAAGACTCCAGTGAGGCGTCATTTCGAAGCCAGCGTCCACGAGAGGTGTGCTAAGTATTTTTCGTGTCGATCCGATTTGTAGTTTTTTTTTAAATCGCATTAAAAAAAAAAAATTCCCATAGGAAATAATGGCGAACTTTCCATTACCCCCAACTTGACCTTCCAAAGATGGCAGCTATGCAAATGTACGGTGTCCATATTAGGACATGATCATTTATCAAAGTCAAACATCAGAATAAAGTGACTATGACACCCTCTCGTCCCGTGTGTGAAAAGAAAGTGCACCCATGGTCCCGTGGGTGAAAAGTAAGTGCACCCCCGGTCCCGTGGGTGAAAAGTAAGTGCGCCCCCGGTCCTGTGGGTGAAAAGTAAGTGCACCCCGGCCCCGGGTGTGCAAAAGTAAGTGCCCCCCGCTCCCCAAATCAGACCCCGAGTGGCACTGCCCCCCAAATCGGACCCCGAGTGACCCTGCCCACCAAATCAGACCCCTAGGGGCCCCGCCCACCAAATCAGACCCCGAGGGGCCCCGCCCACCAAATCGAACCCAGAGTAGCCCCACCCACCAAATCGGACCCTCAGGTGCCCAGCCCACCAAATCCTCAACCCTGAGGGCTACAACTACCAAACCAGCGCCTGAGGGGCACCCAAGTGTGAAAGTCTTGCAGGGGCAGCCCGGGCACCATTCCAAAGCACTATCTGTAATTCCTTCAGGAAATACCCATCTAGTTATAGTGCTTTGAACAAAGCACTATACTGTTATTCCACCGTGGTAAACTTCTTATTATAGTGCTTTGGAACAAAGCACTATACTGTTATTCCACCGTGGTAAACTTCTTATTATAGTGCTTTGGAACAAAGCACTATACTGTTATTCCACCGTGGTAAACTTCTTCTTATTCTTATTATTCAGTCCGCACGTAATGCGGCCCGAACCGCTAAACTCACAGACTCCAGTGAGGTGTCATTTCGAAGCCAGCGTTCCTGAGAGGTGTGCTAAGTATTTTTCGTGTCGATCGGATTTGTAGTTTTTGCGCAATTTGTGTTTGAAAAAAGTCTTTCAATGCGTTTCAATGGAGAAATTTTCCTATACGTTTATAATGGGCTGGTTTCTGAGGCAATTTCTAAAAATAACTGCCACCTGGCTGATTAGCTCATTGATATGCGCAGTCAGACCCAGTTACTATGCCAACGCCTATGAAGTCTACATCAGCTCACCAGGTCACAAGTTTTGTCAGATAATATCAGCTCTTAAAGTGACAGTACAGCACAATTCCAAACCACTATCCGTAGTCTTATGATTATTAGACTGTGGCCCGATTCTAACTCATTGGGTATTCTAGAATATGCATGTCCACGTAGTATATTGCACAGCCACGCAGTATACAGTGCAGAGCCGCGCAGTACACAGCACAGAGCCGCGCAGTACACAGCGCAGAGCCGCGCAGTACACAGCGCAGAGCCGCGCAGTATAAAGCGCAGAGCCGCGCAGTACACAGCGCAGAGCCGCGCAGTACACAGCGCAGAGCCGTGCAGTACACAGCGCAGAGCCGCGCAGTATAAAGCGCAGAGCCGTGCAGTACACAGCGCAGAGCCGCGCAGTACACAGCGCAGAGCCGTGCAGTACACAGCGCAGAGCCGCGCAGTATAAAGCGCAGAGCCGTGCAGTACACAGCGCAGAGCCGCGCAGTACACAGCGCAGAGCCGCGCAGTACACAGCGCAGAGCCGCGCAGTATAAAGCGCAGAGCCGCGCAGTACAAAGCGCAGAGCCGCGCAGTACACAGCGCAGAGCCGTGCAGTACACAGCGCAGAGCCGCGCAGTTTAAAGCGCAGAGCCGTGCAGTACACAGCGCAGAGCCGCGCAGTACACAGCGCAGAGCCGCGCAGTACACAGCGCAGAGCCGCGCAGTATAAAGCGCAGAGCCGCGCAGTACACAGCGCAGAGCCGCGCAGTACACAGCGCAGAGCCGTGCAGTACACAGCGCAGAGCCGCGCAGTTTAAAGCGCAGAGCCGTGCAGTACACAGCGCAGAGCCGCGCAGTACACAGCGCAGAGCCGCGCAGTACACAGCGCAGAGCCGTGCAGTACACAGTGCAGAGCCGCGCAGTATAAAGCGCAGAGCCGTGCAGTACACAGCGCAGAGCCGCGCAGTACACAGCGCAGAGCCGCGCAGTACACAGCGCAGAGCCGCGCAGTATAAAGCGCAGAGCCGCGCAGTATAAAGCGCAGAGCCGCGCAGTACACAGCACAGAGCCGCGCAGTACACAGCGCAGAGCCGTGCAGTACACAGCGCAGAGCCACGCAGTATAAAGCGCAGAGCCGTGCAGTACACAGCGCAGAGCCGCGCAGTACACAGCGCAGAGCCGTGCAGTACACAGCGCAGAGCCGCGCAGTATAAAGCGCAGAGCCGTGCAGTACACAGCGCAGAGCCGTGCAGTACACAGCGCAGAGCCACGCAGTACACAGCGCAGAGCCATGCAGTACACAGCGCAAAGCCGCGCAGTATAAAGCGCAGAGCCGCGCAGTATAAAGCGGAGAGCCGCGCAGTACACAGCGCAGAGCCGAGCAGTACACAGCGCAGAGCCGCGCAGTAGACAGCGCAGAGCCGTGCAGTACAGAGCGCAGAGCCGCACAGTATAAAGCGCAGAGCCGCGCAGTATACCGCGCAGAGCCGTGCAGTACACAGCGCAGAGCCGCGCAGTACACAGCGCAGAGCCGCCAGTACACAGCGCAGAGCCGCGCAGTACACAGCGCAGAGCCGCGCAGTACACAGCGCAGAGCCGAGCAGTACACAGCGCAGAGCCGCGCAGTACACAGCGCAGAGCCGCGCAGTACACAGCGCAGAGCCGCGCAGTATACAGCACAGAGCTGCGCAGTACACAGCGCAGAGCCGCGCAGTACAGAGCGCAGAGCCGCACAGTATAAAGTGCAGAGCCGCGCAGTACACAGCGCAGAGCCGCGCAGTACACAGCGCAGAGCCGCGCAGTACACAGTGCAGAGCCGCACAGTACACAGCACAGAGCCGCGCAGTACACAGCGCAGAGCCACCCAGTATACAGCGCAGAGCCGCGCAGTACGCAGCGTAGAGCCACGCAGTATGCAGCGCAGAGCCGCGCAGTATACAGCGCTGAGCCGCGTAGTATACAGCGCAGAGCCCCGCAGTATACAGTGCAGAGCCCCGCAGTATACAGCGCAGACACGCGCAGTACACAGCACGGACACGCGCAGTACACAGCGCAGAGCCGCGCAGTACACAGCGCAGAGCCGCGTAGTATACAGCGAAGAGCCACGCAGTATATAGCGCAGAGCCGCGCAGTACAAAGCGCAGAGCTGCGCAGAGCTGCGCAGTATACAGCGCAGAGCCGCGCAGTATACAGCGCAGAACGCGCAGTACACAGTGCAGAGCCACGCAGTATACAGCGCAGAGCCGCGTAGTATACAGCGCAGAGCCGCGTAGTATACAGCGCAGAGCCACGCAGTATACAGCACAGAGCCACGCAGTATACAGCGCAGAGCCACGTAGTTATACTGCCCAGTCACGTAGTATATTGTCCAGTCACATAGTATACTGCAAATACCTGTTAAAAAAAAAAAGAATTAAAATAAAAAAGTTACATACTCACCTCCTGGAGCGGCCGGTATCTGATGGTTGTTGCACCTCCTAGAGCGGCCGGTACACGATGCTTGTTGCACCTGGAGTGGCCGGTACCCGATGCTTGTTGCGCGCTCCGGTCCCAAGAGTGCATTGCGGTCTCACGAGATGATGACGTAGCGGTGTTGTGAGACAGAAAGACGGAAGTGCCCTTAGATAATTAGATAGTAGATTACCCCGCTCACCAATTAGGAACCCGAGAGGCCCGGCCCACCAAATCGGACCCCGAGGGGCCCGGCCCACCAAATCGGACCCAGAGTGACCCCGCCCCCTAAATCAGACCCAGAGTGACCCCGCCCACCAAATCGGACCCAGAGTGGCTCCGCCCACCAAATCGGACCCAGAGTGACCCCTTCCACCAAATCAGACCCAGAGTGACCCCTTCCACCAAATCGGACCCAGAGTGACCCCTTCCACCAAATCGGGCCCAGAGTGACCCCGCCCACCAAATCGGACCCAGAGTGACCCCACCCACCAAATCGGACCCTGAGGTGCCCAGCCCACCAAATCAGACCCTGAGGTGCCCAGCCCACCAAATCGGACCGAGTGACCCCACCCACCAAATTGGTCCCTAAGGTGCCCCGCCCACCAAATCGGACCGAGTGGCTCCGCCCACCGAATCGGACCCAGAGTGGCCGCGCCCACAGAATCGGACCAAAAGTGACCCCGCCCACCGAATCGGACCTAGATTTACCCCGCCCACAAAATCAGACCCAGATTGACCCAACCCACCAAATCGGACCGCCTGAGGGGCACCCAAGTGTGAAAGTCTTGCAGGGGCAGCCCGGGCACCATTCCAAAGCACTATCTGTAGTTCCTTCAGGAAATACCCATCTAGTTCTTATTATTATTATTCAGTCCGCACGTAATGCGGCCCGAACCGCTAAACTCACAGACTCCAGTGAGGTGTCATTTCGAAGCCAGCGTTCCTGAGAGGTGTGCTAAGAATTTTTCGTGTCGATCGGATTTGTAGTTTTGGCGCAATTTGCGTTTGAAAAAAGTGTCTCAATGCATTTCAATAGGGAAATTTTCCAATACGTTTATAATGGGCCTGATTTCTGAGGCAATTTCTAAAAATAACTGCCACCTGGCTGATTACCTCATTGATATGCGCAGTGAGACCCAGTTACTATGCCAACGCCTATAAACTCTACCAGCCCACCAGGTCACAAGTTTTGTCAGATAATATCAGCTCTTAAAGTGACAGTACAGCAAAATTACAAAGCACTATCTGTAGTCTTATCATTATTGCCCCGCTCACCAAATCGGACCCAGCCCACCAAATCGGACCCAGAGTGCCCCCGCTTGCCAAATCGGACCCAGAGTGCCCCCGCCCGCCAAATCGGACCCAGAGTGGCGCCGCCCGCAAAATCGGACCCAGAGTGGCGCCGCCCGCCAAATCGGACCCAGAGTGGCGCCGCCCGCCAAATCGGACCCAGAGTGGCGCCGCCCGCCAAATCTGACCCAGAGTGGCGCCGCCCGCCAAATCGGACCCAGAGTGGCGCCGCCCGCCAAATCGGACCCAGAGTGGCGCCGCCCGCCAAATCGGACCCAGAGTGGCGCCGCCCGCCAAATCGGACCCAGAGTGGCGCCGCCCGCCAAATCGGACCCAGAGAGGCACCGCCCGCCAAATCGGACCCAGAGTGGCGCCGCCCGCCAAATCGGACCCAGAGTGGCGCCGCCCGCCAAATCGGACCCAGAGTGACCCGGGCCACCAAATCGGACCCAGAGTGACCCGGGCCGCCAAATCGGACCCAGAGTGACCCGGGCCGCCAAATCGGACCCAGAGTGACCCGGGCCGCCAAATCGGACCCAGAGTGGCGCCGCCCGCCAAATCGGACCCAGAGTGGCGCCGCCCGCCAAATCGGACCCAGAGTGGCGCCGCCCGCCAAATCGGACCCAGAGTGGCGCCGCCCGCCAAATCGGACCCAGAGTGGCGCCACCCGCCAAATCGGACCCAGAGTGGCGCCGCCCGCCAAATCGGACCCAGAGTGGCGCCGCCCGCCAAATCGGACCCAGAGTGACGCCGCCCGCCAAATCGGACCCAGAGTGACCCGGCCCGCCAAATCGGACCCAGAGTGACCCGGCCCGCCAAATCGGACCCAGAGTGACCCAGCCCGCCAAATCGGACCCAGAGTGACCCGGCCCGCCAAATCGGACCCAGAGTGACCCGGGCCGCCAAATCGGACCCAGAGTGGCGCCGCCCGCCAAATCGGACCCAGAGTGGCGCCGCCCGCCAAATCGGACCCAGAGTGGCGCCGCCCGCCAAATCGGACCCAGAGTGGCGCCGCCCGCCAAATCGGACCCAGAGTGGCGCCGCCCGCCAAATCGGACCCAGAGTAGCGCCGCCCGCCAAATCGGACCCAGAGTGGCGCTGCCCGCCAAATCGGACCCAGAGTGGCGCCGCCCGCCAAATCGGACCCAGAGTGACCCGGCCCGCCAAATCGGACCGAGTGACCCGGCCCGCCAAATCGGACCCAGAGTGACCCGGCCCGCCAAATCGGACCCAGAGTGACCCGGCCCGCCAAATCGGACCCAGAGTGACCCGGCCCGCCAAATCGGACCCAGAGTGACCCGGCCCGCCAAATCGGACCCAGAGTGACCCGGCCCGCCAAATCAGACCCAGAGTGATCCGGCCCACCAAATCAGACCCAGAGTGGCGCCGCCCGCCAAGTCGGACCCAGAGTGGCGCCGCCCGTCAAATCAGACCCAGAGTGGCGCCGCCCGTCAAATCGGACCCAGAGTGACCCGGGCCACCAAATCGGACCCAGAGTGACCCGGGCCACCAAATCGGACCCAGAGTGACCCGGGCCACCAAATCGGACCCAGAGTGACCCGGGCTACCAAATCGGACCCAGAGTGACCCGGGCCACCAAATCGGACCCAGAGTGACCCGGGCCACCAAATCGGACCCAGAGTGACCCGGGCCACCAAATCGGACCCAGAGTGACCCGGGCCACCAAATCGGACCCAGAGTGACCTGGGCCACCAAATCGGACCCAGAGTGACCCGGGCCACCAAATCGGACCCAGAGTGACCCGGGCCACCAAATCGGACCCAGAGTGACCCGGCCCACCAAATCGGACCCAGAGTGACCCGGGCCACCAAATCGGACCCAGAGTGACCCGGGCCACCAAATCGGGCCCAGAGTGACCCGGGCCACCAAATCGGGCCCAGAGTGACCCGGGTTGACCAAATCGGGCCCAGAGTGACCCGGGCCACCAAATCGGGCCCAGAGTGACCCGGGCCACCAAATCGGACCCAGAGTGACCCGGCCCACCAAATCGGACCCAGAGTGACCCGGGCCACCAAATCGGACCCAGAGTGACCCGGGCCACCAAATCGGGCCCAGAGTGACCCGGGCCACCAAATCGGGCCCAGAGTGACCCGGGTTGACCAAATCGGGCCCAGAGTGACCCGGGCCACCAAATCGGGCCCAGAGTGACCCGGGCCACCAAATCGAACCCAGAGTGACCCGGCCCACCAAATCGGACCCAAAGTGACCCGGCCCGCCAAATCGGACCCAGAGTGACCCGGCCCGCCAAATCGGACCCAGAGTGACCCAGCCCGCCAAATCGGACCCAGAGTGACCCGGCCCGCCAAATCGGACCCAGAGTGACCCGGGCCGCCAAATCGGACCCAGAGTGGCGCCGCCCGCCAAATCGGACCCAGAGTGGCGCCGCCCGCCAAATCGGACCCAGAGTGGCGCCGCCCGCCAAATCGGACCCAGAGTGGCGCCGCCCGCCAAATCGGACCCAGAGTAGCGCCGCCCGCCAAATCGGACCCAGAGTGGCGCTGCCCGCCAAATCGGACCCAGAGTGGCGCCGCCCGCCAAATCGGACCCAGAGTGACCCGGCCCGCCAAATCGGACCGAGTGACCCGGCCCGCCAAATCGGACCCAGAGTGACCCGGCCCGCCAAATCGGACCCAGAGTGACCCGGCCCGCCAAATCGGACCCAGAGTGACCCGGCCCGCCAAATCGGACCCAGAGTGACCCGGCCCGCCAAATCGGACCCAGAGTGACCCGGCCCGCCAAATCAGACCCAGAGTGACCCGGCCCGCCAAATCAGACCCAGAGTGGCGCCGCCCGCCAAGTCGGACCCAGAGTGGCGCCGCCCGTCAAATCGGACCCAGAGTGGCGCCGCCCGTCAAATCGGACCCAGAGTGACCCGGGCCTCCAAATCGGACCCAGAGTGACCCGGGCCACCAAATCGGACCCAGAGTGACCCGGGCCACCAAATCGGACCCAGAGTGACCCGGGCTACCAAATCGGACCCAGAGTGACCCGGGCCACCAAATCGGACCCAGAGTGACCCGGGCCACCAAATCGGACCCAGAGTGACCCGGGCCACCAAATCGGACCCAGAGTGACCCGGGCCACCAAATCGGACCCAGAGTGACCTGGGCCACCAAATCGGACCCAGAGTGACCCGGGCCACCAAATCGGACCCAGAGTGACCCGGGCCACCAAATCGGACCCAGAGTGACCCGGCCCACCAAATCGGACCCAGAGTGACCCGGGCCACCAAATCGGACCCAGAGTGACCCGGGCCACCAAATCGGGCCCAGAGTGACCCGGGCCACCAAATCGGGCCCAGAGTGACCCGGGCCACCAAATCGGGCCCAGAGTGACCCGGGTTGACCAAATCGGGCCCAGAGTGACCCGGGCCACCAAATCGGGCCAAGAGTGACCCGGGCCACCAAATCGAACCCAGAGTGACCCGGCCCACCAAATCGGACCCAAAGTGACCCGGCCCACCAAGCCTCAACCCTGAGGGGCTACAACTACCAAACCAGCGCCTGAGGGGCACCCAAGTGTGAAAGTCTTGCAGGGGCAGCCCGGGCACCATTCCAAAGCACTATCTGTAGTTCCTTCAGGAAATACCCATCTAGTCTTATTATTATTATTCAGTCCGCACGTAATGCGGCCCGAACCGCTAAACTCACAGACACCAGTGAGGTGTCATTTCGAAGCCAGCGTTCCTGAGAGGTGTGCTAAGTATTTTTCGTGTCGATCGGATTTGTAGTTTTGGCGCAATTTGCGTTTGAAAAAAGTGTCTCAATGCATTTCAATAGGGAAATTTTCCAATACGTTTATAATGGGCCTGATTTCTGAGGCAATTTCTAAAAATAACTGCTACCTGGCTGATTACCTCATTGATATGCGCAGTGAGACCCAGTTACTATGCCAACGCCTATAAACTCTACCAGCCCACCAGGTCACAAGTTTTGTCAGATAATATCAGCTCTTAAAGTGACAGTACAGCAAAATTACAAAGCACTATCTGTAGTCTTATCATTATTGCCCCGCTCACCAAATCGGACCCAGCCCACCAAATCGGACCCAGAGTGCCCCCGCTTGCCAAATCGGACCCAGAGTGCCCCCGCCCGCCAAATCGGACCCAGAGTGGCGCCGCCCGTCAAGTCAGACCCAGAGTGGCGCCGCCCGCCAAATCGGACCCAGAGTGGCGCCGCCCGCCAAATCGGACCCAGAGTGGCGCCGCCCGCCAAATCGGACCCAGAGTGGCGCCGCCCGCCAAATCGGACCCAGAGTGGCGCCGCCCGACAAATCGGACCCAGAGTGGCGCCGCCCGCCAAATCGGACCCAGAGTGGCGCCGCCCGCCAAATCGGACCCAGAGTGGCGCCGCCCGCCAAATCGGACCCAGAGTGGCGCCGCCCGCCAAATCGGACCCAGAGTGGCGCCGCCCGCCAAATCGGACCCAGAGAGGCGCCGCCCGCCAAATCGGACCCAGAGTGGCGCCGCCCGCCAAATCGGACCCAGAGTGGCGCCGCCCGCCAAATCGGACCCAGAGTGACCCGGGCCACCAAATCGGACCCAGAGTGACCCGGGCCACCAAATCGGACCCAGAGTGACCCGGGCCGCCAAATCGGACCCAGAGTGACCCGGGCTGTCAAATCGGACCCAGAGTGGCGCCGCCCGCCAAATCGGACCCAGAGTGGCGCCGCCCGCCAAATCGGACCCAGAGTGGCGCCGCCCGCCAAATCGGACCCAGAGTGGCGCCACCCGCCAAATCGGACCCAGAGTGGCGCCGCCCGCCAAATCGGACCCAGAGTGGCGCCGCCCGCCAAATCGGACCCAGAGTGGCGCCGCCCGCCAAATCGGACCCAGAGTGACCCGGCCCGCCAAATCGGACCCAGAGTGACCCGGCCCGCCAAATCGGACCCAGAGTGACCCGGCCCGCCAAATCGGACCCAGAGTGACCCGGCCCGCCAAATCGGACCCAGAGTGACCCGGGCCGCCAAATCGGACCCAGAGTGGCGCCGCCCGCCAAATCGGACCCAGAGTGGCGCCGCCCGCCAAATCGGACCCAGAGTGGCGTCGCCCGCCAAATCGGACCCAGAGTGGCGCCGCCCGCCAAATCGGACCCAGAGTGGCGCCGCCCGCCAAATCGGACCCAGAGTGGCGCCGCCCGCCAAATCGGACCCAGAGTGGCGCCGCCCGCCAAATCGGACCCAGAGTGACCCGGCCCGCCAAATCGGACCCAGAGTGACCCGGCCCGCCAAATCGGACCCAGAGTGACCCGGCCCGCCAAATCGGACCCAGAGTGACCCGGCCCGCCAAATCGGACCCAGAGTGACCCGGCCCGCCAAATCGGACCCAGAGTGACCCGGCCCGCCAAATCGGACCCAGAGTGACCCGGCCCGCCAAATCAGACCCAGAGTGACCCGGCCCGCCAAATCGGACCCAGAGTGGCGCCGCCCGCCAAGTCGGACCCAGAGTGGCGCCGCCCGTCAAATCGGACCCAGAGTGGCGCCGCCCGTCAAATCGGACCCAGAGTGACCCGGGCCACCAAATCGGACCCAGAGTGACCCGGGCCACCAAATCGGACCCAGAGTGACCCGGGCCACCAAATCAGACCCAGAGTGACCCGGGCCACCAAATCGGACCCAGAGTGACCCGGGCCACCAAATCGGACCCAGAGTGACCCGGGCCACCAAATCGGACCCAGAGTGACCCGGGCCACCAAATCGGACCCAGAGTGACCCGGGCCACCAAATCGGACCCAGAATGACCCGGGCCACCAAATCGGACCCAGAGTGACCCGGGCCACCAAATCGGACCCAGAGTGACCCGGCCCACCAAATCGGACCCAGAAAGACCCGGGCCACCAAATCGGACCCAGAGTGACCCGGGCCACCAAATCGGGCCCAGAGTGACCTGGGCCACCAAATCGGGCCCAGAGTGACCCGGGCCACCAAATCGGGCCCAGAGTGACCCGGGTTGACCAAATCGGGCCCAGAGTGACCCGGGCCACCAAATCGGGCCCAGAGTGACCCGGGCCACCAAATCGGACCCAGAGTGACCCGGCCCACCAAATCGGACCCAGAGTGACCCGGCCCACCAAATCGGACCCAGAGTGACCCGGCCCACCAAGCCTCAACCCTGAGGGGCTACAACTACCAAACCAGCGCCTGAGGGGCACCCAAGTGTGAAAGTCTTGCAGGGGCAGCCCGGGCACCATTCCAAAGCACTATCTGTAGTTCCTTCAGGAAATACCAATCTAGTTCTTATTATTATTCAGTCCGCAATTAATGCGGCCCGAACCGCTGCACTGACAGACTCCAGTGAGGCGTCATTTAGAAGCCAGCGTCCACGAGAGGTGTGCTAAGTATTTTTCGTGTCGATCGGATTTGTAGTTTTGGCGCAATTTGCGTTTGAAATTTTTTTTTCCCCTCATTGGAATGTATTTCAATAGGGAAATTTTCCCATAGGGTTATAATCGCCTGGTTTCTGAGGCAATTTGAAATGTAACTGCCACCTGTGCTGATAACTGCCACCTGGGCTGATTAGCTCATTGATATGCGCAGTCAGACCCAGTTACTATGCCAACGCCTGCAAACTCTTCATGACCCCATTAGGACACAGGTTTTGCCAGATAATATCAGCTCTTAAAGTGAAAGTGACAGCACAGCACAATTCCAAAGCACTGTCTGTAGTCTTATTATTATTATGGCCCCGCCCACCAAATCAGACCCAGAGTTACCCCGCCCACCAAATCGGACCCCGAGTGGCCCCGCCCACCAAATCGGACTCTGAGGTGCCCAGCCCACCAAATCCTCAACCCTGAGGGGCTACAACTACCAAACCAGCGCCTGAGGGGCACCCAAGTGTGAAAGTCTTGTAGGGGCAGCCCGGGCACCATTCCAAAGCACTATCTGTAGTTCCTTCAGGAAATACCCATCTAGTTATTATTATTCAGTGTTTTTTCCACAATTAATGCGGCCCGGACCGCTGCACGCACAGACTCCAGTGAGGCGTCATTTCGAATGCCAGCGTCCACGAGAGGTGTGCTAAGTATTTTTCGTGTCGATCCGATTTGTAGTTTTTTTAAAAAATTGCATTTAAAAAAAAAAAAAAAAATTCCCATAGGAAATAATGGCAAACTTTCCATTACCCCCAACTTGACCTTCCAAAGATGGCAACTATGCAAATATACGGTGCCCAGCC
This sequence comes from Ranitomeya variabilis, assembly GCF_051348905.1. NCBI lineage: Eukaryota > Metazoa > Chordata > Amphibia > Anura > Dendrobatidae > Ranitomeya > Ranitomeya variabilis. The sequence goes on from NC_135232.1 coordinate 152,269,918, forward strand.
AAGCTATAAGGACATCTCAGTTCTTTTTTATAGTTAGACTAAGCCTCAGAACATGTTTTCAAATATGACTAACATGGAATAATATATGCCATTGCATAGAGGATGAGCAGGAAAACCATTGGTTTAATGTTTTCACTATTTCTATTTTAGGGATGGCATGACTGCACCTCTGGGTATGTAAGGTGCGTCAATAAAAAAACTCTTAGTGCGTTTGGTTCTTCTGATGAGTATGTGCACTGTAATTGCATGAGATATGGCAAAGCCTGGGTAGTGACTGTAGACTGCAGTTACAGAGCCACAATTCCACCCTAGAGAGGGTTTTTTCATTAGAATATCTGCGGCATTAAATATCGTCTGATCAGAACATATTTGCTAATCAGTGGTCATTTAATAACCTGTTTAGACAGGCTGACAACATTATATGCTTACAATGTGATCAGTATTAGATCTTTCCATGTGCATAGGTTGTCATTGTTCTCAGCAGCACAGGTCCTGTGCAGCCGTGAATGATGATCTTTCAGGCAAACTAAAATATCATTTTGCTCATTAGTTGGGTGATTGGTAGCCTGTCCGATTAGGAAATGAGCATTCCTAATGTGTTCCAAGTGTAAATACATTGGCATGCTGTGATATTTAGAAAGATATGGATTTTAGAGAGAGAAACTCTAAGGGGTTTTATTTTGGAATACATACAAAGTCATAGAGAGTGGGAAGTCTCTCACTGTTGCTAGGGGATTATGGCCTATGGATTGTCAGGAATATTAGGAAGAAAACCTTAACATATTTAGATATAGGACTTTTTTCTAAGATCTGCCCCAAGGCCATCAGAGACTTACATAGGAAGAGAATTAAGTTGTTAGTGGAGGAAGACGGAATTGTGTCTGCAGGAGCCTGTACCAGGAATGTTTCTGACAAGAGTGTATTGTCAAGTTAGGATTAGTGTTGAGCATTCCGATACCGCAAGTATCGGGTATCGGCCGATATTTGCTGTATCGGAATTCCGATACCGAGATCCGATACTTTTTGTGGTATCGGGAATCGGTATCGGGATCGATATTAATGTGTAAAATAAAGTATAAAAATAAAAAATATTGATATACTCACCCTCTGACGCGCCCTGGTTGTAACCGCCAGCCTCCGTTCATAAGAATGAGCGCTTGAAAGTCCTTAGATGACGTTGTGGCCTGTGATTGGTCGCGGAGCTTGTAATTCCCCGGCGAATGAAGGAAATGTAGGTCATTGACCTACATTTCCTTCAGTCGCGGTGATGCGCCCCTGCTGGATGTTCTCATGAACTGCAGCCTGGGAACTTTTTCCCACGCTCCAGGTCATATGAGGACATCCACCAGGGGGCGCATCACCGCGACTGAAGGGAATTACAAGCACGAGCACAGCTGCATTTGCAGGGCTCCTGCTTGTAAATTATTTTAACCCCTTCAGATGGATTACCTCGTGGGACGTGACGGGTCAGTAGAAGGTATGTATGTTGTGGGTTTGTTGTTTTGCCAAGTGAGGGTCTGCAAATGGATTGAGAGAGCAATAAAATATTAAAACAACCGCTGTGTTTATTTCATTAAAATACTTTTAAATCATGTGTGTGTGTTTTTAACCCTTTCAAACAATTGGATTAATAATGGATAGGTGTCATAATTGACGCCTCTCCATTATTAATCTGGCTTAATGTCGCCTTACAATAGCAAGGTGACATTAACCCTTCATTACCCCATACCCCACCGATACACGGGAATGGGAAGAGAGTGGCCAAGTGCCAGAATAGGCGCATCTTCCAGATGTGCCTTTTCTGGGGTGGCTGGGGGCAGATGTTTTTAGCCACGGGGGGGCCAATAACCATGGACCCTCTCCTGGCTATTAATATCTGCCGTCAGTCACTGGCTTTACCACTCTGGCGGAGAAAATTGCGCGGGAGCCCACGCCAATATTTTCCGCCATTTAACCCTTTATTTTAGCAGCTACAGCGCCCAAATTTTGCATACACACACTACTAACATTAGTAGTGTGGAATATGCAAAAAAATGGGGATATGAGATGGTTTACTGTATGTAAACCATGTCTCATATCCTGTCGGGTTTGGGAAGGAGAAATGAAAAGCCGGCAATTGAATTACCGGCTTTTCACAGATATCGCGCTGTAGTAAATATAAATACAGACTATATATATATATATGTGTCTCAATGACATATATATATATATATATATATATATATATATATATATACACTCACCGTCCACTTTATTAGGTACACCATGCTAGTAACGGGTTGGACCCCCTTTTGCCTTCCGAACTGCCTCAATTCTTCGTGGCATAGATTCAACAAGGTGCTGGAAGCATTCCTCAGAGATTTTGGTCCATATTGACATGATGGCATCACACAGTTGCCGCAGATTTGTCGGCTGCACATCCCAAAGATGCTCCATACAAGGCAGGATGGATCCATGCTTTCATGTTGTTTACGCCAAATTCTGACCCTACCATCCGAATGTCGCAGTAGAAATCGAGACTCATCAGACCAAGCAACGTTTTTCCAATCTTCTACTGTCCAATTTCGATGAGCTTGTGCAAATTGTAGCCTCAGTTTCCTGTTCTTAGCTGAAAGGAGTGGTACCCGGTGTGGTCTTCTGCTGCTGTAGCCCATCTGCCTCAAAGTTCGACGCACTGTGCGTTCAGAGATGCTCTTAGGCCTACCTTGGTTGTAACGGGTGGCGATTTGAGTCACTGTTGCCTTTCTATCAGCTCGAACCAGTCTGCCCATTCTCATCTGACCTTTGGCATCAACAAGGCATTTCCGCCCACAGAACTGCCGCTCACTGGATTTTTTTTCTTTTTCGGACCATTCTCTGTAAACCCTAGAGATGGTTGTGAGTGAAAATCCCAGTAGATCAGCAGTTTCTGAAATACTCAGACCAGCCCTTCTGGCACCAACAACCATGCCACGTTCAAAGGCACTCAAATCACCTTTCTTCCCCATACTGATGCTCGGTTTGAACTGCAGGAGATTGTCTTGACCATGTCTACATGCCTAAATGCACTGAGTTGCCGCCATGTGATTGGCTGATTAGAAATTAAGTGTTAACAAGAAGTTGGACAGGTGTACCTAATAAAGTGGCCGGTGAGTGTATATACACTGTATATATGTTTTCCCGAACATTTGAGCACATAAATCCATTAGATGTCGGTTTTGCAAGCCTGCGAGAAAACATCGCAGTACGGATGCCATACGGATTACATACGGAGGATGCCATGCGCAAAATACGCTGACACACCCTGCCTACGGATCACTATTTTGGGAACATTTCTCTGTATTACGGCCGTATTACGGCCGTATTACGGCCGTAAAATACGGACCGTATTGTCTTACGCCGAGTGTGACGCCGGCCTAAGTGTGATTATTTTAAAAGTGGGAAACATATGTATTGAAAAGGGGTTGTCTGAGTAGTGGATAACCCCTTTAAGAAGAAGCTAAAAAAAAGGCGGACAATTATTGTTATAAATTATTTTTCCATTTTTCAGTAAATGTAATTAAAGTAAATACATCATCACCAAACTTTGTCTATACAAATAAGTACTAATCTGTCATTGTATGTTTAATTTATGTTTTAAAAATCCTTAAGGATTAATCCTTCTTTAAAGGAAAGGTGCCATCAAAAATTTTTTTTTTCCAGCGATTGAAAAAATGTAAAGAATTAAGGTTTAAATTTTCTTAAATATTATCATTTGTTTATAATTTAGTAAAATATGAAAAATAATTTTAAAAGGTTTGGCATTTCCACTTTTAAACACTAGGGGGAGCAGCTAATGAAATTTGACAAAAAACTAGTGTACAAATAGCTCACATTACTGCACTGCAGTAATTATGGGCTGAGTCTGCTGACGTGTGTGTGATGTCTCCTCTCCTCCCCTTCTGGGTGTTTGCTAAGGGATAAGAGAGGGTAATATTCATGAACCCAGTGAGCAGCCATTTTGTTGGTGACTGCAGAGTGAGGCCGGCGTCACACTGGTGAGTTTTACGGACGTATGAGCGCAGAAAATACACCCATAAAATACAGAAACAGAGGCTAAACACCTCACGATAAAAAGCAGTCCAATATATATAAGGAAAGTATAAATTTTATTCAAAATCACATGGTGCAAGGATTATAGCAACAATAATGAAAATACAGAAGAAAAGGTTAAAAAGAAACGCTCTAGGGTCGGCAAGATACCACCTTGGCCCAATATAATATGCACATATTTTTTCTAAGGTACATAGAGTGCGAACACCACCCCATACAAATGTGTCTACATGCAATGTATCGCCAAAGAAGAATAAAGGCACATAATATGTGGCAAAAGTAAGCGCAACAAGGAGGTACACAGAGTATGGACTTAATAGTCCTACCACCAGCTTGATAGTAGCTGCGCTGCAAAAGACAAGTATGATATGCGATAGAAAATACACATATTACCTATAGTTGGAATGGTAGTAGTGGCCCAGAGGATCCGCCCGACTGCCCCAACGCGCGTTTCGGTTGGCACCTTCGTCAGGGGGCATGTAAGGGTATGTGTCCACGTTCAGGCTCGCTTCAGGCTTTGGTCAGGATTTTATGCAAGCAAAATCCTGACCAAAACTGCACCTGAGGTCACTGGCAGGTCACCTGCGGTGTTCCTACGTGTTTTGCTCATTGTAGCAACATGCTGCGTTTTGAAAAAACGCACCGCGCATGCGTTTTCGCGGCAAAAACGCATGCGTTTTTTAACGCATAGTGGAGTCGGGATTCCATGAAATCCCCTCCACTATGCTGTAACAGCTGGACGCTGCGTTTTTGACGCTGCGGAAAAACGCAGCGTCAAAAACGCAGCGTTTCCTGAACGTGGACACATACCCTTAGAGTCTCAGACTGCCGGTTTTTTATTCCAATGCGTCACCGCGGCAACCGCGATGCCGGCTGGCACCCGCGTCATGTGACCCCAGGCATCAGGAAACACGTAATCCCCACGTGACCCGATGCCCAGGGACACATATAGATACAGGAGACCGGCAGGTGAAGCAGGGACGCGGCGTGCATGCATGCTGGCCGCGGGGGGGGGGTGGTAAATAATGCAGAAAAGGTCACAGCCAGGAAATAGAATGAGAGTACAGCCTGGTCTAACCATCCTACAATGGAAGTGCATAGCAGGGCGCCACTAGTAAAAAAAAAACAATCAAATCTCGGAGATGGCCCAACAACAATATAGGTAAAGGATTAATCCCAATAATATACATTTTAGTAAGGGGACGGAGTAAATAATTGTAATAAAAATGGGCCCAGATCCTATATTGTGCACACTTATTACAAATATATAGACAAAGAATTATATGTGGAAAAAAAAACAAAATAATACTTTATATATAAACAAATAACTGAAAAATAATAATAAATAATAAAGATCTACAACACATGCTTTTCTTGATAGAATAAACTTCCATGATGGATGGCAGCCAGAGTTCAACCAGAATAATCCAGACACAGCTTTGAAGCATATAACCACACAAGGTAATGATAAAAATTCTATACCTTTATTAATATTCATTAAAAAGTACACAAAAAACAGTGCCAAGTCATTTCTTGACTAACAATAATTTTCACAAAACCAGAGTACATATAATGAGGAAAAATGGGTGCACCCACTAAAATGTGCTGCACCATGGAAGCAGCATGGGTCCTTGGATGGAGGGTATCAGAAGACTCATAATGAATCAGTAATATTCTAAAGTGCTTAGTGCATAAAGTGCCAAAAAGATTGAAGCTACCTCATTATAAGGTGAGCACATCCATACCCCATCAAGAAACAATGTTCCCATCAAAGTCCTTACCCATGCTTGAGTCCACGTGCACGCACCCGCGCCCCAACGCGCGTTTCGCCCTCGGCTTCCATCCATGATGGATGGCAGCCAGAGTTCAACCAGAATAAGTAGAGATTATACAAAAAAAGCCCGGCAAATAATACACAACAGATCAATACCTAAAAAGTAAGAGAATATACATAAGAATTAAAATAATAATAATAAAAAAAACAATATATATTTTCACCACAACAAAATAGATGGCCACAAGGTATATCCAGATATTGAAAACATACATCATAGAAATGAAGAAAAAGGGAGATTTTCATTCAGTCCTAGGGGATGGACTGTTTGTAGCGTCCAGATCCACCTGGCTTTGGATTGTGCCAGGCGTTGCGACAAATTGCCACCTCTAATATTAATATTGAGGGAATCGATACCCCTCACTCTCAGGAGATCACTGTTACATTGATGGAATTCCCAAAAATGTCGGGGTATCGTTTTAAGAGTGGAGGCGTCCGTGTGGCCAACTGCGGCCTGTATACCAAGCACGTGTTCACATACTCTTACTTTAAGTAGAGTACGTGAACTCGTGCTTGGTATACAGGCCGCAGTTGGCTGTGACATCCAGCAGAGGGCGCCTCACCGCAACTCAAGGTAACTACAGGTCATTCCCCTGCCATCCATTCATTCCCGGCAGTTTTACAGCCAGGAGCACTGCTTTAGCACAGCTCCTGGCTGTAAAATGATTTAACCCCTTCAGATGGATTTACGTCGTGGGACTTGACCTGAGCAACGGAAGGTATGAGATATTGTTGTTTTTTTTATTTTTCCTTTGTTACAGAATGAGGGTCTTCAGGTGGATTACCAGTATAATAAAATATTACAACAACCTGTCTTTATTTCATTAAAATACTTTTAAATAATGTGTGTGTGTTTTATTAACCATTTCGTACTATTGGATTAATAAGGGATAGGTGTCAGAATTGACGCATCTCCATTATCAATCTGGCTTAATGTCACCTTACAATAGCAAGGTGACATTAACCCTTCATTACCCCATATCCCACTGCTACACGGGAGTGGGAAGAGAGAGGCCAAGTGCCAGAATAGGCGCATCTTCCAGCTTATTTTACAAGCTACAGCACCCAAATTTTGCACATACACACTACTAACATCAGTAGTGTGGAATATGCAAAAAAAAAGGGATATGAGATGGTTTACTGTATGTAAACCATGTCTCATATCATGTCGGGTTTGTGAAGGAGAAATGAAAAGCCGGCAATTGAATTACCGGCTTTTCACATATCTCACGCTGAATTAAATATAAATACAGTATATATATATATATATATATATATATATATATGTGTGTCTCAATGACATATATATATATATATATATATATATATATATACTGTATATATGTTTTTACGAACATTTGAGCACATAAATCCATTAGATGTCGGTTTTGCAAGCCTGCGAGAAAATATCGCAGTCCGGATGCCACACGGATTACATACGGAGGATGCCATGGGCGAAATACGCTGCTACACCCTGCCTACGGATGACATACGGATCACTATTTTGGGAACATTTCTGCGTATTATGGCTGTAAAAAATGGACCGTATTTACATACGCTGAGTGTGACGCCGGCCTTATACTGACAAGTAGACAGTCACCGAGGATGGCAGACGGCAAGGATGGAGGGAGCAGGGTGACAGCAGCACCGAGTATTTCAGGAGAGCAGTGTGCTGGTCTATGGGGGGCATCCTGTTTGGTGCACAGAGCAGCCAGGGATTGTACATAGAGCGCTGTCTTTTATACACATGAAGAAGAAATGGATAAGTGGAGGGCACCACAAAGGGCAGAGGGTTCACTGAGGGCTTGTAATGAAACATGAACCAAAAAGAGAAAAGATCATGCCCACAAAAATAGGAACACCTCTATACATTGCATAATATAGAATAATTTTATTATTAAATCGGCAAAGAACCTCAAAGTTTGCACACATGTGCACACAAAAACAGCAACACAAAACAATTAAAAACACTTAAAAATGCAATTGTGCAAACAACATGCCCATATATGTATATAAATCATATCCCAGGGTAGGGAAAATGACAGCCCACAACATACGTGCTTCCCACACTGGATTGTCTACAATAGCCTAAATACACAGATAGAGCACAAAAATAAATGACAATGTATAGAGGTGTTCCTATTTTTGTGGGCATGATCTTTTCTCTTTTTGGTTCGTCTTTTATACACATGGATGGACCGTCTGCTTGTCTGCTCCACAGAAATCCAGGAAACATTTCTGCTGATTGATGGCCTGTTCTGATCCAGACATTGCACGCAAAGACCGCATTCCCCTCCTCAGCTCCTGTCTTCTCCATCCTGTCCTGGCAATGTGTGAAAGCAAGACGACAGGCACAGTACGGGGTGATGCTGGGAAGGAAATGTAGCCATATAGTAATGATAAAAATGAGACCCCTCTCTTCAGCTGCCTCACCAGCCCTCCCCTGACTGCACCTAACTGGAGGTCATGCTGCCCCCTCTATTACCCCAGACCCGCGTGCAGGTGCTCAGCCAGGACCACCATAGAATGGGTCCCCTTTCTGAAGCTAATACTGCCATAGTGTTCTCACATAATACTGCCATGTAGATCACACATAATACCGCCATATAGATCACACACAATACTATCAAATAGATCACACAATACTGTCATACAGTTCTCACATGATACCACCATATAGATCACACAATACCGCCAGTGTTCTCACATAATACCGACATATATATCACACATAATACTGTCCTATAGTTCTCACATAATACCATCATATAGATTGCAAATAATGACACCATAGTGTTCTCACATAATACCGACATATAGAGCTCACATAATACCGCCATATAGAGCACACATAATACCGCCATATACTTCACACATAATACCGCCATATACTTCACACATAATACCACCATATAGATCTCGCATAATACCGCCATACAGAGCACACATAATACCGCCATATAGAGCACACAATACCGCCATATACTTCACACATAATACCGCCATATACTTCAAACATAATACCGCCATATAGATCTCACATAATACCACCAGTGTTCTCACATAATACCGCCATATAGATGACACGTAATACCGCCATATACTTCTCACATAACGACGCCATATAGATCTCACATAATACCCCCATATAGATCACACATAACGGGGGAGAGGAGTGCATAGGAGAGGATTAGATATACAGCTCAGCAGTCAGTATCACGCAGGACAGTATTAGATACACAGCACAGTCAGTATCACACAGGAGAGTATTAGATACACGGCTCAGTCAGTATCACACAGGAGAGGATTAGATACACGGCTCAGCAGACAGTATCACACAGGAGAGGATTAGATGCACAGTTCAGTCAGTATCACACAGGGTAGGATTAGATGCATGGCTCAGCAGACTGTATCACACAGGAGAGGAGTAGATACACAGCTCAGCAATGTATCACACAGGAGAGGATTAGATACACAGCTCAGTCAGTATCACAAACGATAGGATTAGATGCAAGGCTCAGCAGACTGTATCACACAGGAGAGGATTAGATACACAGCTCAGCAAAGTATCACACAGGAGAGGATTAGATACACAGCTCAGTTAGTATCACACAGGATAGGATTAGATGCATGGCTCAGCAGACAGTATCACATAGGAGAGGATTAGATACACAGTCAGCACAGTAGCACACTAAGGAGATAACTGCTCAGAGTCAGCACCACAAAGGAGAGGACTAGATTGCCTCTCCCCCTCCCCCACAGATACGTACTTCACTGCTCTGCTGCTGAGTCCTTTCTACCTCCCGTCCTTGGTCTTCTTCTCCTCCTCCTAAAACCGCAGGGCTCCTGGGATTATACTGGGAAACTGGAGCTCACAGATGCACTGTGAGCTCCAGGAAGATGGCGCCGATCTCCTGCCTCTGCCGTGGTGTGGACGGCTCAGGGGGCGTGGCCAGATCACAGCAGGGAGCAGCACAATGATAGGTATGGGGTCGGGCGCCGACCACAGCCTCCTATGCCCAGGGCTGCCGTATTTGCAGATTGTAAGTGTCGTGCAGCTACAGTTACACTCCTGCAAAGCAAAATGGTGGCGCCCAGTGGCTGAAAAAAAAATTAATAATAAAAAAAATGTTAAAGTTAAAAAATGTAAATTTGTATTAAAATAATATAATAATAATTTTATTTATATAGCGCCAACATATTCCGCAGCGCTTTACAAATTATAGAGGGGACTTGTACAGACAATAGACATTACAGCATAACAGAAATCACAGTTCAAAATAGATACCAGGAGGAGTGAGGGCCCTGCTCGCAAGCTTACAAACTATGAGGAAAAAAGGGAGACACGAGAGGTGGAAATTTTTGTTTATATAAACAATCATTTTTAATACAAAAAATAAAATGCGGCACCTTCCCTTTAAGGATTCAAAAGACTTTAAAATAATCATCTTGGCACTTTTGAAATAATAATGTGTATTGCATAAAACAAGTATTGATCCTTTCTAAGTGGTAATGATAGTATTTATATGTTTTTTGTCCGTAAATCGAAAGTCCCGTAAGGCAAAAGACTGCTATCGGACACTGAATCCTACAGCCCATTCACATATCATGCAAACACAAATAGTCCCTTGCTATAACAATTCTACATTATATATGTATGTTATTTTGTTTCAGAATGACACATGAGAAGTAATCTTCCCTTTCACGTGTACGCTCATTTCTCTTCTCTCTGCCTGGATATACCTATTCAAGCTTTCTCATCTCCATAATTTTCTATTTTTCCACCATAAGAAAGCAGGAGAATATATTCTAATTTTGGCTTCAGTGAATAGAACCTGATAGCAAATGCATTGTGTAACAAGACTTGGGGAAGAGGCATTTAAGTACCTCTCAGAAATCACCATCTCACTCAGACAGCCATACATTTCATTGAAGTATCCTTATACAGACATTTTTCTTTGATTTAAACAAGGTACTACAGTATGTGTTTATGCATGAAAATGAGTCCAAATACAATGCATGCTTTATACAGTCTTCTAAAATAAAAAGGCAGTACATACATATGAAATATTTTGTTAACCCTTAAAATGCATATTGTCTTAAATAATAATAATAAATTAATTTTATTATCTCAGTATTATATTATATTTCAGATGGCAGGACTCCTTTATTGTGGTGTTTCTGTATCTAAAATAATTCTTGCTCTTTTGTTGGACTAGTTTGGCAGTGGAGTAAGCCCAATGCAAAAATCTCTTACCAGGTCCCCAACTTTCATCTACCACACATCTAAAAGGTCATTTTCATTGCAACTTTTGCTAGTTTTCAATAAGGGTTTCAGTTTCACTGTAACTATTCATCTATTTGTCTACAGATCAGTAAATGGTAATGCCCATCCAAGTAAGGTATGTAAAAAATAGTAGCATCAGGACCTTCAAATTTAGACTGTCTTTGGATGCCACTATTCCAAAAAAGATATTGACCTCGATTCATCATTTACGTTTTTATTTTTATTTCCATTTTTGTCTGGTGGTATTAGTTGCCATTTTTGGCAATTACGCATGCATTTAAAAAATTTGGAACAAAGTAAAAAATTGTACTTCTTTTTCTCTTGATCTGTTTTTGTGAGTTTTGGCAACAAAAGTTGCATGTTTTGCATAATGACACAAAAATTGCATTAAATTAGTGGCATCCTCAAAAATATACCAGGGAGGGGACTGGAGTGGAGTTCCTCCAATTTAGCAACTATTTAAAATGTCACTATTGATAAATCAGGTGGAAATATCTGGAATCGATAAACTTCACCCACAAAGGAGAAAACAAAACAAGGTGAACACACATAAAATAAACTTTTAAAAAGCTCATGGGCCAAGCAAGGTACGTGTGTGATCTCACCTTGCCACAGAGCCACCACCAGGTTACGGCCATTGTCACACATGACCATGCCTGGCTGTAGGTTCAGCGGTGTCATCCAAATATCTGACTGCTCTTTCAGCACTGTCCACAACTCTTCTGCATTGTTCGGTTTGTCACCTATGCAGATTAGCTTCAGCACAGCCTGTTGCCGCTTGGCTGAGGCATTGCTGCAGTGCTTCTAGCGTCTGACTGATGTGTTGATTTCAGAGATGGAGGATGAAGAGGAGGAGGAGATGCAGGAGCTGTAGACTGTGTGGGCAACCCTGATTGCATATGGCCTCTAATCCTCAGCGTGGGGAGGATGTGTTCCATCCCAAGGTCCGACTGGGTCCCGGCTTCCACTATGTTAACTCAGTGTGCCGTCAGTGAGGTGTACCGTCCCTGCACACAAGCACTTGTCCACATGTCCGTGGTTAGGTGGACTTTCCCTGTAACAGCATTGCTGAGGGCACGGGTAATGTTGTGGGACACATGCTGGTGTTTTGCCGGTACGGCACACTGGGAGAAATAGTGGCGACTGGGGACAGAGTGCCTTGGGATGGCCGCCACCATCAGGTTTCAGAAAGCTTCCATCTCAACAAGCCTAAAAGGCAACAATTAGAGCGCAAGCAGAAGAGAAATGTTAGAATTTAGGACTGTGGCCTGTGGGGCATTGGCTGGGTATTTCTGCTTGCATTCCAAAGACTGGGGTATAGACAACTGAAGGCTGTGCTTGGACAAGGACGTGGACGGGCTTGATGATGGTGCTGCTTGACTGTGGGCAACAACAGGTGCAGGGCTAGAGGCATCTTCACATGCACGGTGGACTGGGGATTGGCTTCGACTTCTACGCAAAACAGTGGAAGAAGCAGTGGTGTCACCTGCAGACAGTGCTCCTGGAGCATGGGGTTCGGCCTACAAAGTCAGGTGCTTTGCTGCCATGTGCCTGATCATGCTGGTGGTGGTCAGGCTGGTTGTTTTGCTACCCCTGCTGATGTGGGCATGGCAGGTGCTGCAAATGGCCTGTTTGGGGCTATTTGCAGAGTCTTTAAAAAATAACCAGACTTGGGAAGATCTAACAGTTGGAATGGCAACTTCCCTCATGTTGGTGTTAAGGGGAATGGATGCACGCCTTCTGTCTATGGCCACCACACTGCTTCTTCCAGCCTGTTGGGGGATATGCCTCCTTCCCCGTTTGTGCTGCTGTCCTCTCTATGCATGTCCTCCTGCCAGTCTGGGTCAGTCACTATGTCATCTACCACCTCGTCTTCCACATCCGCACCCTGCTTCTCCTCCTGACATTCTGGCAATTGTGTCTCATCATTGTCCACCTCTTGTGACACTTTCCCACCATCGTCTTTGTGTGTCCGGGGCTGGTCAAAGCTTTGGGCAGCTCTACATGCGATCTCATCTATCCCCACTTCAAGTTGACCGGCAGAGATTTCTGAATCTTGAAATGGAAAACTGAACAGCTCAGAGTGTCCAAGTGTGGGATCAGTTGTCTCAGGGCACTCGGCATGGTGGGAGGAAGGAGGATCAGGGTGAGGAATATCTGGGCCACACTCACGGCTACTCAGACTTAACCGTGTGGAAGACATGGTGGTGGTGGTGGTGGCTAAGTGACAGGAAGCATTACCGGCTATCCAACCATCAACTGTTTCACACTACTCTGGCTTCAATAGTGGTGTGCTGCGGTCCCCTAGAAACTGGGACAGGAAGGTCGAGCAAGATGTGGGTCTTTGTTGTGGCCCACTTTCATCTTAGCCACGACCTCGTCCTCTGCATGTACCATCAGCATCACGTCCACTTCCCCATCCCTTGCCCCTTGTCCTGCCCATTTTAAATGGACTACTGCACTATTTAAAAAGCTCAACACAAATGTATTTATTTGGAGCTAAATAATATCTGATCAGTATGCCTGCAAAGCTACGATTTTTCAAACACAAACACCAGGCCTCAGCCTGACATAGCAGACTGTATGAACATTTTTTTGGGGCTTTTTGCTGAATTTAAAACCCCCCAAAAAGAGTGGCACAAGGCTAGCACACAGAACTATTCTACGTATGCCTGCTGAAATGCGATTTTTCTAAACCAGATACAGCAGAACTCAGCCTGACATAACAGGTTGTATTAACTTTTTTTTTAGGGTTTTGTATACTATAAAAAAAAAAGAGCAAGGCTAGCAGACAGAACTATGAAACTTATGCCTGTCAAGCTACGATTTTTCAACCACAGATACAACAGGCCTCAATCAATCTGACATAACAGACTGTCTTAAATTTTTTGGGGGGTTTGTAGAATTTTTTAAAATGCAAAATAGTGCTAGTGTGTATGTAAGCAGAGTAAGGGCTGTCCCACACGTCCAGATAATTCCGGTACCGGAAAAAATCGGTACCGGAGTTATTCGTGTCCGTGTGCCCGTGAGCTCACGTAGGCCATACGTGCGGCACACGTGTGCCGCCCGTGTGCCGAGTGGGTACCACACGGAGCGTGTGGTACCCACGCGTGTGGTACACTGCATCGTGCTGAAGCTGTGATTCATATCTTCTGTGCAGCAGCGTTTGCTGCATAGAAGATATGAATAATAGTGTTTAAAATAAAGATCTATCTGTCCGCCGCCCTCCCACCCCCTGTGCGCTCCCCCGCTGTTCTGAAAATACTCACCCGCTCCGTCGTTGGCTGTCGCTGCTTCCTGGTCTGGCCCCATCTTCTCCTGTATGCGGTCACGTGGGGCTGCTCATTTACAGTCATGAATAGGCGGCTCCACCCCTATGGGAGGTGGAGCCACATATTCATGACTCTAATCTGCGGCCCCACGTGACCGCATACAGTAGAACTGGCGGCCAGACCAGGAAGCATCGACAGCCAACGAGGGAAGCGGGTGAGTATTTTCAGAACAGCGGGGGGGCGCACAGGGGGTGGGAGGGCGGCGGACAGATAGATCTTTCTTTTAAACACTATTATTCATATCTTCTATGCAGCAAACGCTGCTGCAGGGAAGATATGAATCGCGGCTTCAGCACCATGTGGGGGGGACAGCGCTTACTGTAGCGTTGTCTCCTGCACGCCACACGGACTGCACACGGAGAAGGTCCGTGTGTGGTCCGTGTTTTACACGGACCCATTGACTTTAGTGGGTCCGTGTAATACGTGCGCTCCCACGAACACTGACATGTCTCCGTGTTTGGCACACGGAGACACGGTCCACAAAAAATCAATGACATCTGCACAGATGCATTGATTTTTATGGGTCTACATGTGTCAGTGGCTCCGGTACGTGAGGAAACTGTCACCTCACGTACCGGAGCCACTGACGTGTGAAACCGGCCTAACAGACATAAAAAAAATGGAAAACCGGCCTAAAATGCCCAAACTTGGAGCACGCAGATATGAGACTTGTCACGGAAATACCACACTGCCAAACATGTAGCCTGTATTTTTTTAAACGCTAAATAGTGCTGTATATAAGTAGAGTAACAGACAGCAAAAAAGGGGGAAACCGGCCTACAATGCACAAACTTGGAGCACGCAGATATGTGAGGCCTGTCACAGAAATACCACACTGCCAAATATGTGGCTTGTATTTTTTTAAATGCAAAATAGTGCTGTATATACGTAGAGTCAAAGACAGCAAAAACAGTGGAAAACCGGCCTACAATGCACAAACTTGGAGCACGATGTTGTTTTTTGGCACAAGGCTACCACACAGAACTATGCTACTGTGGAAATACGATTTAAAAAAAAAAAAACAGGACTCAGCCTGACATAACTGACTGAATATTTTTTTTTTTTGGGGTGGGGGGTGAATTTTTGGAAAAAAGAAAAATGCAACTAGGTATATAGTAAATAAGCAGCAGCAGCAGACGGTTATGGAGCTTTGTGAGGGATGCAGTGGGAGCTATGTACGCACATACAGTACCTTCAGGCCTTGCACTGATGTGGATAGCAATCTCGGGACCCATGAATTAGCCCTAAAAAGGACTGTTGGTTTCTCAGGAGTTGTGGAATTAACAGTTGCAGACCTACACTAGCCATTAAAAGCATGATTCTGACCCTATCTCTGCAGCAGCTCTCCCTACTCTCGCTGAATCCGGAGATGAATGCGACAAGCAGGGCATTGCCAGGTCTCTTATACTCGGAATGATGCTCTGCGGCCAAGCCAATCACTGTACAAGCACAACAAAGATGGCTGTGGCATTTCATGGCCTGGCAGACAATCCCTGCAGCGTGATTGGGTCTCTAAAAATCCGCCAAAATTGCTGGGTGGAGACACCAGTTACCACCGAATAATCCCAGAAATGCTCGGTGCTCGCTGAGTACACCGAGCATAGTGATACTCGGGCAAGTAATGAGTAGTGGCGAGCACGCTCTCTCATCACTACTCCTTATCAATGGCAGATGAAGGATTATGCATTTTAGATTTTTTTCAACATACCCATTTGTATGTTCCTTCATGAGATAAGCTATTGCCAAAGACCTCTGGCAGCTGATTTTTTTCACTTCTTCCATTTAAAAAAACAAGAGTGCATATTTATGAGGGATTTTGTAGGAAGAGAGGTTGGCCTAATGGGCAGGGAATCCTCCTTAAGACAGATCTGGTCAGTAGTTTCTCCTCCTACAGTGGCACAATAATGGTCTGTAATTGTTCTGAAGTCTACACTGTTAGAACTAAATTTACAGATAGAAATAACATGCATATGGCTCAGAAAAGTGAGAGCCATGATTAGGAGTAATGCTCTAGAAACTGCCAATGGTGGGGTCGGGGGATTGCTATTATTTTGGATTGATGACAGCATAGCAGTCAGAAGCTGAGGAGAGGTAATGAGTTATTGAGTTGAGCACATAAATGATATATGGAACTCATTGAGCTTCAAAAAGCTCTTATGAGTTAATTCTTTAGCCTGGTATGTAATTACTGCGCATGCCCAGCCCAGCCCTGGTGGTCAATCTTCTTGGTAACAAGGTATACACAATGGAAGATAAAAGATCTCCTATCAGGAAAAATATAGCAGATAGAAAAAGCAAGTCTATTGCAAACTTGTTTATTTTCATTCTAACTAACTAATTAAAGCAGTATAACCCCTTAGTTTCCGAGCCGAATTTTTCAAATCTGACATGTCATTTTCTGTGATATTAGTTCTGCAATAGTTCAACATATACTTGTGAGTATGAGATTTTATTTGTGACATATTGTACTTTATGTTAGTGGTAAAGTTAGGTTTCTATGTTTTGTATTTATGTATAGAAATGTCAGGAATTTGATGAAAATTTGTAGACAATTATCAATTTTCAAACTTTGAATGTTCATACCCTTAAGAAAGATAGTTATTAAACACGAACTAAATAAACATTTCACTTGCCTACTTTATATCTTCACTTTTTAAATGTCCTTTTATTTTGCTAGTGTTAGTAGGTTTAAAAGTTTCCCTGAATTTTCATTTCTTTTCGAGTACATTTGCAAAATGTTTTTTTTTGTGACCAATAGAGCTTTGAAGTTACTTTGAGGGGCTTATATATTGGTCAACTCTCCAAAATGATACTACCGGTATATCAAACATCGCACTTCTCAAAGTATTCAAAACTGCTGATTGGTATCTTTTTAACTCGTCAGGTGCTTTACAGGGTTGAACGTGAAGTGGAATGAATGAATGAATTACATTCAATTTTTTTTTTCCACTGAAGTATTGCTAAAAGCCTAAGGGTATGGCTCCATGGTCCGTTTTGCCGGCGGGATCGGCGCAGCGGCGAAGCCGCTCGGCGCTAAGCCCCGCCCCCTTAATGGGACGCGATGGTGCCGGATGTGTACAGTACACATCCGGGATCATCGCACCCCTCGCCATAGGGCCCTGTGATATGCCTTGCGGGGACGCTGCGTCCCCGCAAGGTGTACGGACATGCTGCGTTCTGAAAAGACGCGCAGCATGTCCGGAGTCACAGGGCCGCCGCGTGCGGGTTTCCACGCATAGTGGAGACGGGATTTCATAAAATCCCCTCCACTATGCTGGAACATCTGGACGCTGCTTGTTTGACGCTGCAGCGTCAAACAAGCAGCGTTTACTGACCGTGGAAACATACCCTTACAAGCCACCATAGCTAACAAACCCTGCGGCTATTATTTAGCCTTAGATTGCGATGGCAACTATAACGATAGCACAATCATGATCTTGAGGTGCTGATGGGGTTAAAAAGGAGCCGTTTTCTTCTATTAACCAACTAGATGGCACTGAGGTTACTGACAGCAGTACCTAGGGGGCTAAATGTCTATGATTGGTGCCAACATGGATAGTGGCCTCTGCAGCAAGGTGTCAGCATTAGTATACCGCTGATATCTGCTGCATTTTTCGCCAGTCAGGTGATACTATTCTCTGTTTATTCAGTCTTTAAAAAGGCATATTAGTGGTCATTAATGAGTTAATAACATGAGAATACCTTTAATTGCATTAATTAACTTTGATAAAGCTTATGTAGTACAGAATGAGTTGGTCTCAATATGACTGATTTTACAGTAATTTCATCTTTTACGTTAGAGCTGAGTAGTAATATTCAGTTATGTCATTCTTTTTCAATAGTATTGCGCTAGTGGTTCCCTCATGATAACAGTAGTTGTTATCATGATGGATGATGATGGTAATTGTGTTGATGGATGTCTCTATGACTTTAGCCTACTATGTCCCCTCATGGACAATGCAGAGAAAACAATATTCTTAAATTCTTTACTTACTGTTCTCATGTGCCTATTTATGCACTTTAGTTGTGCCAATGCTGAGGTGCAGGCTAGAAAAAGTAATATCAACACTGGGGTAAGGAGACTATGTAAGAATATAAAAGCTAAATTGTAAGTCAGAAGAAATCTGAAGTCCTGTACTTTCACCCAAATGTGCCACCAAAACAATAAGAAACATCCACTTTTTAATACACTGTAAATTTACCACACTCACAAAAAAGATACTGTCCCAAAACAAATCTGAAAATTTGGCAAATACGTGAAAAGATTTATTCACAAACCTGTAAAAGGGGTCAAAAATATAATTTCAAATAAAAGGATTAAATTCAACTTTAAATGCTTAAAAATGTTATTGTGCTAGTTTATTTTGGCATAATGAGAGACCATTATGGAAATCTAGCAAAGTCTACTATAGTCAGTGGGGGTTGCTGAGTGCTACTTTTAGCATGAGTTCCTTTCTTCTGTAACAAAATAAAAAAAATGGGCATGCGGATGTGATTTAATCCTGTCATAACACTGTGCACCCCTGTCAAATCACACATGGATAGGAGACATGCAATCAACATTCAGATGACTAATTCTCTAGTGTGGAGAATGTCATGTTATGGGAATTATTAATTGCTGTTTCAATGTAGAGACGATCCTGTAACCCCAAATGTAGGGAGCACATGAAAAAAATTTGTTGGAAAAGTTGTTTATAATACTTTTTGTTTGCATTGTGCTTTTAAAATATTAAATAAAGGCTTTTAGAAACTGTGATAATACCGCTGAGGAAATAATGATGGACAATATATTTACCAGGAAAATAATTAAGGGTAAAAATTCATTAAACCACTGAGCATTCTAAAGAGATCCAATTAATTTTTGAATCTGGTTAACCAAGTGGGATGTTTGGAAACAGTGTGATTTCCCAGCAACTAAATGTGTGTAGAGGAGAAATGTTAATCTTGATAATGAATACCGTTTACAATGTTTAGCCTGTATTGAAATGTATTATTGCTCTAGTGTGGCTCACTTTCCATAAAAGAGGATGCAATAGCCATTTCAATTTTGAATACTGATAAGCTTTATCCCTCTAAGGCCGGCGTCACACTCAGCGTAAGACAATACGGTCTGTTTTTTACGGCCGTAATACGGCCGTAATACGGCCGTAATACGGAGAAATGTTCCCAAAATAGTGGTCCGTATGTCATCCGTAGGCAGGGTGTGTCAGCGTATTTTGCGCATGGCATCCTCCGTATGTAATCCGTATGGCATCCGTACTGTGATATTTTCTCGCAGGCTTGCAAAACCGACATCTAATGGATTTATGTGCTCAAATGTTCGGTAAAACATATATACAGTATATATATATATATATATATATACATATATATGTCATTGAGACACATATATATATATATTCTGTATTTATATTTAATTCAGCGCGATATATGTGAAAAGCCGGTAATTCAATTGCCGGCTTCTCATTTCTCCTTCCCAAACCCGACATGATATGAGACATGGTTTACATACAGTAAACCATCTCATATCCCCTTTTTTTTGCATATTCCACACTACTAATGTTAGTAGTGTGTATGTGCAAAATTTGGGTGCTGTAGCTGCTAAAATAAAGGGTTAAATCGCGGAAAAAATTGGCGTGGGCTCCCGCGCAATTTTCTCCACCAGAGTGGTAAAGCCAGTGACTGAGGGCAGATATTAATAGCCTAGAGAGGGTCCATGGTTATTGGCCCCCCCTGGCTACAAACATCTGCCCCCAGCCACCCCAGAAAAGGCACATCTGGAAGATGCGCCTATTCTGGCACTTGGCCACTCTCTTCCCACTCCCGTGTAGCGGTGGGATATGGGGTAATGAAGGGATAATGTCACCTTGCTATTGTAAGGTGACATTAAGCCAGATTAATAATGGAGAGGCGTCAATTATGTCACCTATCCATTATTAATCCAATTATCTGAAAGGGTTAAAAAACACACACACACATTAAAAAGTATTTTAATGAAATAAACAAACAGGTTGTTTTAGTATTTTATTGCTCTCTCAATCCATCCGGAAGACCCTCGCTTGGCAAAATAATAAACCAACAATATGCATACCTTCGGATGAACTGTCAGGTCCCACGAAGTAAATCCATCTGAAGGGGTTAAATCATTTTACAGCCAGGAGCTGCGCTAAAGCACTCGCTCGTACCTGTAAACCCCGGGTGCTGAAAGGAAAGCTGGGTGATCTGTACTTACATTGAGTCGCGGTGAGGCGCCCTCTGGTGGATGAACTCATATGAACTCGAGCGTGGGAACTTTTCCAAGGCTGCAGTTCATGAGAACATCCACCAGAGGGCGCCTCACCGCAACTCAATGTAAGTACAGATCACCCAGCTTTCCTTTCAGCACCCGGGGTTTACAGGTACGAGCAAGTGCTTTAGCGCAGCTCCTGGCTGTAAAATTATTTAACCCCTTCAGATGGATTTACTTCGTGGGACCTGACAGTTCATCAGACGGAATGTATATTGTTGGTTTATTATTTTGCCAAGCGAGGGTCTTCCGGATGGATTGAGAGAGCAATAAAATACTAAAACAACCTGTTTGTTTATTTCATTAAAATACTTTTTAATAACGTGTGTGTGTTTTTTTTAACCCTTTCAGACAATTGGATTAATAATGGATAGGTGACATAATTGACGCCTCTCCATTATTAATCTGGCTTAATGTCACCTTACAATAGCAAGGTGACATTAACCCTTCATTACCCCATATCCTACCACTACACGGGAGTGGGAAGAGAGTGGCCAAGTGCCAGAATAGGCGCATCTTCCAGATGTGCCTTTTCTGGGGTGGCTGGGGGCAGATGTTTGTAGCCAGGGGGGCCAATAACCATGGACCCTCTCCTGGCTATTAATATCTGCCCTCAGTCACTGGCTTTACCACTCTGGCGGAGAAAATTGCGCGGGAGCCCACCCCAATTTTTTCCACGATTTAACCCTTTATTTTACAAGCTACAGCACCCAAATTTTGAACATACACACTACTAACATTAGTAGTGTGGAATATGCAAAAAAAAGGGGATATGAGATGGTTTACTGTATGTAAACCATGTCTCATATCCTGTCGGGTTGGAGAAGGAGAAATGAAAAGCCGGCAATTGAATTACCGGCTTTTCACTAACACCGCTGCGTATTTCTCGCAAGTCACACTGCTGGTCCATGTGGAATCCGTATTTTTCTCGCCCCCATAGACTTTCATTGGCGTATTTTTTGCGCAATACGCTGACAAACGCAGCATGCTGCGATTTTGTATGGCCGTAGAAAGGCGTATATTACGGATGCATTATATACGGCTGATAGGACCTGACCCATTGGGAATAATTGGGCCGTTTGTTAGGCGTGTTTTACGGACGTATTTTACGTATTTTATGCGCTCTTACGTCCGTAAAACTCACTAGTGTGATGGCAGCCTAACCCTTTTGTGATCTGCCAAATTATTTTTTTGCTCTTTCATTTATTCCTGAACCCGCTCCATACATCATGCATGTAATCTGTGTACAAATTATGTACATTATATGCCGTTATGAACTTAAATATGAACTTCAATATATTTGTTACAACGATCCATTGGGTGCTGCCCCTGGAGCAATGAGATCAGCCCTGCTGTTGCTCCAATTTGTTCTTGTAGATGATTAGCCTTAATAATACAGTCTCTTATAACCAAGCTTAGACTGACCAACAGGAGAACAGTAGAATCCTCCAGTGGGACCCTGTGTAAGACTGGGTCATCACACTCTAATATGAGCAGTGCTTGGCACAATATACTTGAATCACTATATACAGCCTTTTATTCATTTACCAATCTACCCAGTTCATTATTATGTTAAATATAAGCTGAAAAGTGGAGTCCTAGAGTTGGTTACTGGTGGGTCCTTGGTGACCTCATGATCAGTGTCCAGCCCGACACTGCTTGTAACCCCTTCGCCCCAGGGCAATTTTCAGTTTTTTTCTTTTTTCCTCCCCTTACAAGAGCCATAACTTTTATTTTTCCCTTGGTATATATTTTTGTGGGATGAGTTGATTGATGCTAGGACTCGCGGAAAGCACCAAATATTAATTAGAGGCGATATAAGATGCTTTCGCAGTCCGGGGTCCACTGAGCAGAAAAGACACCCGCTGCTCAGTAATGACTGACTATATGGCGGTATTAAAAGAAGACACACACGGGTTAGCTTCACCCGGTATGAAGGAACCCTGTTGCGTCACAAGGCTGCGATACTGCACAGATAGCGCAAGCAAGGAGTCACAGAACTCTGCCCCAAGACTCAGCGTAAGAGTCCCTCTAGATCTCTTGTGCTCGACACCGCTACAGTGGTGTCAGGGAATAAACTAAACTAAAGATTTACCGCACAAGAGTGCGTGCAGCGCCTCTCTGGCGGACGCCACTAACCGCCCTAACTTGGGCCAGGAAAGCGCACTATTTGTGCAGGGTGCCGCACTGGCGGTCACTGCTAATAGACGCTGTCTCTTGTGTTAAATGTGCGGGATCGCACTGTCAGGTGCTAGGTAGCTCCACCATTCACGAGCAGTCAACAACTCTAGGAAGGGGAATGATTCGGAGCTTTCATACATTGACAGACATACATCCACACACACGTTAACTGGTTTACGTGGCCATGCAAACCTTTTACAGAAGCGCTCCGGGACCCTCCTGATGGTTGAAAAGCAGGATTTAGTCCCTGAAGCACCTGCTTGCTTCTGATCAGTGCTGGCTACAAAGGCAGAGCCTGGAAAGGCAGCAGTAACCAAGCGCACAGTATCAGCTTGAGTCAGATGCTGGGATTGACGTCTCCACTGAGCAGGCTCCACTGTGGCTGGAGGAGAATGGGAGACCGCAGCGGACATAGTTTGAGATTCCCCCTGTGCAGCGGCGGGAACTTGACACCAAATAAATGACACCACTGATTTTAGTGAACTGCAAAATGGGGAAAAAAAATTAATGGGTTTTTTATTTACCCTATTCAATATTTGGTAAAACTGACCTGGTAATAAGATTTGAAATTTGTGTGAAAATTTTTTTTTACGCTTGTTTCCATTTTAGAAGATCCATAATGTTTTCATTTTTTCAAAATGACGTCTGCATCCACCCCAAAATGGTATCAATGAAATGTTTTGATCACCTATTATTGCATTTTATCGCAATGTTGCGGTGACCAAAAAATAATAATTCTGGAGTTTCAATTTTCTTTTTTAACTTTTTACTTTATTTAATAGTCCCTCTGTGCTACACTTAGCAGTGCTTCAGCCCTGCTATGTATAGCAAAAATCACAATCTCGAATGCATGCCGACCAGGAGCCGGTGTTCACAGGGACATCCTGATGACAGGCATGGAGGTCTTCTGCTGATGCCCAGCTGTCAGAACATTCCATAGATGCCCCATGATCACATGACAGGGATGTTGATGGGTGGAGTTTGTGATACACTTCCCACTGGTTCACGTTAAATGCCGCTGTCAGTGATTGACTGCAGTATTTAACTGGTCAACAGATTCACCTTGGTGGGTAACCTCAGATTCACCCATTGCTGTTAGAGGCACTTGAAGGCTGAATAAATTTGCCATTAAATGGGGAAAGATGCAGGCTCAGCATCGGAGCCCGCATCAAATGCAGGGATACAGCCGATGATGTAAATATATGTAATCGATCGTGAAGGGGTTAAAATTCTAAGGCCTCAATTCACTATGACTGTCATTTTATATGCTATATTTAATGATGGGCATGCAAAAATAATATGCACTAAATTTATTAAGAGGTATACAGCCCTTAATTAGTTTGGCACATCTTCTCAGTGGATGTTCTAGAGTAGCATTTCTGCCATAAGAAACTTTTCAAAAATATGATAGGCAGGTGCATATACGCCCCGTCCTGTCCTAGCTCTTCCATGGCTTCACCTATTTTGATGAAGCTGCCCAAAACAACCTTGAAAATGCCAAGAGTTGCTTTTCAAAATGTTTAATGTCAGTTTTCTGGTATCATTGCTGAGGTCTGATTGGGACAGAAGCACACTTGGGACATTGTGTAGGGACACAATACGTATAAGAGCCTTAGAATACAAGTTGCAGCATTGTAGCTGGGCTACTCTTACATTTAACCAAATGTTTTTTATCTTGAAAATGGCACTAGTCCAGCACGTGTCAAAATGTGTTGGTTGAATAAAAACCTTAACATTATACCACCGAGGCTTCTTAATTTCCACAAGCGAAGCCCAGGTATCGTGAGATCTCCACTGAAGTGCGTATTCTGGTGAAAATAGTTTGATGAATTGGGGCCTAATTGTAGCTATAAAACTGTTGCTATATTAAGGTTAAAACATTTAAAAGAATTGTTCACTTATAGAACATCTATAGCACGTCAAACTCTGGCCCACATTCCAAATCTAGAATGCAGCATGAGTATATTTAGTCCACGACGCCCGGTGGGTCTCCCACCCAGCATCAAACTTTCTCCCAGCATCGCACTTCTACTATATTGGCTTCATCAATGCCGATACCATTGAAAGCAATAATGGAGGAAGGAGTTTCTCCTGATGGTCTCTCTCCCATCATTCACCCTCTGCGTCTGAGGTCTCAGCGATGACATCATTACAACGCGCCCACTGTGCAAAGGAGTGCTGGTGATCTCAAGACACCATGAAGAGACAGGAGCAGTGGGGGAATGGACAGAGGTATTTTTTTTAAATGTGGGTACCATTTTACTGTATAGAGCACTATGTGGGGCCATTATACTGTATGTAGCACTATATGGGGCCATTATAATATATGGATCACTATTTGGGGCCACTGTAATTTATGGAGCACTATGTAGGGCCATTATACTGTATCGAACAATATGTAAAGCCCTTTATACTGTATGGCGCACTACGTGAGGTCATTATATTGTATGGAGCACTATGTAGGATCATTAGACTGTGTTGAGCACTATATGATGCAATTATACTGTATTGAGCACTATGCGGCACCATTGTAATGTATGGATCACTATGGAGGCCCTCATACTGTATTGAGCACTATGTGGGACCATTTGTACTGCATAGAGCAATGTGTGAGGTTATTATACTATATGGAGCACTATGTGGGGTCATTATACTGTATGGAGCACAATATGAGTCCATTATACTATATAGAACACTATATGAGGTCATTATAGTGTATGGAACACTTTTGTGGCCATTTTACTGTATGGAGCATTATGTGGGGAAGGCAATGCATTTCAAAGTTCTACTGTGTGGAGCCCACCATATTGTATGGAGCACTTTTTGTGGTCATTATACTATATGTAGGGCTGTTTGGGGATTACGTTTTGAAAATCATGCTGTGATGGGGTCACCATTCTTTGTTGGGGTGGGGGCTTTAGAGAGTATTGTACAGTAAAATCATCATATTGTGCATGTGGAGGAGTTTACTGTTGGGGTTTCTTACAGCTTTTGGTGGCACTTTTGTTGTCATCATTCTTTATTATCTGTATTATTCAAGGTTTTTTATCCTTTGTTATTACATATTTACTGTAAATTGGGCCATTGGGTCATATGCTTTTTGCTGCTCGTAGATAACATATTATATTATTCCAATATTTTATTCAAAGATTTATTAATTAAAATGAACTCTGTTCAAGGTAAAACCTCTTTAAGTTTGTTTCCATATGAAAAAGTTCATCATTTTATTTGACAAGGAAAAACTTACTCAACTGTAGACATTTTTTTTTAAATATCAAGGTTGTCCCTCGAGTTTGTTCAAGCTTTTAATTTTGGCTCTCTGTGTATTTGAGTTTGGCAACCTTGACCTGTAGGGATATTTTTTACTTAATTTATGAATTTAGGTCTAAACATATTTTGTATTATTTGATTTTGCTGGCTGCAGCTGAAAGTTTTTAACTCTTAAATCTATCTTCTAAGCCTTTCTCAGCTGCTTAGTGACCCCAGACAACAGCAGAGTTGAATGAGAAATAAAGAGCCTGTATAATGCAAATAGTGCAAAAATTTTAATGAAACCCAACTACAAAAATTTTTAGCCGCAAATACATGTATTTGATGACAAAAGTACCCAAAGGTGGACAACCCATTTAAGTGTATTTAATTACAGAAAAACTTTGGAGTTTTGTAGTTGATTAGACTTGACTACAAAGAGAAACATTTGACTTTCCTTTAAAAGCTTGAAATAATGAATTTCCTTTATTGTCTATTTCCTGTTGTCTATATGGATAGGCTTTGATTCATAAATGCGATTATAGTTATTTTCCATTGGCATAACCTTTGAGTCAAGATAAAAGCAAAACATGTTTTTAAATGGAGGAACAGATGAACATATTTCTAAGGGTCACCTCTCAAGTCAAGTGTCTGTTGTAAATTGTTTCTTAATTAAAATGTTGCTATAGCTGACTGGACTTCTTCAATTATCTGTAATTTTTCATGTACATAATGTACACTCATTTATCAGTTTAATAATACTGGCAGCCGGATCCACAATTATGCAGTGATATAATTTAAGAAAGACTTTTAAGTGTTGGTGCCTAGATTCTCAGATTGCATGGTTAAGAAGAAAGAGATTTGCCGGTAAGACAAAATATCACCTTTGTGTAGATATCATATTAAAGAGTTATCATTTTTTCTTGCATGACTTTTTTAGTAATTATCTGTAGTCCCTATAAAATAAAGATTTTCAGACATCTTTCCTGAAACTCTGCTTTGTGACACCCCTCTATTTCTGACAGTCTCACAGGTCAGCACTAATTAGACAGTGTGACAATGTGTAGAGACATGCCCTGATGACAAGGACATGGTAATATTCAGATGTAAATGAAAGAAGTTATTTTTTAAACATTCACTTACATCCTTGCTGCCCCCCTTTCAGCTACTCTTTAACACATTGGAAATGTCATGGATATGACCCTTCTTAGTTAGTGATTAGTTTGGTTGGCAGTTACTGACATATGAAGTGCGACAAGGATGGGACCAGGTACTGTAAGCGGAGCTGTAACTGTCATGATCCAGGTCGGGGTTTGCTTTTTGCTTTTCTTTCCCGGTCTGGTTATGGTGGGGTTAACATTTTCTGCCTCTCTTTGGTTCGTGGGTGGCTATTTATTGATGCCATTTATGGTAGCATTTGTCAGTGATAGTTCCAGTCTCTGGCTTGCAGTATCTGACCCGCATACCCTAGTGATCCTTCTGCCTCTGATTACCCATATTTGTGCCTGACCCGTTCCCCATCCCTGACTTAGTGTGTGTTTGGTGGTTCCCTACAGTGTATGTCTCAGCTTGTATTCTGAACTCTGCCTCCTGCTTTCCATCTCTGTTACTACGTTTCCCATCTGGCTTGGACTATTTGGCTCGTATCCCGACTACGTCTTCTGTCTCACGTTTTGGATCCCGCACTCCCGTCTGGTTCCGATTTATGGCTTGTCTCTGACCAAGTGCATTGCTGTGATCTCTCGTACTTTGACTTCCTGCTTGTTGCTGACGGGCCTGTCTGACTACTCTGCTGCCTCCAATGGCACTCTGCACTTTGCACTGTGGTGCTACACAGTGAGTGCTGCCTTGCAGTTGCATTACATTATCACTGAACTGACCAAAGCATTGAAAGGCAACTTTGCACTTTTTTTCCTTTCTCTGGTATGGTTCCTCTCTGTACTCTGGTGGACCAAGTGCTCAACCTTACTGAGAATATGCTGGAGTTATCTGTGGGTCACAGGGCTTTGGTTACTCCCCAGAAGCAGGTGCAGAGGGAAATGGCTGAGACAGTTTAGATAGCCCAGGGGGCTCCCTCTGTAAGTAATTCTGGTAAGGTGACTGACATGTCTCTGCACTCTACTGAACCTTCGGTGAAACTCCCTGACACCTTCTCTGGTGAGAAGGATAAGTTCCGCATGTTCAGGGAGGGTTGCAAACTACTATTTTCCCTTAGACCGCGATCTTCAGGGGATGAAAGTCAGCAGGTGGGGATAATTATATCTTTATTGAGGGAGGGTCCACAGTCTTGGGCTTTTTCCTTACCCCGACCACCCCTGAGAGAGTGTGTGTGGACAGGTTCTTTGAGGCTCTGGGCCTCATCTATGATGAACCAGACTGAATCAGAATGGCAGAGGACATTATTATGGGTCTATCTCAAGGAAAGCTTTCTACCGAATGGTACTGTTCGGATTTTTGATAGTCACCAGAAGTGCCCTGGAACGACTCAGCTCTCCGGTGTCAGTTCTGGAGGGGACTGTCTAATCATTTAAAGGATGCTCTGGTTCTCCATCCTCCTCCCAGCTCTCTGGAAGAGGCCATGACTCAGGCCATTCCCATGGAACGGAGGCTATGGGAGAGAGGAGTCCTGCATCTGGATGCTCCTTTTCTTCCCGTTAAGCCAAAACCCTCACGACCTTCTGAGCCCATGGAAGTAGGGGCCATCACCATCAAGGAGAAGGAGAGGAGACGTCAATGGGAGGGTAAACTTTGTTTTTACTGTGGTGCCCCAGGACATTGGAAAAAGGACTGCCCCTCCTGCCAACCAATTAACAAACAGCTGAGTCTGGGTGATTGTCATGGAGGTCACCCAGACTCTCAGGTACCATTTTCTTCATTTTTCTAAAGTACTGTTAAAAGTGGAGCTTGGTGTTGAGAACTGTTTTATTCCTACTTCGGCTTTTGTGGACTGTGGGTCATCCCTGAACCTGATTGACTCTAAACTGGTAGCCAGGTGTAAGTTAGGACAGTTAGGTTGGAGACTTCCATAAAGATTGTGGCCATTGATTCTACACCCCTCACCAAGGATGGTGTCCATTTTATTTCTGTAGAATTCATCCCCAAGGTGGGGGTTCTACACCAGAAGCGTATGTCATGGTTTGTCTTGGATAATCTCCCAGCTGGTCTGGTGTTAGGGTTTCCTTGGTTACTACTGCATAACCTGATTATTGACTGGGGTCCCAGGATATTGTTAACTGAGGACCTAATTGTTCTGAAAATTTCTTACTACTAAGTCTATGTCATCCGTCAGTCTGGAGGGTATTCCGGAGTACCTAAAAAACTTTGAGGATGTGTTCTCCGAAAAAGAGGCTGAGGTTTTACCTCCACACCGCCCATTTGATTATACTGTTGACCTTATTCCCGATGTTAAATTGCCCAAAGCCCATTTGTGTAATCTGTCTGGTCCTGAGCAAGCCGCCATGAAAGAATACATCTCTGAGAATCTCCGTAAAGGGCTTATTTGCCCCTCAGTGTCTCCTGTGGTGGCTGAGTTCTTTTTTTGTAAAAAAAGATGGTGGTTTGCGTCAATGCCTTGATTTCCGAGAGTTAAATAAAATTACTGTGGGGAATACTTACCCCCTCCCACTTATCCCTGATTTATATAACCAATTATCTGGGACCAAGTGGTTTTCCAAATTGGATCTCCGAGGGGCTTACAATCTTATCCATATATGGGAGGGGGATGAGTGGAAAACCGCATTCCTCACCTCTGAAGGGTTATTTGAAAATTTGGTTATGCCTTTCGGTCTGACTAATGCGCCAGCAGTTTTCCAGAATTTTATCAACCATGTCTTTTCTGATTTCCTTGGGTGCTTCATGATTGTTTATCTAGATGACATTCTGGTGTACTCTGTGGAGAAGCAGGCCCATATAAGTCATCTGCATGCTGTTCTCCTGAGGCTCCGGGAGAACTGTCTTTTTTGCTATACCAAAGAAATGTTTTTGGTTCAGAAATTGTCCTTTATGGGATTCATCTTGTCTGCTGAGGGGTTTTGTATGGAACCCAGAAAGGTTAAGGATACTGTGGACTAGGTGCAACCCAGAGATCTTAAAGGCCTTCAGCGGTTCTTGGGGTTCGCTAATTATTATAGGAAAGTTATAAGAAGGTTTTCTCAAATTGTCAAACCCCTCATTGATTTGACCCAAAAGGGGTCTGATATCAAGAGTTGGCCTGCTACAGCCACAGCAGCATTTTCAGCATTAAAGAAATGCTTTATGTCTTCCCCTGTATTAATCCAACCAGATCCATCTGAACCATTTATTGTGGAGGTGGATGCCTCAGAGGTGGGGGTGGGGGCGGTATTGTCCCAGGTACCTAGCACTTTGACCAACTGAAGACTTTGCGCCTTCTTCTCAAAGAAATTTTCTTGTGCTGAAAAGAATTATGATGTAGGTAACAGAGTTACTAGCCATTAAACTGGCATTTGATGAATGGAGGCATTTTTTGGAAGGGCCGGTCCATCAAGTCACTGTAATTACAGATCATAAAAGTCTGGCGTACATCGAGTCTGCTAAAAGGTTGACACTGAGACAGATGAGATGGTCACTTTTCTTCTCATGGCTTCAGTCCATTACCTTTCAGCCTGGTTCTAAAAATGACAAGGCTGATGCCTTGTCTCATAGTCAGGACCCGAGTTCACCTCCTGAACCTCCTTCCTCCATTCTTCAGCATGGTGTAGTGGTCGCTTGGGTATGTTCGGTATTTGGAGCGGGAGATTCGTGAGGCCCAATCTTTTGCCCCTCCGTCAGTGCCGGTTAATAAGCTCTTTGTGCCCATTCAATTTCATCTCACGATACTCTGGGAGTTTCATGATTCTGCCTTGAGTGGGCATCCTCGAATCTTGGCTACTCAAAAAGCTGTCTCTAGGTTGTTTTGGTGGTCCTCGTTGGCATTTGAAGTGGTGAAGTTTGTGTCATCCTGTGATGTATGTGCTCATGCTAAGAACTTCCATAGCCAGGAGGCTGGGAAATTGGTGCCATTGCCAATTCCTGATAGACCATGGACTCATCTGTCCATGGATTTTCTCACCGATCTTCCACCTTCTAGTGTTTAAACGGTCATTTGGGTGGTGGTGGACAGATTTAGCAAGCAGGCACATTTTGTACCTTTAACAGGTCTGCCTAATGCAGAGACGTTAGCTAAATTGTTTGTTGAACATGTGGTGCAGTTGCATGGTGTGCCTGTGAGTGTGGGTCAGACAGGGGTGTGCAGTTTGTGTCCAGGTTTTGGAGGGCTTTTTGTAAAAAGTTAGGTATCTGTTTGACCTTTTCTTCAGCATATCACCCAGAGACTAATGGTCAGAGAGGACATATCAGTCCCTGGAACAAATCTTGCGATGTCTGACCACAGCTCGCAATACGATTGGTGTTCCTCTTTGCCTGTGGCTGAATTTGCTTTTAATCGCCTTAATCAGTCCACGGGCACATCCCCTTTCTTCTGTAATTATGGATTTCACCCTCATTTTGGGGAATTTTCCCTACTAGAATAATGGTGTCCTGGGGATGATCTAGCTGTTCAACGATTGGCGGAGGTATGGCAGAAGGTTCAGAGGCACATTGAGGAGGCTCAGGGGAGGTGTAAATTCTTTGCTGACAAAAGACAATGTGTTGGGCCAGTATTCAAGGTTGTGGATTAGGTACAGTGGCATGTAAAAGTTTGGGCACCCCTGGTCAAAATTACTGTTATTGTGAACAGTTAAGCATGTTGAAGATTAAATAATCTCTAAATGGCCTAAAGTTTAAGATTACACATTTTCTTTGTATTTTTGTTAAAAATATATATATATTTTTCATCTTTACATTTTAAAAATTACAAAAAGGAAAATGGGCTCATGCAAAAGTTTAGGCATCCTGCATGGTTAGTACCTAGTACCCCCTTTTAAAAGTATTATAGCTTGCGAATGCTTTTTGTAGCCATACAAAAAGCATTCGCAAGTTATAATAAGGGTCTTTCAATTCTTGTTTGAGGGATTTTTTTTCCATTCTTCCTTGAAAAATTCTTGCAGTTCTGTGTGATTCCTGGGTCGTCTTGCATGCACTGCTATTTTGAGGTCTAGCGACAGATTTTCAGTGATGTTCAGATCAGGGGACTGTGAGGGCCATTGTAAAACCTTCAGCTTGAGCCTTTTTGAAGTAGTCTATTGTGGATTTTGACATGTGTTTAGGATCATCATCCATTTGTAGAAGCCATGCTCTTTTCAAATTCCCCTTTTTTTTACTTATTTGCATCAAGAATTTGTTGAAATTTCATTGAATCCATTGTTCCCTCTACCTGTGAAATATTCCCCATCCCATTGGCTTCAAGACAACTCCAAAACATGATTGATCCACTCCCATGCTTAATGGTTGGCGAGATGTTCTTTTTCTGAAATACTGTGTCCTTTTTTCTCCACACATACCTCTAATCATTGTGGCCAAAGAGTTCTATTTTAACTTCATCCGTCCACAGGACTTGTTTCTACAATGAATGTTTATATTTTTTTTGCATACTTTTGACTCTAAATTTTACGGTGAGAATGCAGGAGAGGTTTTCTTCTGATGACTCTCATGAAGGTTGTATTTGTGCAGGTGTCTCTGAACAGTAGAACAATGTGCCAGAACTCCAGAGCCTGCTAAAACTTTCTGAAGGTCTCTTGCAGTCAAGCAGTGGTTATGATTTTCATTTCTAGCAATACTACGAACAGGTGTCACTGAAATTTTGCTTCATCTTCCAGACCTTATCTTGACCTCCACTGTTCCTGTAAACTAACATTTCTTAATTACATTTTGAACTTAGGAATGGGCAACTTGAAAACGCTGTGCTATCTGCTTATAGCCTTCTCCTGCTTTGCTGGCCTCCACCATTTTCATTTTCAGACTGCTAGGCAGATGCTCAGAAGAACCCATGGCTGCTGTTTTTTTGGCACAAGGTTAGAGAAGGCTGAGTTTTTATAAAGCTGGGAAATTTGTTTTACCTGGCCTTTCCTAACGGTGATAGTGAACAAGCCATAACTCTAACAGGCTAAGTGAGGTCTGAAACATTGGTCAAAGTTATCTCTGAGCATACACATCTCCAAGGGTGCCCAAACATTTGCATAAGCCCAATTTCCTTTTGGTAATTTTTAAAATGTAAAAAATGAGAAAATATATATATATATATTTTCCTAAAATACAAAGGAAATGTGTCCTCTTTATCTTTAGGCCTTTTGGAGATGATTTCATCTTCAACCTGCTTAATTGTTCACAATAACAGTAATTTTGACCAGGGGTACCCAAACTTTTACATGCCACTGTATGGTTGTCCACCAGGAATATTAAGCTTAAAGTTCCTTCGGCTAAGTTGGGGCCCAAGTTCATTGGCCCTTATGAGATTATGGAGGTAGTCAATCCTGAGGCCTTCCGTTTGCGCTTTCCCCCATCATTACGGATCCCCAATGTGTTCCATAAAGCTCTTTTGAAACCATTGGGGTCTTCCTCAGGGGGTCTCCATCTCCGCTGCCACCTATTTCAGTGGATGGTCAGAGTGAGTATGATGTAGAATGGATTGTGGACTCTCGCATAGTTTATCGCCCACTCCAATATCTGGTCCATTGGAAGGGTTATGATCCTGAGGATCGGTCCTGGGTTCCAGCGCGATCGGTCCATGCAGATTGGTTGATCCGGGCCTTTCATGTTCGGTATCCTGGGAAACCTGGGGTCCAGTGGCTCCCCTTGAGAGGAGGGTACTCTCATGTTCCAGGTCAGGGTTTGCTTCTTGCTTTTCTTTCCCCTATCTGGTTATGGTGGGGATAACCTTTCCTGCCACTCTGTGGTTCGTGGGTGGCTATTTATTGGTGCCATTTCTGGTAGCATTTGTCAGTAGGGTTGAGCGACTTTCATTTTTTTAAGATCGAGTAGGGTTTTGGGAAACCCGATTTTGTCCAGAGTCGAGTCGAGTGCAGTCGGCCGATTATCGCTAAAAGTCGGGGATCGACCGAAACACGAAACCCAATGCAAGTCAATGGGGAAGCATAGTCGGCAGTGAGTGGAGGCCAGGAAAACACCTACAGTGCCCATTTTAATGCCAAAAACATCCATTCTTGTTTCTGAAGCTTGCCAATCTTAATTAACTGTATAATAATAGTTGGGCATAGGGAATTGGGGGAAAGTTGTGGGGGGAGTAGGGCTGGCTCAAGTTTTTCGTGGGCCCAGGAAATGCGGACTACGTCACGGCGGTGTTGCAGGGAAAGGTAAGTATTTAAAAGTTGCAAGTGCTGTGATCCTGAGCAAGCAGGGGGGGGCCCACTCGTTCGCATTGCCACTGGCACAGGGCCCCTCAAAGTACGGCGGTGTGTTTGCATGGCGGGGGCGCCTCCCACCAGCAGCGACACTTTTGCGTACTCTGAGGGGCCCTGTGCCAGTGACGTCGCCAACGAGTATGCCCCCCCACCTGATGAAGGAACCTGCACTTTCATCTGCACCTTCCTCTTTGTCCCTGTGTAAGGTGGTATAACATGCGGGAAGGGGAACCTTACTTTCAGCAGGGTCAGATTCTGGCTGTGTAGAGTACAAGGGGAATGTAGTGGTCTAGGTCAATGTACCAGCAGACTCATTTAGCAGTGGCTGGGCAATGGGCAGGATGAGGAGGAAACAGATATAGGGCCAAAGAATAAAGTAGGCTACATGCAGTTCAAAATTGGTAACAGGACTAAACAGGCGGCATTGCTTTGTTCAGTGGAGTAGCAAACCCAAGAGCAGCAGACACTGTTTCAAGGGCCTAACCACACTAGTAGGCCAAATGCAGTTTAATATCTGATAGTATAGGGCGAAAGCCAGAATGTGGAAGCTCAGCTTTGTTCAGTTGAGGACAACACCAGGGAGGGGCAGACACCTTTAGTAGGCCGGAAAAGCCTATTGCATTTTTTAAAATGGTAATTTGGAGCAGAAGGTTGAAGCTCAGCTTTATTTAGTTGAGGGCAACACCAGGGAGGGGCAGAAGCCGTTAGTAGGCCCTAACCACCATTTTTTTTTTTTAAAACCACTTAATGAGAGCCGGAAGGTTGAAGCTCAGCTTTATTTAGTTGAGGACAACACCAGGCAGGGGCACACAGACAGACACCTTTAGTAGGCCGGAAAAGCCTATTGCATTTTTTAAAATGGTAATTTGGAGCAGAAGGTTGAAGCTCAGCTTTATTTAGTTGAGGGCAACACCAGGGAGGGGCAGAAGCCGTTAGTAGGCCCTAACCACCATTTTTTTTTTTTAAAACCACTTAATGAGAGCCGGAAGGTTGAAGCTCAGCTTTATTTAGTTGAGGACAACACCAGGCAGGGGCACACAGACAGACACCTTTAGTAGGCCGGAAAAGCCTATTGCATTTTTTAAAATGGTAATTTGGAGCAGAAGGTTGAAGCTCAGCTTTATTTAGTTGAGGACAACACCAGGCAGGGGCACACAGACAGACACCTTTAGTAGGCCGGAAAAGCCTATTGCATTTTTTAAAATGGTAATTTGGAGCAGAAGGTTGAAGCTCAGCTTTATTTAGTTGAGGGCAACACCAGGGAGGGGCAGAAGCCGTTAGTAGGCCCTAACCACCATTTTTTTTTTTTAAAACCACTTAATGAGAGCCGGAAGGTTGAAGCTCAGCTTTATTTAGTTGAGGACAACACCAGGCAGGGGCACACAGACAGACACCTTTAGTAGGCCGGAAAAGCCTATTGCATTTTTTAAAATGGTAATTTGGAGCAGAAGGTTGAAGCTCAGCTTTATTTAGTTTAGGGCAACACCAGGGAGGGGCAGAAGCCGTTAGTAGGCCCTAACCACCCTTTTTTTTTTTTAAAACCACTTAATGAGAGCCGGAAGGTTGAAGCTCAGCTTTATTTAGTTGAGGACAACACCAGGCAGGGGCACACAGACAGACACCTTTAGTAGGCCGGAAAAGCCTATTGCATTTTTTAAAATGGTAATTTGGAGCAGAAGGTTGAAGCTCAGCTTTATTTAGTTGAGGGCAACACCAGGGAGGGGCAGAAGCCGTTAGTAGGCCCTAACCAACCTTTTTTTTTTTTTAAACCACTTAATGAGAGCCGGAAGGTTGAAGCTCAGCTTTATTTAGTTGAGGACAACACCAGGCAGGGGCACACAGACAGACACTTTTAGTAGGCCGGAAAAGCCTATTGCATTTTTTAAAATGGTAATTTGGAGCAGAAGGTTGAAGCTCAGCTTTATTTAGTTGAGGGCAACACCAGGGAGGGGCAGAAGCCGTTAGTAGGCCCTAACCACCATTTTTTTTTTTTAAAACCACTTAATGAGAGCCGGAAGGTTGAAGCTCAGCTTTATTTAGTTGAGGACAACACCAGGCAGGGGCACACAGACAGACACCTTTAGTAGGCCGGAAAAGCCTATTGCATTTTTTAAAATGGTAATTTGGAGCAGAAGGTTGAAGCTCAGCTTTATTTAGTTGAGGGCAACACCAGGCAGGGGCACACAGACAGACACCTTTAGTAGGCCGGAAAAGCCTATTGCATTTTTTAAAATGGTAATTTGGAGCAGAAGGTTGAAGCTCAGCTTTATTTAGTTGAGGGCAACACCAGGGAGGGGCAGAAGCCGTTAGTAGGTCCTAACCACCCTTTTTTTTTTTTAAAACCACTTAATGAGAGCCGGAAGGTTGAAGCTCAGCTTTATTTAGTTGAGGACAACACCAGGCAGGGGCACACAGACAGACACCTTTAGTAGGCCGGAAAAGCCTATTGCATTTTTTAAAATGGTAATTTGGAGCAGAAGGTTGAAGCTCAGCTTTATTTAGTTGAGGACAACACCAGGCAGGGGCACACAGACAGACACCTTTAGTAGGCCGGAAAAGCCTATTGCATTTTTTAAAATGGTAATTTGGAGCAGAAGGTTGAAGCTCAGCTTTATTTAGTTGAGGGCAACACCAGGGAGGGGCAGAAGCCGTTAGTAGGCCCTAACCACCCTTTTTTTTTTTTAAAACCACTTAATGAGAGCCGGAAGGTTGAAGCTCAGCTTTATTTAGTTGAGGACAACACCAGGCAGGGGCACACAGACAGACACCTTTAGTAGGCCGGAAAAGCCTATTGCATTTTTTAAAATGGTAATTTGGAGCAGAAGGTTGAAGCTCAGCTTTATTTAGTTGAGGGCAACACCAGGGAGGGGCAGAAGCCGTTAGTAGGCCCTAACCACCATTTTTTTTTTTTAAAACCACTTAATGAGAGCCGGAAGGTTGAAGCTCAGCTTTATTTAGTTGAGGACAACACCAGGCAGGGGCACACAGACAGACACCTTTAGTAGGCCGGAAAAGCCTATTGCATTTTTTAAAATGGTAATTTGGAGCAGAAGGTTGAAGCTCAGCTTTATTTAGTTTAGGGCAACACCAGGGAGGGGCAGAAGCCGTTAGTAGGCCCTAACCACCCTTTTTTTTTTTTAAAACCACTTAATGAGAGCCGGAAGGTTGAAGCTCAGCTTTATTTAGTTGAGGACAACACCAGGCAGGGGCACACAGACAGACACCTTTAGTAGGCCGGAAAAGCCTATTGCATTTTTTAAAATGGTAATTTGGAGCAGAAGGTTGAAGCTCAGCTTTATTTAGTTGAGGGCAACACCAGGGAGGGGCAGAAGCCGTTAGTAGGCCCTAACCAACCTTTTTTTTTTTTTAAACCACTTAATGAGAGCCGGAAGGTTGAAGCTCAGCTTTATTTAGTTGAGGACAACACCAGGCAGGGGCACACAGACAGACACTTTTAGTAGGCCGGAAAAGCCTATTGCATTTTTTAAAATGGTAATTTGGAGCAGAAGGTTGAAGCTCAGCTTTATTTAGTTGAGGGCAACACCAGGGAGGGGCAGAAGCCGTTAGTAGGCCCTAACCACCATTTTTTTTTTTTAAAACCACTTAATGAGAGCCGGAAGGTTGAAGCTCAGCTTTATTTAGTTGAGGACAACACCAGGCAGGGGCACACAGACAGACACCTTTAGTAGGCCGGAAAAGCCTATTGCATTTTTTAAAATGGTAATTTGGAGCAGAAGGTTGAAGCTCAGCTTTATTTAGTTGAGGGCAACACCAGGCAGGGGCACACAGACAGACACCTTTAGTAGGCCGGAAAAGCCTATTGCATTTTTTAAAATGGTAATTTGGAGCAGAAGGTTGAAGCTCAGCTTTATTTAGTTGAGGGCAACACCAGGGAGGGGCAGAAGCCGTTAGTAGGTCCTAACCACCCTTTTTTTTTTTTAAAACCACTTAATGAGAGCCGGAAGGTTGAAGCTCAGCTTTATTTAGTTGAGGACAACACCAGGCAGGGGCACACAGACAGACACCTTTAGTAGGCCGGAAAAGCCTATTGCATTTTTTAAAATGGTAATTTGGAGCAGAAGGTTGAAGCTCAGCTTTATTTAGTTGAGGACAACACCAGGCAGGGGCACACAGACAGACACCTTTAGTAGGCCGGAAAAGCCTATTGCATTTTTTAAAATGGTAATTTGGAGCAGAAGGTTGAAGCTCAGCTTTATTTAGTTGAGGGCAACACCAGGGAGGGGCAGAAGCCGTTAGTAGGCCCTAACCACCCTTTTTTTTTTTTAAAACCACTTAATGAGAGCCGGAAGGTTGAAGCTCAGCTTTATTTAGTTGAGGACAACACCAGGCAGGGGCACACAGACAGACACCTTTAGTAGGCCGGAAAAGCCTATTGCATTTTTTAAAATGGTAATTTGGAGCAGAAGGTTGAAGCTCAGCTTTATTTAGTTGAGGACAACACCAGGCAGGGGCACACAGACAGACACCTTTAGTAGGCCGGAAAAGCCTATTGCATTTTTTAAAATGGTAATTTGGAGCAGAAGGTTGAAGCTCAGCTTTATTTAGTTGAGGGCAACACCAGGGAGGGGCAGAAGCCGTTAGTAGGCCCTAACCACCATTTTTTTTTTTTAAAAACCACTTAATGAGAGCCGGAAGGTTGAAGCTCAGCTTTATTTAGTTGAGGACAACACCAGGCAGGGGCACACAGACAGACACCTTTAGTAGGCCGGAAAAGCCTATTGCATTTTTTAAAATGGTAATTTGGAGCAGAAGGTTGAAGCTCAGCTTTATTTAGTTTAGGGCAACACCAGGGAGGGGCAGAAGCCGTTAGTAGGCCCTAACCACCATTTTTTTTTTTTAAAACCACTTAATGAGAGCCGGAAGGTTGAAGCTCAGCTTTATTTAGTTGAGGACAACACCAGGCAGGGGCACACAGACAGACACCTTTAGTAGGCCGGAAAAGCCTATTGCATTTTTTAAAATGGTAATTTGGAGCAGAAGGTTGAAGCTCAGCTTTATTTAGTTGAGGACAACACCAGGCAGGGGCACACAGACAGACACCTTTAGTAGGCCGGAAAAGCCTATTGCATTTTTTAAAATGGTAATTTGGAGCAGAAGGTTGAAGCTCAGCTTTATTTAGTTGAGGGCAACACCAGGGAGGGGCAGAAGCCGTTAGTAGGCCCTAACCACCATTTTTTTTTTTTAAAACCACTTAATGAGAGCCGGAAGGTTGAAGCTCAGCTTTATTTAGTTGAGGACAACACCAGGCAGGGGCACACAGACAGACACCTTTAGTAGGCCGGAAAAGCCTATTGCATTTTTTAAAATGGTAATTTGGAGCAGAAGGTTGAAGCTCAGCTTTATTTAGTTGAGGGCAACACCAGGGAGGGGCAGAAGCCGTTAGTAGGCCCTAACCAAAGTTGAAGGCCAAATGCAGTTTAATTTCTGATACTATAGGCCGAAAGCCAGAAGGTGGAAGCTCCGATTTAGACAGTGGAGGACAATTTGAATTAGGGACTGCAGACAGACTTAGTAGGCTGTCCCCTGTGGACCATGCATCCACCACATTAACCCATTGCGCCGTAATGGACACGTAATCTTCCGTGGCCATGCCTACAGGTCCATGCGTCTGTTGTCAGGTGCACCTTTGTACTCACAGATTGCCAGAGTGCATGGACAATGCACATGTCTTCTACATGCTGGTGGAGGGTTGGGATGGCTTTTCTCGCAAAAGAAGTGTCGACTGGTTAGCTTGTAGCGTGGTACAGCGTAGTCCATCATGGCCTTATTAATAGTAAATAAAATATATAACTAGGCTCTATGAACTTTTAAATAGGTTCCAGGGGTACACGGGCAGCATTGGTGTGGTCAGTGGAGGAGTATTGCAAGTAGGGGCTGCAGACAGGCTATCAAAGGCCTAAAATAACAAACAGTAGGCAGTCATGGCAGTTTTACATCGGTTACATGGATACACAGGCAGGCACTCCAGGCAGCATTGTGGTCAGTGGAGGAGTATTGCAAGTAGGGGCCGCAGACAGGCTATCAAAGGCCTAAAATAACAAACAATAGGCTCATTGCAGTTTTACAGCGGTTACATGGATAGACGGGCAGGCAGCTTGGTGGTGAGTGGAGGAGTATTTAAAGTAGGGACCGCAGACAGGCTATCAAAGGCCTAACATAACAAACAATAGGCTCATGGCAGTTTTACAGCGGTTACATGGATACACGGGCAGGCAGCTTGGTGGTCAGTGGAGGAGTATTTAAAGTAGGGACCGCAGACAGGCTTCAAAGGCCTAACATAAGAAAATGGGCTGGCTGTAGGCACTTTATAATTGGTTCCAGGGGTACACGGGCAGCAGTGGTCTGGCCAGTGGAGGACTAGTGGAAGGAGGGACCGCAGACAGGCTTCAAAGGCCTAACATAAGAAAATGGGCTGGCTGTAGGCACTTTATAATTGGTTCCAGGGGTACACGGGCAGCAGTGGTCTGGTCAGTGGAGGACTAGTGGAAGGAGGGACCGCAGACAGGCTTCAAAGGCCTAACATAAAAAAATGGGCTGGCTGTAGGCACTTTATAATTGGTTCCAGGGGTACACGGGCAGCAGTGGTCTGGCCAGTGGAGGACTAGTGGAAGGAGGGACCGCAGACAGGCTTCAAAGGCCTAAAATAACAAACAATAGGCTCATGGCAGTTTTACAGCGGTTACATGGATACACGGGCAGGCA
Organism: Ranitomeya variabilis; assembly: GCF_051348905.1. Classification (NCBI taxonomy): domain Eukaryota; kingdom Metazoa; phylum Chordata; class Amphibia; order Anura; family Dendrobatidae; genus Ranitomeya; species Ranitomeya variabilis. The sequence continues at coordinate 152,311,175 of NC_135232.1, forward strand.
GCTTGGTGGTCAGTGGAGGAGTATTTAAAGTAGGGACCGCAGACAGGCTTCAAAGGCCTAACATAAGAAAATGGGCTGGCTGTAGGCACTTTATAATTGGTTCCAGGGGTACACGGGCAGCAGTGGTCTGGTCAGTGGAGGACTAGTGGAAGGAGGGACCGCAGACAGGCTTCAAAGGCCTAACATAAAAAAATGGGCTGGCTGTAGGCACTTTATAATTGGTTCCAGGGGTACACGGGCAGCAGTGGTCTGGTCAGTGGAGGACTAGTGGAAGGAGGGACCGCAGACAGGCTTCAAAGGCCTAAAATAACAAACAATAGGCTCATGGCAGTTTTACAGCGGTTACATGGATACACGGGCAGGCAGCTTGGTGGTCAGTGGAGGAGTATTTAAAGTAGGGACCGCAGACAGGCTTCAAAGGCCTAACATAAGAAAATGGGCTGGCTGTAGGCACTTTATAATTGGTTCCAGGGGTACACGGGCAGCAGTGGTCTGGTCAGTGGAGGACTAGTGGAAGGAGGGACCGCAGACAGGCTTCAAAGGCCTAACATAAAAAAATGGGCTGGCTGTAGGCACTTTATAATTGGTTCCAGGGGTACACGGGCAGCAGTGGTCTGGTCAGTGGAGGACTAGTGGAAGGAGGGACCGCAGACAGGCTTCAAAGGCCTAAAATAACAAACAATAGGCTCATGGCAGTTTTACAGCGGTTACATGGATACACGGGCAGGCAGCTTGGTGGTCAGTGGAGGAGTATTTAAAGTAGGGACCGCAGACAGGCTTCAAAGGCCTAACATAAGAAAATGGGCTGGCTGTAGGCACTTTATAATTGGTTCCAGGGGTACACGGGCAGCAGTGGTCTGGTCAGTGGAGGACTAGTGGAAGGAGGGACCGCAGACAGGCTTCAAAGGCCTAAAATAACAAACAATAGGCTCATGGCAGTTTTACAGCGGTTACATGGATACACGGGCAGGCAGCTTGGTGGTCAGTGGAGGAGTATTTAAAGTAGGGACCGCAGACAGGCTTCAAAGGCCTAACATAACAAACAATAGGCTCATGGCAGTTTTACAGCGGTTACATGGATACACGGGCAGGCAGCTTGGTGGTCAGTGGAGGAGTATTTAAAGTAGGGACCGCAGACAGGCTTCAAAGGCCTAACATAACAAACAATAGGCTCATGGCAGTTTTACAGCGGTTACATGGATACATGGGCAGGCAGCTTGGTGGTCAGTGGAGGAGTATTTAAAGTAGGGACCGCAGACAGGCTTCAAAGGCCTAACATAAAAAAATGGGCTGGCTGTAGGCACTTTATAATTGGTTCCAGGGGTACACGGGCAGCAGTGGTCTGGTCAGTGGAGGACTAGTGGAAGGAGGGACCGCAGACAGGCTTCAAAGGCCTAACATAAAAAAATGGGCTGGCTGTAGGCACTTTATAATTGGTTCCAGGGGCACACGGGCAGCAGTGGTCTGGTCAGTGGAGGACTAGTGGAAGGAGGGACCGCAGACAGGCTTCAAAGGCCTAAAATAACAAACAATAGGCTCATGGCAGTTTTACAGCGGTTACATGGATACACGGGCAGCTTGGTGGTGAGTGGAGGAGTAGTGCAAGGAGTGTCTGTCCCAGTACTCCCAAAATATAAATAGATGTTAATGTCTCGCAAAACAACCAAAACAAAAAAAAAGGTGGCATACTTAGGTACAGGGGTGGGCTCATCTGCTGAGTTTCTGACATAGTAATTTGGCAGTAACTATTTAATGGTGCCAATATAGGACACAGACACAGACTACTTTAAGTTGCATCATAGATGTCTACAAATTTGTATTGTCAGTGCCAGACATTGAATGATGTCAGCGAATAGACTAAAGATTGGTGGAGCTGTGCGACATAATTTTGCATGTGGTAGAGCACATTTTGAGCTGGGGTAGGGGGGAACTCTCTAGAGGCCGGCGGGACCGCCCCAGGGCCCCTCATGTTACAACGGTGTGTCTGACGTTGGGTGTGCACCACCACCGCCAGAGACACTACATTGTACTATGAGGGACCCAGTAGCAATGCCGTCAACCAAAAGCGAGCACACCCACCTCTTCAGACAAACAGCAGTCTCACGGGTGCTTGCGCCAAGTCGCGATACCACGGCCCCGTGTGGGGAGTTTGGCCATTTAGGGAGGTGTAAACATGTCGTATGCTGTACAATCAGCTGCAGCAAATTAGACATTAGAAAAGTAATTCACAGGCAAGAGCCTTTCATAGGAAAGCTAGGTGTCGGCCGGGCAAGGTGGGGCAAAAGATTTCGAAATCCAGTTGTGGTTCATTTTAATGAATGTTAGATCGTCAACATTTTGGGTAGCCAGACGAGTCCTTTTTTCGGTTAATATTGAACCTGCAGCACTGAATACTCTTTCTGATAGGACACTTGCTGCCGGGCAAGCAAGCTCCTGCAATGCATATTCTGCCAATTCTGGCCAGGTGTCTAATTTGGAGGCCCAGTAATCAAATGGGAATGACGGTTGAGGGAGAACATCGATAAGGGATGAAAAATAGTTAGTAACCATACTGGACAAATGTTGTCTCCTGTCACTTTCAATTGATGCAGCAGTACCTGTCCTGTCTGCGGTCATAGCAAAATCACTCCACAACCTGGTCAGAAAACCCCTCTGTCCAACGCCACTTCTGATGTGTGCACCCCTAACACTCCTAGTCTGCTGCCCCCTGGAGCTCGTGTGAGAACGATCACGTGCGCTGTGTGCTGGGAATGCCTGAAGCAAACGGTCAACAAGAGTTGATTGTTTGGTTGCTAATATTAGTTCCAAGTTCTCATGTGGCATAATATTTTGCAATTTGCCTTTATAGCGTGGATCAAGGAGGCAGGCCAACCAGTAATCGTCATCGTTCATCATTTTCGTAATGCGTGTGTCCCTTTTTAGGATACGTAAGGCATAATCCGCCATGTGGGCCAAAGTTCCAGTTGTAAAATCTCCGGTTGTGATTGGTTGAGGGGCAGTTGCAGGCAAATCTACGTCACTTGTGTCCCTCAAAAAACCAGAACCCGGCCGTGACACGCAACCAATTTCCTGTGCCCCCGGGAAAGGTTCGGCATTAAAAATATACTCATCCCCATCATCCTCCTCGTCCTCCACCTCCTCTTCGCCCGCTACCTCGTCCTGTACACTGCCCTGACCAGACAATGGCTGACTGTCATCAAGGCTTTCCTCTTCCTCTGGTGCAGACGCCTGCTCCTTTATGTGCGTCAAACTTTGCATCAGCAGACGCATTAGGGGGATGCTCATGCTTATTACGGCGTTGTCTGCACTAACCAGCCGTGTGCATTCCTCAAAACACTGAAGGACTTGACACATGTCTTGTATCTTAGACCACTGCACACCTGACAACTCCATGTCTGCCATCCTACTGCCTGCCCGTGTATCCTCCCACAAATAAATAACAGCACGCCTCTGTTCGCACAGTCTCTGAAGCATGTGCAGTGTTGAGTTCCACCTTGTTGCAACGTCTATGATTAGGCGATGCTGGGGAAGGTTCAAAGACCGCTGATAGGTCTGCATACGGCTGGCGTGTACAGGCGAACGTCGGATATGTGAGCAAAGTGCACGCACTTTGAGGAGCAGGTCGGAGAACCCAGGATAAGTTTTCAATAAGCACTGCACCACCAGGTTTAAGGTGTGAGCCAGGCAAGGAATGTGTTTCAGTTGGGAAAGGGAGATGGCAGCCATGAAATTCCTTCCGTTATCACTCACTACCTTGCCTGCCTCAAGATCTACTGTGCCCAGCCACGACTGTGTTTCTTGTTGCAAGAACTCGGACAGAACTTCCGCGGTGTGTCTGTTGTCGCCCAAGCACTTCATAGCCAATACAGCCTGCTGACGCTTGGCAGTAGCTGGCCCATAATGGGACAACTGGTGTGCAACAGTGTCATCTGCCGATGGAGTGGTTGGCAGACTGCGTTCTGTGGAAGAGCTGTAGCTTCTGCAGGAGGACGAGGAGGAGGAGGAGGAGGGGGTGCGAACGCCTACAGCCAACTGTTTCCTAGACCGTGGGCTAGGCACAACTGTCCCTAAATTGATGTCGCCTGTGGACCCTGCATCCACCACATTCACCCAGTGTGCCGTGATGGACACATAACGTCCCTGGCCATGCCTACTGGTCCATGCATCTGTAGTCAGGTGCACCTTTGTACTCACAGATTGCCTGAGTGCATGGACGATGCGCTGTTTAACATGCTGGTGCAGGGCTGGGATGGCTTTTCTGGAAAAAAAGTGTCGACTGGGTAGCTCGTATCGTGGTTCATCAGGGCTTTGAAAGCTTCGCTTTCAACTAACCGGTAGGGCATCATCTCTAACGAGATTAGTCTAGCTATGTGGGCGTTAAAACACTGTGTACGCGGATGCGAGGATAAGTACTTCCTTTTTCTAACCAGAGTCTCATGTAGGGTGAGCTGGACTGGAGAGCTGGAGATCGTGGAACTTTCGGGTGTGCCGGTGTACATGGCAGACTGAGAGACGGTTGGAGACGGTATTGTTTCCGCCGGTGCCCTAGATGCAATATTTCCTCCTACTAAACTGGTGATTCCCTGACCCTGACTGCTTTTGGCTGGCAAAGAAACCTGCACAGATACTGCCGGTGGTGCGGAAAATGGTGGCCTTACAGTGACGGAAGGGATGTTGCGTTGCTGACTAGCTTCATTGGCCGAGGGTGCTACAACCTTGAGGGACGTTTGGTAGTTAGTCCAGGCTTGAAAATGCATGGTGGTTAAGTGTCTATGCATGCAACTAGTATTTAGACTTTTCAGATTCTGACCTCTGCTTAAGCTAGTTGAACATTTTTGACAGATGACTTTGCGCTGATCAGTTGGATGTTGTTTAAAAAAATGCCAGACTGCACTCTTCCTAGACTCGGATCCCTTTTCAGGGATTGCAGACTGAGCTTTAACCGGATGGCAACGCTGTGCTCCAACAGGTTTTGGCTTTGACACGCGTTTTGGGCCAGATACGGGCCCGGCAGATGGAACCTGTTGCGATGTTGATGCCTGCTGCGGCCCCTCCTCCACCTCCGCTTCTGAACTACTGCCGCCTGCACCCTGTTCCCCCAATGGCTGCCAATCGGGGTCAATAACTGGGTCATCTATTACCTCCTCTTCGAGCTCGTGTGCAACTTCGTCTGTGTCACTGTGTCGGTCGGTGGTATAGCGTTCGTGGTGGGGCAACATAGTCTCATCAGGGTCTGATTGTGGATCTGTACCCTGAGAGGGCAATGTGGTGGTCTGAGTCAAAGGAGCAGCATAGTACTCTGGCTGTGGCTGTGCATCAGTGCACTCCATGTTAGAATATACTTGTAATGGGCATGGCCTGTTAAATGTTTCACTTTCTAAGCCGGGGACGGTATGTGTAAAGAGCTCCATGGAGTGACCCGTTGTGTCGCCTGCTGCATCCTTCTCTCTTGTTGTAGTTTTTGCTGAGGAGGACAAGGAAGCGACTTGTCCCTGACCGTGAACATCCACAAGCGACGCGCTGCTTTTACATTTACCAGTTTCGGAAGAGGAGGCAAAAGAGCTAGAGGCTGAGTCTGCAATGTAAGCCAAAACTTGCTGTTGCTGCTCCGCCTTTAAAAGCGGTTTTCCTACTCCCAGAAAAGAGAGCGTTCGAGGCCTTGTGTAGCCTGACGACGAAACTGGCTCCACAGCTCCAGACTTAGGTGGAATATTTTTATCCCCACGACCACCTGATGCTCCACTACCACTACCATCATTACCAGCTGACAATGAACGCCCACGACGACCTCTTGCACCAGACTTCCTCATTGTTTTAAAATCTTAACCAAAGTAACTTTATTTGTTGCTGTCAAACAACTTACACGGTGAGCTATAACTTCAGTATGATTTCAATATCCCTTAACAGGTTGGTGAGACCACAAGGAAAATCAGGCACAATGTTACACACTCTGTTTTCTGTGGCACAAAATCACAGAGATGACACACACGCAGGACTGTCACTCAAGCACTAATGTCAATATTAATCTCCCACCTAATTTTTTTTTTTTTTTTTCTCAGGGAGACTTTAGAAACCAAATAATATTAAAAAAAAAAAAAAAAAAAAAAGGCTTTCTATGGCCCACAATTAGAGAGAGAGAGGTGGCACACCCAGGAGTCAAGACTGGCGCACAAGCTGAAAGGGCAATATTACTCTCCCACTGTTTTTTTAAGTTTTTTTTTTATTTCAGGGAGACTTTAGAAACCAAATAATATAAAAAAAAAAAAAAAAAAAAAATAGGCTTTCTATAGCCCACTGAATGAGAGAGAGAGGTGGCACACCCAGGAGTCAAGACTGGCACACAAGCTGAAAGGGCAATATTACTCTCCCACTGTTTTTTTATGTTTTTTTTTTTTTTTTCAGGGAGACTTTAGAAACCAAATAATAAGAAAAAAAAAAAATAAATAAATAGGCTTTCTATAGCCCACTGAATGAGAGATAGCACACACAGCAGTGGCACACAAGCCCTGACTGAGGCCAATATTTTTCTCCCACTGATTGATGTAGTGTTTTTGTGTTGAGGTAGATTTTAGAACACAAATCAAGGAAAAAAAAAAAATGCTTTCTATGGCCCACTGAATGAGAGAGAGGTGGCACACCCAGGAGTCAAGACTGGCACACAAGCTGAAAGGGCAATATTACTCTCCCACTGTTTTTTTATGTTTTTTTTTTTTTTTAAGGGAGACTTTAGAAACCCAATAATATTTTTTTAAAAAAATAAATAGGCTTTCTATGGCCCACTGAATGAGAGGGAGAGAGGTGGCACACCCAGGAGTCAAGACTGGCACACAAGCTGAAAGGGCAATATTACTCTCCCACTGTTTTTTTATGTATTTTTTGTTTTTTAAGGGAGACTTTAGAAACCCAATAATATTTTTTTAAAAAAATAAATAGGCTTTCTATGGCCCACTGAATGAGAGGGAGAGAGGTGGCACACCCAGGAGTCAAGACTGGCACACAAGCTGAAAGGGCAATATTACTCTCCCACTGTTTTTTTATGTATTTTTTGTTTTTTAAGGGAGACTTTAGAAACCCAATAATATTTAAAAAAAAAAATAAATAGGCTTTCTATGGCCCACTGAATGAGAGGGAGAGAGGTGGCACACCCAGGAGTCAAGCCTGGCACACAAGCTGAAAGGGCAATATTACTCTCCCACTGTTTTTTTATGTATTTTTTGTTTTTTAAGGGAGACTTTAGAAACCCAATAATATTTAAAAAAAAAAATAAATAGGCTTTCTATGGCCCACTGAATGAGAGGGAGAGAGGTGGCACACCCAGGAGTCAAGACTGGCACACAAGCTGAAAGGGCAATATTACTCTCCCACTGTTTTTTTATGTATTTTTTGTTTTTTAAGGGAGACTTTAGAAACCAAATAATATTAAAAAAAAAAAAAAAAAAAAAAAAAAAATAGGCTTTCTATAGCCCACTGAATGAGAGATAGCACACACAGCAGTGGCACACAAGCCCTGACTGAGGCCAATATTTTTCTCCCACTGATTGATGTAGTGTTTTGTGTTGAGGTAGATTTTAGAACACAAATCAAGGAAAAAAAAAATGCTTTCTATGGCCCACTGAATGAGAGAGAGGTGGCACACCCAGGAGTCAAGACTGGCACACAAGCTGAAAGGGCAATATTACTCTCCCACTGTTTTTTTATGTTTTTTTTTTTTTTTAAGGGAGACTTTAGAAACCCAATAATATTTTTTTAAAAAAATAAATAGGCTTTCTATGGCCCACTGAATGAGAGGGAGAGAGGTGGCACACCCAGGAGTCAAGACTGGCACACAAGCTGAAAGGGCAATATTACTCTCCCACTGTTTTTTTATGTATTTTTTGTTTTTTAAGGGAGACTTTAGAAACCCAATAATATTTTTAAAAAAAATTAAATAGGCTTTCTATGGCCCACTGAATGAGAGGGAGAGAGGTGGCACACCCAGGAGTCAAGACTGGCACACAAGCTGAAAGGGCAATATTACTCTCCCACAGTTTTTTTATGTATTTTTTGTTTTTTAAGGGAGACTTTAGAAACCCAATAATATTTAAAAAAAAAAATAAATAGGCTTTCTATGGCCCACTGAATGAGAGGGAGAGAGGTGGCACACCCAGGAGTCAAGACTGGCTCACAAGCTGATAGGGCAATATTACTCTCCCACTGTTTTTTTATGTATTTTTTGTTTTTTAAAGGAGACTTTAGAAACCCAATAATATTTAAAAAAAAAAATAAATAGGCTTTCTATGGCCCACTGAATGAGAGGGAGAGAGGTGGCACACCCAGGAGTCAAGACTGGCACACAAGCTGAAAGGGCAATATTACTCTCCCACTGTTTTTTTAATGTATTTTTTGTTTTTTAAGGGAGACTTTAGAAACCCAATAATATTTAAAAAAAAAAAAAAAATAGGCTTTCTATGGCCCACTGAATGAGAGGGAGAGAGGTGGCACACCCAGGAGTCAAGCCTGGCACACAAGCTGAAAGGGCAATATTACTCTCCCACTGTTTTTTTATGTATTTTTTGTTTTTTAAGGGAGACTTTAGAAACCCAATAATATTTAAAAAAAAAAATAAATAGGCTTTCTATGGCCCACTGAATGAGAGGGAGAGAGGTGGCACACCCAGGAGTCAAGACTGGCACACAAGCTGAAAGGGCAATATTACTCTCCCACTGTTTTTTTAGGTATTTTTTTTTTTTCAGGGAGACTTTAGAAACCAAATAATATTAAAAAAAAAAAAAAAATAAATAGGCTTTCTATGGCCCACTCAGTGAGAGATGGCACACACAGGGATGGCACTGTAGCAGAAATGCCAATCTTAATCTCCCACAAAAAAAACAAAAAAAAAACAGGGACTGTCCTACAATTACTATCTCCCTGCAGTAATGTAAGCCAGGTATGGCAGGCAGCAATAGGAGTGGACTGATGCACAAATTAAATAAAAAGTGTGGACAAACAAAAAAGATAGCTGTGCAGAAAGGAAGGAACAAGAGGATATGTGCTTTGAAAAAAGCAGTTGGTTTCCACAGTGGCGTACACACAGCAATACAGCTATCACGGAGCCTTCTAGGGCAGCCCAATGAGCTACAGCGCTGAGGGGGAAAAAAAAAAAAATAGCTTCCACAGTCCCTGCACACCGAAGGTGGTGTTGGACAGTGGAAATCGCTGCAGCACAAGCGGTTTGGTGGTTAGTGGACCCTGCCTAACGCTCTCCCTGCTTCTGACGAAGCGGCAGCAACCTGTCCCTAAGCTCAGATCAGCAGCAGTAAGATGGCGGTCGGCGGGAACGCCCCTTTATAGCCCCTGTGACGCCGCAGACAGCAAGCCAATCACTGCAATGCCCTTCTCTAAGATGGTGGGGACCAGGATCTATGTCATCACGCTGCCCACACTCTGCGTTCACCTTCATTGGCTGAGAAATGGCGCTTTTCGCGTCATTGAAACGCGACTTTGGCGCGAAAGTCGCGTACCGCATGGCCGACAAGCACAGGGGTCGGATCGGGTTTCATGAGACGCCGACTTAGCCAAAAGTCGGCGACTTTTGAAAATGATCGACCCGTTTCGCTCAACCCTACCTTCCGGCTCTCATTAAGTGGTTTTAAAAAAAAAAAAAGGGTGGTTAGGGCCTACTAACGGCTTCTGCCCCTCCCTGGTGTTGCCCTAAACTAAATAAAGCTGAGCTTCAACCTTCTGCTCCAAATTACCATTTTAAAAAATGCAATAGGCTTTTCCGGCCTACTAAAGGTGTCTGCCCCTCCCTGGTGTTGTCCTCAACTGAACAAAGCTGAGCTTCCACATTCTGGCTTTCGCCCTATACTATCAGATATTAAACTGCATTTGGCCTACTAGTGTGGTTAGGCCCTTGAAACAGTGTCTGCTGCTCTTGGGTTTGCTACTCCACTGAACAAAGCAATGCCGCCTGTTTAGTCCTGTTACCAATTTTGAACTGCATGTAGCCTACTTTATTCTTTGGCCCTATATCTGTTTCCTCCTCATCCTGCCCATTGCCCAGCCACTGCTAAATGAGTCTGCTGGTACATTGACCTAGACCACTACATTCCCCTTGTACTCTACACAGCCAGAATCTGACCCTGCTGAAAGTAAGGTTCCCCTTCCCGCATGTTATACCACCTTACACAGGGACAAAGAGGAAGGTGCAGATGAAAGTGTAGGTTCCTTCATCAGGTGGGGGGGCATACTCGTTGGCGACGTCACTGGCACAGGGCCCCTCAGAGTACGCAAAAGTGTCGCTGCTGGTGGGAGGCGCCCCCGCCATGCAAACACACCGCCGTACTTTGAGGGGCCCTGTGCCAGTGGCAATGCGAACGAGTGGGCCCCCCCTGCTTGCTCAGGATCACAGCACTTGCAACTTTTAAATACTTACCTTTCCCTGCAACACCGCCGTGACATAGTCCGCATTTCCTGGGCCCACGAAAAACTTGAGCCAGCCCTACTCCCCCCACAACTTTCCCCCAATTCCCTATGCCCAACTATTATTATACAGTTAATTAAGATTGGCAAGCTTCAGAAACAAGAATGGATGTTTTTGGCATTAAAATGGGCACTGTAGGTGTTTTCCTGGCCTCCACTCACTGCCGACTATGCTTCCCCATTGACTTGCATTGGGTTTCGTGTTTCGGTCGATCCCCGACTTTTAGCGATAATCGGCCGACTGCACTCGACTCGACTCTGGACAAAATCGGGTTTCCCAAAACCCTACTCGATCTTAAAAAAATGAAAGTCGCTCAACCCTAGCAGTCGTGGCTGGGCACAGTAGATCTTGAGGCAGGCAAGGTAGTGAGTGATAACGGAAGGAATTTCATGGCTGCCATATCCCTTTCCCAACTGAAACACATTCCTTGCCTGGCTCACACCTTAAACCTGGTGGTGCAGTGCTTATTGAAAACTTATCCTGGGTTCTCCGACCTGCTCCTCAAAGTGCGTGGACTTTGCTCACATATCCGACGTTCGCCTGTACACTCCAGCCGTATGCAGACCTATCAGCGGTCTTTGAACCTTCCCCAGCATCGCCTAATCATAGACGTTGCAACAAGGTGGAACTCAACACTGCACATGCTTCAGAGACTGTGCCAACAGAGGCGGGCTGTTATGTTTTTGTGGGAGGATACACATACACGGGCAGGCAGTAGGATGGCAGACATGGAGTTGTCTGGTGTGCAGTGGTTGAAGATACAAGACATGTGTCAAGTCCTTCAGTGTTTTGAGGAATGCACACGGCTGGTTAGTGCAGACAACGCCGTAATAAGCATGAGCATCCCCCTAATGTGTCTGCTGATGCAAAGTTTGACGCACATAAAGGATCAGGCGTCTGCACCAGAGGAAGAGGAAAGCCTTGATGACAGTCAGCCATTGTCTGGTCAGGGCAGTGTACAGGACGAGGTAGCGGGCGAAGAGGAGGTGGAGGACGAGGAGGATGATGGGGATGAGTTTGTTTTTAATGAGGAAGCTTTCCCGGGGGCACTGGAAATTGGTTGCGTGGCAAGGCCGGGTTCTGGTTTTTTGAGGGACACAAGGGACGTAGATTTGCCTGAAACTGCCCCTCAACCAATCACAACCGGAGATTTGTCAACTGGAACTTTGGCCCACATGGCGGATTATGCCTTACGTATCCTAAAAAGGGACACACGCATTACGAAAATGATGAACGATGATGATTACTGGTTGGCCTGCCTCCTTGATCCACGCTATAAAGGCAAATTGCAAAATATTATGCCACATGAGAACTTGGAACTAATATTAGCAACCAAACAATCAACTCTTGTTGACCGTTTGCTTCAGGCATTCCCAGCACACATCGCACGTGATCGTTCTCACACGAGCTCCAGGGGCCAGTAGACTAGGAGTGTTAGGGGTGCACACATCAGAAGTGGCGTTGGACAGAGGGGTTTTCTGACCAGGTTGTGGACTGATTTTGCTATGACCGCAGACAGGACAGGTACTGCTGCGTCAATTGAAAGTGACAGGAGACAACATTTGTCCAGTATGGTTACTAACTATTTTTCTTCCCTTATCGATGTTCTCCCTCAACCGTCATTCCCATTTGATTACTGGGCATCAAAATTAGACACCTGGCCAGAATTGGCAGAATATTCATTGCAGGAGATTGCTTGCCCGGCAGCTAGTGTCCTATCAGAAAGAGTATTCAGTGCTGCAGGTTCCATATTAACCGAAAAAAGGACTCGTCTGGCTACCCAAAATGTTGATGATCTAACATTCATTAAAATGAACCACAACTGGATTTCAAAATCTTTTGCCCCACCTTGCCCGGCCGACACCTAGCTTTCCTATGAAAAGCTCTTGCCTGTGGACTACTGTGAATTACTTTTCTAATGTCTAATTTGCTGCAGCTGATTGTCCAGCATACGACATGTTTACACCTCCCTAAATGGCTAAACTCCCCATACGGGGCCCTGGTATCGCGACTTGGCGCAAGCACCCGTGAGACTGCTGTTTGTCTGAAGAGGTGGGTGTGCTCGCTTTTGGTCGACGGCATTGCTACTGGGTCCCTCATAGTACAATAAAGTGTCTCTGGCGGTGGTGGTGCGCACCCAACGTCAGACACACTGTTGTAACATGAGGGGCCCTGGGCCTGTACTGCCGGCCACAAGAGAGTTCACCCACCCCCAGGTCAAACATTGCTCTACCACTTCCACAGTTATCTCTCACACTTCCACCAATGTTTAGTCTATGCGCTGACATCCTTCCATACCTGCCACTGACAATACCATTGTGTTGACATGTATGATGGTACTTAACATAGTCAGGGGCAGTGTCCTCTATTTACCACAGTAAATACTTTGCGCTAAATTAGTAGGTCTGAAACAACGCAGAGGATCCCACCCCTGAACCTAATGATTGCACCCTTTAGTGTGTTTGTTTTGTTTTAATGCGAGACATTCACATTTATTTGTTGTTTTGGACTACTAACTGGCAGACACTCATTACAATCGGCCTCCGTTGACCAGACCACTGCTGCCCGTGTACCCCTGGAACCAATTATAAAGTGCCAACAGCCAGCCCATTTTATTATGTTAGGCCTTTGAAGCCTGTCTGCGGTCCCTCCTTCCACTAGGCCTCCACTGACCTGACCACTGCTGCCCGTGTCCCCCTGGAACCAATTATAAAGTGCCAACAGCCAGCCCATTTTATTATGTTAGGCCTTGGAAGCCTGTCTGCGGTCCCTCCTTCCACTAGGCCTCCAATGACCAGACCACTGCTGCCCGTGTCCCCCTGGAACCAATTATAAAGTGCCTACAGCCAGCCCATTTTATTATGTTAGACCTTCGAAGCCTGTCTGTGGTCCCTCCTTCCACTAGGCCTCCACTGACCTGACCACTGCTGCCCGTGTCCCCCTGGAACCAATTATAAAGTGCCTACAGCCAGCCCATTTTATTATGTTAGGCCTTGGAAGCCTGTCTGCGGTCCCTCCTTCCACTAGGCCTCCACTGACCTGACCACTGCTGCCCGTGTCCCCCTGGAACCAATTATAAAGTGCCTACAGCCAGCCCATTTTATTATGTTAGGCCTTGGAAGCCTGTCTGCGGTCCCTCCTTCCACTAGGCCTCCACTGACCTGACCACTGCTGCCCGTGTCCCCCTGGAACCAATTATAAAGTGCCTACAGCCAGCCCATTTTATTATGTTAGGCCTTGGAAGCCTGTCTGCGGTCCCTCCTTCCACTAGGCCTCCAATGACCAGACCACTGCTGCCCGTGTACCCCTGGAACCAATTATAAAGTGCCAACAGCCAGCCCATTTTATTATGTTAGGCCTTCGAAGCCTGTCTGCGGTCCCTCCTTCCACTAGGCCTCCACTGACCTGACCACTGCTGCCCGTGTCCCCCTGGAACCAATTATAAAGTGCCTACAGCCAGCCCATTTTATTATGTTAGGTCTTGGAAGCCTGTCTGCGGTCCCTCCTTCCACTAGGCCTCCACTGACCTGACCACTGCTGCTTGTGTACCCCTGGAACCTATTTTACAGTGCATAGAGCCTATTTTTTTATTTTAGTTAATATTAATAAAGCCATGATGGACTACGTTGTACCATGCTATGAGCTACCCAGTTGACAATTCTTTTGCGAGAAAAGCCATCCCACCCCTCCACCAGCATGTTAAAGACCACATTGTCCTTTCATTCTGTCAATCTGTGAGTCCAAAGGTACACCTGACAACAGACACTTGGAGCGGTAGGCATGGCCACGGAAGGTTACGTGTCCTTTGTGGCGCAATGGGTTAATGAAATGCTAGGTGAAATCCCAAGAAACAATGAAAACCCTATATTAAGGGTCACCAATCTAACCCAAGAAGAGGTGCGAAACCGGCTAAATAAGATTAAAATAGATAAATCTCCGGGTCCGGATGGCATACACCCACGAGTACTAAGAGAACTAAGTAATGTAATAGATAAACCATTATTTCTTATTTTTAGGGACTCTATAGCGACGGGGTCTGTTCCGCAGGACTGGCGCATAGCAAATGTGGTGCCAATATTCAAAAAGGGCTCTAAAAGTGAACCTGGAAATTATAGGCCAGTAAGTCTAACCTCTATTGTTGGTAAAATATTTGAAGGGTTTCTGAAGGATGTTATTCTGGATTATCTCAATGAGAATAACTGTTTAACTCCATATCAGCATGGGTTTATGAGAAATCGCTCATGTCAAACCAATCTAATCAGTTTTTATGAAGAGGTAAGCTATAGGCTAGACCACGGTGAGTCATTGGACGTGGTATATCTCGATTTTTCCAAAGCGTTTGATACCGTGCCGCACAAGAGGTTGGTACACAAAATGAGAATGCTTGGTCTGGGGGAAAATGTGTGTAAATGGGTTAGTAACTGGCTTAGTGATAGAAAGCAGAGGGTGGTTATAAATGGTATAGTCTCTAACTGGGTCGCTGTGACCAGTGGGGTACCGCAGGGGTCGGTATTGGGACCTGTTCTCTTCAACATATTCATTAATGATCTGGTAGAAGGTTTACACAGTAAAATATTGATATTTGCAGATGATACAAAACTGTGTAAAGCAGTTAATACAAGAGAAGATAGTATTCTGCTACAGATGGATCTGGATAAGTTGGAAACTTGGGCTGAAAGGTGGCAGATGAGGTTTAACAATGATAAATGTAAGGTTATACACATGGGAAGAAGGAATCAATATCACCATTACACACTGAACGGGAAACCACTGGGTAAATCTGACAGGGAGAAGGACTTGGGGATCCTAGTTAATGATAAATTTACCTGGAGCAGCCAGTGCCAGGCAGCAGCTGCCAAGGCAAACAGGATCATGGGGTGCATTAAAAGAGGTCTGGATACACATGATGAGAGCATTATACTGCCTCTGTACAAATCCCTAGTTAGACCGCACATGGAGTACTGTGTCCAGTTTTGGGCACCGGTGCTCAGGAAGGATATAATGGAACTAGAGAGAGTACAAAGGAGGGCAACAAAGTTAATAAAGGGGATGGGAGAACTACAATACCCAGATAGATTAGCGAAATTAGGATTATTTAGTCTAGAAAAAAGACGACTGAGGGGCGATCTAATAACCATGTATAAGTATATAAGGGGACAATACAAGTATCTCGCTGAGGATCTGTTTATACCAAGGAAGGTGATGGGCACAAGGGGGCATTCTTTGCGTCTGGAGGAGAGAAGGTTTTTCCACCAACATAGAAGAGGATTCTTTACTGTTAGGGCAGTGAGAATCTGGAATTGCTTGCCTGAGGAGGTGGTGATGGCGAACTCAGTCGAGGGGTTCAAGAGAGGCCTGGATGTCTTCCTGGAGCAGAACAATATTGTATCATACAATTATTAGGTTCTGTAGAAGGATGTAGATCTGGGGATTTATTATGATGGAATATAGGAATATAGGCTGAACTGGATGGACAAATGTCTTTTTTCGGCCTTACTAACTATGTTACTATGTTAATGTATTGGATGCATGGTCCACACAGGGGACAGCCTGGTAAGTCTGTCTGCAGTCCCTAATTCAAGTTGTCCTCAAATGAATAAATCTGAACTTCCACCTTCTGGCTCTCATTAAGTGCTGTTTTTTAAAAGATTGTTGGTTCCGGCCTACTAACGGTGTCTGCCCTTGCCTGGTGTTGTCCTCAACTGAATAAAGCTGAGCTTCTACCTTCTGGCTCTCATTAAGTGCTGTTTTTTAAAAAATTGGTTGTTCCGGCCTACTAACGGTGTCTGCCCCTCCCTGGTGTTGTCCTCAACTGAATAAAGCTGAGCTTCTACCTTCTGGCTTTTGGCCTACAGTAGCAAATATTAAACTGCATTTGGCCTATTAGTGTGTTTGGGCCCTTAAAACAGTGTCTGCTGCTCCTGGGTTTGCTACTCCACTCAACAAAGCAATGCCGCCTGTTTAGTCCTGTTACCAATTTTGAACTGCATTTAGCCTACTTTATTCTTTGGCCCTATATCTGTTTCCTCCTCATCCTGCCCATTCCCCAGCCACTGCTAGATGAGTCTGCTGGTACATTGACCTAGACCACTACATTCCCCTTGCACTCTACACAGCCAGAATCTGACCCTGCTGAAAGTAAGGTTCCCCTTCCCGCATGTTATACCACCTTACACAGGGACAAAGAGGAAGGTGCAGATGAAAGTGCAGGTTCCTTCATCAGGTGGGGGGGGCATACTCGTTGGCGACGTCACTGGCACAGGGCCCCTCAGAGTACGCAAAAGTGTCGCTGCTGGTGGGAGGCGCCCCCACCGTGCAAACACACCGCCGTACTTTGAGGGGCCCTGTGCCAGTGCCAATGCCAACGAGGGGGCCTCCCTGCTTGCTTAGGATCACAGCACTTGCAAACTTGACATACTTACCTCTCACTGCTCCACCGCCGTGACGTAGTCCACGTTTCCTGGGCCCACTAAAAGCTTGAACCAGCCCTACCCTCCACAACTTTTGCAAAATGACCCCCAAGTTCCAATGCCCAACTATTATTATAAAGTTAATTAAGATTGACAAGCTTCAGAAACAAGAGTGGATGTTTTTGGCATTAAAATGGGCACTGTAGGTGTTTTCCTGGCCTCCACTCACTGCCGACTATGCTTCCCCATTGACTTGCATTGGGTTTCGTGTTTCGGTCGATCCCCGACTTTTAGCGATAATCGGCCGACTGCACTCGACTCGACTCTGGACAAAGTCGGGTTTCACAAAACCCGACTCGACCTTAAAAAAATGAAAGTCGCTCAACCCTAATTGCGACTAATACATAATGATTGGAACGATCTCACCTCGGAAATTCCTTGTTGATATATGTAAGACCGTTCATATCCACAGCATCCGGGGAGGGGGGCCTCTAATTCTGGCCACGTGTATACCCATCCACGCTGTTAAATCGATAACTTGAACCCCAAAGTATTAAACAAACTTCATATTTCCCTACGCGTTTCGTTGTGACTAACTCATCAGGGGAAAAGAAAAAGAAAATGATCCCTCCAATCTCATGGAGGATCGGCAAAATGGGGGTATACCGGCAATCACTGCCGGTATACCCCCATTTTGCCGATCCTCCATGAGATTGGAGGGATCATTTTCTTTTTCTTTTCCCCTGATGAGTTAGTCACAACGAAACGCGTAGGGAAATATGAAGTTTGTTTAATACTTTGGGGTTCAAGTTATCGATCTAAACAGCGTGGATGGGTATACACATGGCCAGAATTAGAGGCCCCCCTCCCCGGATGCTGTGGATATGAACGATCTTACATACAGTGGGGCAAAAAAGTATTTAGTCAGTCAGCAATAGTGCAAGTTCCACCACTTAAAAAGATGAGAGGCGTCTGTAATTTACATCATAGGTAGACCTCAACTATGGGAAACAAACTGAGAAAAAAAAAATACAGAAAATCACATTGTCTGTTTTTTTATCATTTTATTTGCATATTCTGGTGGAAAATAAGTATTTGGTCAGAAACAAAATTTCATCTCAATACTTTGTAATACATCCTTTGTTGGCAATGACAGAGGTCAAACGTTTTCTGTAAGTCTTCACAAGGTTGCCACACACTGTTGTTGGTATGTTGGCCCATTCCTCCATGCAGATCTCCTCTAGAGCAGTGATGTTTTTGGCTTTTCGCTTGGCAACACGGACTTTCAACTCCCTCCAAAGGTTTTCTATAGGGTTGAGATCTGGAGACTGGCTAGGCCACTCCAGGACCTTGAAATGCTTCTTACGAAGCCACTCCTTCGTTGCCCTGGCGGTGTGCTTTGGATCATTGTCATGTTGAAAGACCCAGCCACGTTTCATCTTCAATGCCCTTGCTGATGGAAGGAGGTTTGCACTCAAAATCTCACGATTCATGGCCCCATTCATTCTTTCATGTACCCGGATCAGTCGTCCTGGCCCCTTTGCAGAGAAACAGCCACAAAGCATGATGTTTCCACCACCATGCTTTACAGTAGGTATGGTGTTTGATGGATGCAACTCAGTATTCTTTTTCCTCCAAACACGACAAGTTGTGTTTCTACCAAACACTTCCAGTTTGGTTTCATCAGACCATAGGACATTCTCCCAAAACTCCTCTGGATCATCCAAATGCTCTCTAGCAAACTTCAGATGGGCCCGGACATGTACTGGCTTAAGCAGTGGGACACGTCTGGCACTGCAGGATCTGAGTCCATGGTGGCGTAGTGTGTTACTTATGGTAGGCCTTGTTACATTGGTCCCAGCTCTCTGCAGTTCATTCACTAGGTCCCCCCGCGTGGTTCTGGGATTTTTGCTCACCGTTCTTGTGATCATTCTGACCCCACGGGGTGAGATTTTGTGTGGAGCCCCAGATCGAGGGAGATTATCAGTGGTCTTGAATGTCTTCCATTTTCTAATTATTGCTCCCACTGTTGATTTCTTCACTCCAAGCTGGTTGGCTATTGCAGATTCAGTCTTCCCAGCCTGGTGCAGGGCTACAATTTTGTTTCTGGTGTCCTTTGACAGCTCTTTGGTCTTCACCATAGTGGAGTTTGGAGTCAGACTGTTTGAGGGTGTGCACAGGTGTCTTTTTATACTGATAACAAGTTTAAACAGGTGCCATTACTACAGGTAATGAGTGGAGGAAAGAGGAGACTCTTAAAGAAGAAGTTACAGGTCTGTGAGAGCCAGAAATCTTGATTGTTTGTTTCTGACCAAATACTTATTTTCCACCAGAATATGCAAATAAAATGATAAAAAAACAGACAATGTGATTTTCTGTATTTTTTTTTCTCAGTTTGTCTCCCATAGTTGAGGTCTACCTATGATGTAAATTACAGACGCCTCTCATCTTTTTAAGTGGTGGAACTTGCACTATTGCTGACTGACTAAATACTTTTTTGCCCCACTGTATATCAATAAGGAATTTCCGAGGTGAGATCGTTCCAATCATTATGTATTAGTCGCAATTATTATATCTCCATATCATGGATGGGGATAGTTCATTTGTGGCTTGTGATGTTCAGGTGTTAAATACTCCCTTGTAGGAGTGCCTTATTCCCCTATAGAGACTGACATATATTTGTGTGGTTCAGAAGGTCTCGGGGATTTGCTTATTGGGTTTATTCCCTTTGCATGGGAATTGTTTTTTCTTGTGAGTCTTTTTATGTATTTATTCAATTGGTTATACCAATTTTTTAGCTAAAATTCATTAAAGGTTAATTTTTACTTTTATCTTTATTGGTCACACCCTGCTTTAAACATTTTCTGAGACTGGTGGATATCACGTTCAATTATAGTCTTTTCAGGGTAACAAGAAGGGATCCAAAGTCATGAAGGGCATGCTATCTTGATGGATCAGAGACACAATAGCACTGGCGTATGAGGCAAAAGGAAGGGACCCACCGCAAAGCATGGGAGCACATTCCGCAAGGGCCATATCTTCTTCCTGGGCCGAAAGAGCGGATGTCCCGATAGACCTTATATGTGAGGCTACAACTTGGTCTTTGCCTTCTAACTTTTATAGGCACTATAGGCTAGACTTATCTTCTTCAACTGACTTAGTCTTTGGTAGATCAGTTCTTGACACAGTGATCCCCCCAGGTGATTGTCTCTGAAAATCTCTCAGTGGGTGCTGTCGTGGCAAAGAGAAAAAAAAAGATTACTTACCGGCAATGCTCTTTTACAGAGTCCACGACAGCACCCACTCACTTCCCTCCCTTAATTATAGTTGCACAAGGTGCATTCAGGTGGTGAGGGATTAATGGTATATAGTGGACCATACATGGCTTAAGAGTGTAAATATGTACAGTGTATATATACTTTAAACGTATTATAGAGCAAATTAACTAAAACTCGGTGGTGGTTCCTCTAATGGCGGTTCATTCTCTGTAATCCAACTGAGAAGCGAGGGGGGTTGCCACTTTTATCCCTCTGTAGGTTTCCTTTTCCTAGGGGCGGATCCCCTCTCTCAGTGGGTGCTGTCGTGGACTCTATAAAAGAGCATTACCGGTAAGTAATTCGGTTTTTCACAAACTGTTTGGGAGCGGTGGACAGAAAACATATTAGAATCACCAAACCGGCTGGAACTGGATCAGAATACTTTTGGACGAGGTAATTAGTGTTGAGCATTCCGATACCGCAAGTATCGGAATTCCGATACCGAGATCCGATACTTTTGTGGTATCGGGAATTGGAATCAGATGTTCCCAGTGTATGGTTCCCAGGGTCTGAAGGAGAGGAAACTCTCCTTCAGGCCCGGGGATCCATATTCATGTAAAAAATAAAGAATTAAAATAAAAAATAGGGATATACTCACCCTCTGACGCGCCCTGGTAGTAACCGGCAGCCTGCTTTGCTTAAAATGAGCGCGTTCAGCACCTTCCATGACGTCACGGCTTCTGATTGGTCGCGTGCCGCTCATGTGACCGCCATGCGGCCAATCACAAGCCGTGACGTCATTCTCAGGTCCTAAATTCCTAATTCTAGGAATTTAGGACCTGAGAATGATGTCACGGCTTGTGATTGGTCGCCTGGCGGTCACATGAGCAGCACGCGACCAATCAGAAGCCGTGACATCATGGAAGGCCCTAAACGCGCTCATTTTAAGCAAAGAAGGCTGCCGGTTAACAGCGGTGAGGTGCAGGGGCCTCCGGAGAGGTGAGTATATAAATATTTTTTATTTTAATTCTTTATTTTACACATTAATATGGATCCCAGGGCCTGAAGGAGAGTTTCCTCTCCTTCAGACCCTGGGAACCATCAGGATACCTTCCGATACTTGGTGTCCCATTGACTTGTATTGGTATCGGGTATCGGTATCGGCGATATCCGATACTTTTCGGGTATCGGCCGATACTATCCGATACCGATACTTTCAAGTATCGGACGGTATCGCTCAACACTAGAGGTAATGACTCGCAGACATTTAAAAACTCAGACATGTGCAAACGCATGTATGGCAACAATTTTATTTTCCCACTGCCAATGCCATTTGTTGTGGTTGGGGATGAGGCCTTTCAGATGTGTGTATACCTCCTTAAACCATACTCCAGTCGGGACTTGAACCACACAAAAAGAATTTTTAACTACTGACTGACAAGGGCATGCAGAACGATTGAGTGTGCCTTTGGCTTGCTAGTATCGAAATGGCGCATTTTGGGCACAGCCATTCATCTCAAAGTTGATACAATCGATTAGGTTGTGAAAGCTTGTGTGGTTCTGCACAACTACATCATGGCTAAAGAGTGACCCAACGTAAAACTTGATGAACCTGTTTCTAACCCATGGCCAGATTACCATCATCACCCTCTGAGGACAATGAGGGAAACATTTTCTGCCTACTTTATTTCTGTATCAGACGTGTGGCATCGCAAGATGAAATGGTTTAGTAACATGTCACTGTAATGTTATGTACCTGGAATGTTAAAATGTACCTTTAATGTTTGCTGTCAATAAAATACCTCTAGTGAAACACCTGTTCCAAGTTCCCTCTACATTACAATACTGCGTTATATAAGGTGATCAACCTGTCACAAGTACATATTCCACTCCCTGTCTCATGCAGATTGGGTTATGTCACCCATGCTTTACACTTCACCTCTTCTCTGTCATTGCTATGGTAGGTGACATCGGATTAGCTCCATCGTCACTTCAGTCTGCATTAATCTAGAGTCCAATAGATTAACGCAGACTGAAGAGACAATGGAGCTAATCCACCTCATATCTTTACTCACCTGCCCGTGTGTCAGAACTAGTGCACTCAGGATGCAGAAAACCCATGTAGTAAACATGGCGTCAACACAGGTGCAAAAGACTGATGACATGACCGCTCATAGTCTGCCAATTCATGGAGGTGTGATTGCTCAGTGTCGTTCTGAGCAGTGGTCTCATCAGTGTTTTCCAACCATGTTCACTTCATGGATTTGCTGCATCCTGACTGCACTAGTGCTGACACCTGGGCAGGTGAGCATTGCTGACTCTGATCCTTTGTGCTGTATTAATTTTGTTTGTTTTTTAGGATTTCCAGTCCTCTTTGTGTTTTTGACACCTCATAGCTCCATGACAAACACAAGAAGCAAAGCTGCAGTGTAAAGCAAAGAAAGAAAAGGAGGAGCAGATTGTGTCTGTTATGGAGCTATGAGTTGGCAAAACCACAAAGCTTTACACTGCAGCTTTGCTTCTTAAGTGAATACCTCTATAGCGGCGATGGCGCAGTATGTGTTGACGGTGACGTGTGTGTTGACAGTGACGGCGATGAAAGAGACAAAGAACAAGCAGTGAAAGGGGAAAAAAGGGGATGGAGGTAGTTGGACAGTTCTGGTGCCATGACTGTTTTTTTATTTCTGTCCCATGTTAGGCGGCTGCCTTCTTTTTTTGTGTCTCCTTGGTCTCCTTGGGAGAGTGGGAGTGGTGGGTTCAGCAGGTCATGCAGGATCTGGACCCGGCCTGGTGGTGGCAGTGGACAGCCGTGCAGGATCTGGACATGGCCTGGTGGTGGTGGTGGACAGCCATGCAGGATCTGGACCAGACTTGGTGGTGGCGGTGGACAGCCATGCAGGATCTGGACATGGCATGGTGGTAGCGGTGGACGGCCGTGCAGGAGCAGGACTCGGCATGGTGGTGGCAGTGGACTGGCGTTCAGCAGGACATGGCATAGTGGTGGCGGTATAGTGGTGTTTAGCAGGACTGGGCATGGTGGTTGCCATACAGTGGTATGCAGCAGAACTCGGTAATGAACTGAAGCGGGATAGTGGTAGCACAGGCAGAAATGCCACTTGTGGCTGCTGGAAGTACCAAGTCTGCTGCATAGCCTTAACGTAAGCATCATTGCAGGCCCGCATCACATTAAGCTGGAGTCCAGGCGTAAGGTGTTCCGACATGCCCAACTCTATCGCATTAAAAAAATGTTGTGTCGGTCTCTGAAGGTCGGCTTCCAGGTGGTCAAGGCGTCGGTTGACATGGAGAAAACCACTTTCCAGTCTATCTCCGAGCACTTTCAGGCCATTCTAGAAGACCGAGCTCAAGTGAACAAACTCGGGCATGAGTGACCTGTCCAAGGCCTTCTGCCGCTGGAGGGAAGACCGAAAAAAAACAGTGGCAGAGGACTGGGAAAGGGGAACACCTGAAGGACCAGCTGCCTGTTCTCCAGCCTGTGAAGCCTGCCTTGCTGCATCGCTGGTGGATGACTGGGACTGTTCCATGGCTGTTCGATAAGGAGCCGCTCCAGAGGACGTTCCATATTCAGCGGTGCTGCTCCAGGTTCTATGTGGAAGAAAAACATTAATACAAAAAAATTACAATTGTATAAATGCCAACATATCCTGTGGAATAGAAAAATTCAGATTAGGGAATATAACACAATGGAATACAACACAAACAAACTTACGCTTGCTGAGCAAGGACAGGCCTCAGGAAAGATAGCCTTTTATGATACTTGTATTTCCTGATACTTGCATCAGCACCACTGTAAACTTGTTTCTCCTGTCTCAGGTCCTTATTGAAGTGATCCTTCATCGAACGCCAACGGGTTCTGACTTTCTTCACTGTGAAGGGGGAAAAAAATTAAATTGTTAAACACTGCACTTTAGGCCAGGATCACACAATTGTATGTGATGCAAGAAACTCAGAAATAATATCTCAAAAGACTACCAATCAAATGGTTACCAATTAGCAGCAATGTAGTAGTGTTAAATAAAATTTAACTTTTAATAAATATTTTAAAACGGACTATTGTCCCAATAAACACCAGAAACATAGACACAAACAAAAACCACACACAATACCACATATAAAGCCAGACGCTCCTGTCTAGCGCTGTAATCCTTATAGCATGGTGTCAGGTTTATCTTTACTACACCATAAATAGCAATACCCTATCACAATGCTACACAATTTGTTAGTGCCCAACCTACTATATGTGCGCAAAAACCAGCATGTTTATAGCATTCAGGGGTATAAAAAGGAACGGTCTCACCAGGCTCCAGGGACCTTCCTTAACAGCGTCATCCCATGCGTCCGATACATACAGACCGGGGGAGGATTTTCCACAGATCCTACTTACAACCCCTTTTCTCTCCAGTGTAAACGGACACTATGGGAAGCCTCCTTGGTATTCAATCTCCCGACGCGTTTCCTTGGGCTCTATCATCAGGGGAGATGCCCAGTATAAAAAATGTATGTGTGTGTGCCAGTCATCGCACGTCACACAGGAGGACCTGACTCACCGCGCGCGGGTACTTCATTTTATATAAGGCGCCGTCTTGTAGATGTACTCCTCCTATGCTTCTCTTCCACTTTCAAGCGCGGTTTCCGGGTATGCAGGGCATCACATGACCAATCCTGGTCACACCTCCAAAGGATTGCGTGAAACGCATTCTGACACGCAAGGCCATATTATCGGAGGTATCCGGGGTAAAGGACTAAGCCCCGGAGGCGTGTACACGTAAATGATTGATGCCTGATATTCATAATGAGCCTAACCAGGCTCTGAAATCAAATATAATACTTAAACCCCCAGAGTAACTTGGTGAAATGTTTCAAACCTCTTTTTTGGGGGGGACATTTACCAAAAAATCCTACTACCTCCATTAATGGAAGGAGGATATAAATGAAAAAATGGGACATTGGCAGCTTTCCAACAAGGGCATCAAAATACCTATATAGGCTATAAATGATGCGGTGCATATGCACTAATTGTGTATCCATCTTGTATTCAAAAATGTGAATACTCAGCTCATACAGAGCATGCTTAGATGACACTTCCTCCATAAAAAAGGAACAAAATGGAAAAAATCAGAAAAAACAACAAAGGAAAACCAAAAACAAACTGAGGCCATAGATATCAACTTCTTCATACAGTTGATGACATGCGGAGCAACAAAGATGGTGGTGACATCAGAGATCAGTGGGATATGGGCCAAAATATGAATTAGGTTTTCCCTAAAAAAGCCCTAAATGAAGATCCTACCTATCCTGTGGGGGTTGGCACCCTACTAGAAACGAGAAATTGGCGCCCCCACTCCACGGAGGCTGTCCCTACAAGCCCTATTTCATCCTAATCACCGAGCCTCACTAAGTGCAGGAAAGAGGAACTCCATTAAAATAGTAAAGACCCACAGATAGGGGCTATTTCGGGACAGAAGGAATATTGCTTATAAAAAACAACCAAAAGTAAGGGTCTCATTTAGACCCAAAGGTTGCTGAGTTTTAAGGCGGAAGATCCATTTGGTCTCACACTGCAAAATCCTCCTGTCCCAATTGCCGCCCCTTTTCGGTGCCTCTATCTTATCGATCCCCATGAATTTAAGACCCATTGTGTCCCCATCATGTATTGTGGCCATATGTCTCGCCAGGGGTGTATCTCTCTTTAGAGCAATATCTCTCAGGTGTTCACCCACCCTTCTCCTTAGCTGCCGTCTTGTTTTTCCCACATACTCCATGTTGCAGGGGCAAGTTGCTTTATAAATAACCCCCTTTGACCGGCAGTTGATGAAGTGACGGATCTCGTATTCCTGTTTTGTTACATTACTTATAAACACCTGTCCGGTTTCCATAACTGGGCACCCCACACAGCCACTACAGCGATAACATCCCTTGGTCTTGTTGGTAAGCCAAGTATCACTTCTAGGAGGACAAAAATGGCTATGTACCACTCTGTCTCCTATCGATCTACCTTTTTGAAAGGTGATCGAAGGATGGGTTCCCACTAGATCTCCAATGTCACCATCCATCCGTAGGATTGGCCAGTGCTTATTTAGAATCGACCTCACCTGATTGGCTCCCGTATTGTAGGTAGTAATATAGCGACAGACTGGCAATTCCTCTTGATGAGGGACTGGATTCAAGAGTAGAGCCCTACTCATGTCCTTGGTTTCTCTAAAGGCTTTTTTGAGGATCCCATCCGGGTATCCCCTATTTTGGAAGCGTTGTCTTAAATCAGTGGTTTGTTCCCGATAATCTGCCTCCGATGAACAATTCCGACGAATCCTAATATACTGCCCCTTAGGAATACCCCTCTTGAGTGGGATTGGATGATGACTATCCCATCTCAAGAGGGCATTAGTTGATGTAGGTTTGCGGTACGTTTTTGTGCTAATCAGACCCTCTGGGGTTTTTTGAATGAAAATGTCCAAGAAAGGTAATTTCTCTCTGTGATACTCATAAGTGAAAGTCAGACCTAAGGGGTTGACGTTAAGTCTAGCCACAAAGTTGGTCAATTCAGATATTTCGCCATTCCAAATCAATAGAACATCATCTATATAGCGTGCCCAAAAACTAATCTTTGAGCACTCTTCCTCATATTGATCACCAAAAACAATAGACTCCTCCCACCAGCCCAGGAGCAAATTTGCATAAGATGGCGCACAGGAATTACCCATTGCAGTGCCCCTGAGCTGGTGGAAGATTTGACCATTGAATACAAAAACGTTTCTGGTTAAACAAAATTCGAGGAGGTTCAAAACGAAAGAATTGTGGCTATAGCACTGCTGCCCCCTTCCCTTCAAGAAATATTCCACTGCTCTCATCCCATCAGAATGATTGATGGACGAATACAGAGCCTCCACATCAATACTGCACAAAATAGAATGGGGATCTAGAGTCATCCCATCCAATTTGCGCAAGAGGTCTGATGAGTCCCTGGTATAAGAGTTTAGAGACAGGACAAACGGTTTAAGAATCCTATCCAGATATATTCCCACATGATGGCCTATGCTCCCAATTCCCGAGACTATAGGTCTCCCTTTTAAAGGTACCAGACCTTTGTGTACCTTCGGGAGACAGTAAAAAGTAGCCATTACTGGATGTGTGGGGTATAGGAAGTTGTACTCATTTTTATCAATCAAATTGTTCCTAATTCCTCCATTCAAGATTTCTTTCAAAGTCCTGGAGAAAGTGGGAATAGGATTATCCCTAAGCTGTTCATATGACTCACAATTTCTTAGGATGTTGTTACACATGGATTGGTAGTCACTGCTATTCATCAACACTGTGTTCCCACCCTTGTCTGAGGGCTTGATTATGATGTTGCAATCCCTTTCAAGATCTAATAATGCCCCCATTTCCTCCTTAGAGAGATTAAATTTAGTCCCCTTATTTCTTTTAATAGCTAGAGTTTCTAAATCCTTTGTTACTAATTCTAAGAAAACATCCAAGGTAGATTGATCACCTAGACTTGGGGGCATTTTGCAACTTTTAAGCTTACAATTTGTGAAAGGGCCCTCCCCCGAAAATTCTGGTGTTGGATCTGATAGGCCATATAATAGTCTAATATCAGGGAGTAAGGTATCAGGGATATTCATTTCCATACATGTGCGTTTATCCTGTCTAATAAAATGTTTTCTCCACTTGAGTTTTCTCACGAAGAGATGTAAATCTTTGACACCCTCAAACAGTTGGAAATCAGATGTTGGCACAAAATTTAAACCTCTATTTAGGACACGAAGCTCTATATCATTCAAAACTCTTGATGACAAGTTCACAATCTGATTCAGACTATTCTCTGTTAGTTGTTCGTCCCTCCTTTGTTCCTCAGGAAGTACCCCTGGTCTAAAAAACGGGTAATGCCCGTCCTATCACCAGGTCTGCCTCTCTGGTTACCTCTACCCCTCTGTCTGCCCTTAGAGCCCTTAGGGCGTGTTTCAGAATCCGATATGTCTGTATCAGTTGAAGAAATATCTGTCTCCAAATTTCTAGAATTACCCAAATAATTTCTGCCAGTGGGAAGGTGGTATGCCTTGTTCTCCTGTAATTCCTGCAAATCCCGCACAAAATTGCGGTGTTTGCGTTCTTTCAAGTTATACTGATACCTTTCTATGGTATTTTGGAGTGTTATCTCTTTAGAAGAAAAATCAGGTTCAGCTTGAAATTTCTTTGTAATCTCTATCTGTTCTCGAAGGAGATCACTGGTAGTTGAAAGAGTTTTTTTCTCCTCTTCCAAGAGGATGTTCATAAACCTTAAAGAACTTGAGGTGGCTTCCTTCTCCCACCTGTCGCTTAGTGAACAACCTCTGTATCTAAAACCTGGTTGTAGTGTAATTCTCAGGTGTCTCGGGACAATGCCCGCTTTTAGATAGTTTTCAAGGCTTTGCACCTCCCACCAGCTAGAAATCTGATTTTTGTATATTTTAGTTAATTCATTAAAGGCGTTGCTGTAAGAAGGGGTATATTTGGGTTGAACAAATGTTTTATCCGAAAAAACCTCCTTGGCCTCCGCCACCCACGTATCCGTATTGATGCCTCTTGTCAGAAAGCCTGCCATGTCCCAATAACCAAGAAATAATATCTCAAAAGACTACCAATCAAATGGTTACCAATTAGCAGCAAGGTAGTAGTGTTAAATAAAATTTAACTTTTAATAAATATTTTAAAACGGACTATTGTCCCAATAAACACCAGAAACATAGACACAAACAAAAACCACACACAATACCACATATAAAGCCAGACGCTCCTGTCTAGCGCTGTAATCCTTATAGCACGGTGTCAGGTTTATCTTTACTACACCATAAATAGCAATACCCTATCACAATGCTACACAATTTGTTAGTGCCCAACCTACTATATGTGCGCAAAAACCAGCATGTTTATAGCATTCAGGGGTATAAAAAGGAACGGTCTCACCAGGCTCCAGGGACCTTCCTTAACAGCGTCATCCCATGCGTCCGATACATACAGACCGGGGGAGGATTTTCCACAGATCCTACTTACAACCCCTTTTCTCTCCAGTGTAAACGGACACTATGGGAAGCCTCCTTGGTATTCAATCTCCCGACGCGTTTCCTTGGGCTCTATCATCAGGGGAGATGCCCAGTATAAAAAAATGTATGTGTGTGTGCCAGTCATCGCACGTCACACAGGAGGACCTGACTCACCGCGCGCGGGTACTTCATTTTATATAAGGCGCCGTCTTGTAGATGTACGCCTCCTATGCTTCTCTTCCGCTTTCAAGCGCGGTTTCCGGGTATGCAGGGCGTCACATGACCAATCCTGGTCACACCTCCAAAGGATTGCGTGAAACGCATTCTGACACGCAAGGCCATATTATCGGAGGTATCCGGGGTAAAGGACTAAGCCCCGGAGGCGTGTACATGTAAATGATTGATGCCTGATATTCATAATGAGCCTAACCAGGCTCTGAAATCAAATATAATACTTAAACCCCCAGAGTAACTTGGTGAAATGTTTCAAACCTCTTTTTTGGGGGGGACATTTACCAAAAAATCCTACTACCTCCATTAATGGAAGGAGGATATAAATGAAAAAATGGGACATTGGCAGCTTTCCAACAAGGGCATCAAAATACCTATATAGGCTATAAATAATGCGGTGCATATGCACTAATTGTGTATCCATCTTGTATTCAAAAATGTGAATACTCAGCTCATACAGAGCATGCTTAGATGACACTTCCTCCATAAAAAAGGAACAAAATGGAAAAAATCAGAAAAAACAACAAAGGAAAACCAAAAACAAACTGAGGCCATAGATATCAACTTCTTCATACAGTTGATGACATGCGGAGCAACAAAGATGGTGGTGACATCAGAGATCAGTGGGATATGGGCCAAAATATGAATTAGGTTTTCCCTAAAAAAGCCCTAAATGAAGATCCTACCTATCCTGTGGGGGTTGGCACCCTACTAGAAACGAGAAATTGGCGCCCCCACTCCACGGAGGCTGTCCCTACAAGCCCTATTTCATCCTAATCACCGAGCCTCACTAAGTGCAGGAAAGAGGAACTCCATTAAAATAGTAAAGACCCACAGATAGGGGCTATTTCGGGACAGAAGGAATATTGCTTATAAAAAACAACCCCTACTTTTGGTTGTTTTTTATAAGCAATTTTGCTTCTGTCCCGAAATTTTTACTTAACTATATATGAGTTGGTTACTCTAGGTTCAGCACCTGTTCACACTTAGTCTATGCATGGATGTGACGGTCAGTTTTTTCAAATACATTATGAATATCAGGCATTAATCATTTACGTGTACACGCCTCCGGGGCTTAGTCCTTTACCCCGGATACCTCCGATAATATGGCCTTGCGTGTCAGAATGCGTTTCACGCAATCCTTTGGAGGTGTGACCAGGATTGGTCATGTGACGCCCTGCATACCCGGAAACCGCGCTTGAAAGCGGAAGAGAAGCATAGGAGGCGTACATCTACAAGACGGCGCCTTATATAAAATGAAGTACCCGCGCGCGGTGAGTCAGGTCCTCCTGTGTGACGTGCGATGACTGGCACACACACATACATTTTTTATACTGGGCATCTCCCCTGATGATAGAGCCCAAGGAAACGCGTCGGGAGATTGAATACCAAGGAGGCTTCCCATAGTGTCCGTTTACACTGGAGAGAAAAGGGGTTGTAAGTAGGATCTGTGGAAATTCCTCCTCCGGTCTGTATGTATCGGACGCATGGGATGACGCTGTTAAGGAAGGTCCCTGGAGCCTGGTGAGACCGTACCTTTTTATACCCCTGAATGCTATAAACATGCTGGTTTTTGCGCACATATAGTAGGTTGGGCACTAACAAATTGTGTAGCATTGTGATAGGGTATTGCTATTTATGGTGTAGTAAAGATAAACCTGACACCATGCTATAAGGATTACAGCGTTAGACAGGAGCGTCTGGCTTTATATGTGGTATTGTGTGTGGTTTTTGTTTGTGTCTATGTTTCTGGTGTTTATTGGGACAATAGTCCGTTTTAAAATATTTATTAAAAGTTAAATTTTATTTAACACTACTACCTTGCTGCTAATTGGTAACCATTTGATTGGTAGTCTTTTGAGATATTATTTCTTGGTTATTGGGACATGGCAGGCTTTCTGACAAGAGGCATCAATACGGATACGTGGGTGGCGGAGGCCAAGGAGGTTTTTTCGGATAAAACATTTGTTCAACCCAAATATACCCCTTCTTACAGCAACGCCTTTAATGAATTAACTAAAATATACAAAAATCAGATTTCTAGCTGGTGGGAGGTGCAAAGCCTTGAAAACGATCTAAAAGCGGGCATTGTCCCGAGACACCTGAGAATTACACTACAACCAGGTTTTAGATACAGAGGTTGTTCACTAAGCGACAGGTGGGAGAAGGAAGCCACCTCAAGTTCTTTAAGGTTTATGAACATCCTCTTGGAAGAGGAGAAAAAAACTCTTACAACTACCAGTGATCTCCTTCGAGAACAGATAGAGATTACAAAGAAATTTCAAGCTGAACCTGATTTTTCTTCTAAAGAGATAACACTCCAAAATACCATAGAAAGGTATCAGTATAACTTGAAAGAACGCAAACACCGCAATTTTGTGCGGGATTTGCAGGAATTCAAGGAGAACAAGGCATACCACCTTCCCACTGGCAGAAATTATTTGGGTAATTCTAGAAAT
The DNA here is from genome assembly GCF_051348905.1 of Ranitomeya variabilis. NCBI lineage: Eukaryota > Metazoa > Chordata > Amphibia > Anura > Dendrobatidae > Ranitomeya > Ranitomeya variabilis. Next base: position 152,343,032 of record NC_135232.1, read on the forward strand.
TTGGAGACAGATATTTCTTCAACTGATACAGACATATCGGATTCTGAAACACGCCCTAAGGGCTCTAAGGGCAGACAGAGGGGTAGAGGTAACCAGAGAGGCAGACCGGGTGATAGGACGGGCATTACCCGTTTTTTAGACCAGGAACAAAGGAGGTTGTTACTGAGGAACAAAGGAGGGACGAACAACTAACAGAGAATAGTCTGAATCAGATTGTGAACTTGTCATCAAGAGTTTTGAATGATATAGAGCTTCGTGTCCTAAATAGAGGTTTAAATTTTGTGCCAACATCTGATTTCCAACTGTTTGAGGGTGTCAAAGATTTACATCTCTTCGTGAGAAAACTCAAGTGGAGAAAACATTTTATTAGACAGGATAAACGCACATGTATGGAAATGAATATCCCTGATACCTTACTCCCTGATATTAGACTATTATATGGCCTATCAGATCCAACACCAGAATTTTCGGGGGAGGGCCCTTTCACAAATTGTAAGCTTAAAAGTTGCAAAATGCCCCCAAGTCTAGGTGATCAATCTACCTTGGATGTTTTCTTAGAATTAGTAACAAAGGATTTAGAAACTCTAGCTATTAAAAGAAATAAGGGGACTAAATTTAATCTCTCTAAGGAGGAAATGGGGGCATTATTAGATCTTGAAAGGGATTGCAACATCATAATCAAGCCCTCAGACAAGGGTGGGAACACAGTGTTGATGAATAGCAGTGACTACCAATCCATGTGTAACAACATCCTAAGAAATTGTGAGTCATATGAACAGCTTAGGGATAATCCTATTCCCACTTTCTCCAGGACTTTGAAAGAAATCTTGAATGGAGGAATTAGGAACAATTTGATTGATAAAAATGAGTACAACTTCCTATACCCCACACATCCAGTAATGGCTACTTTTTACTGTCTCCCGAAGGTACACAAAGGTCTGGTACCTTTAAAAGGGAGACCTATAGTCTCGGGAATTGGGAGCATAGGCCATCATGTGGGAATATATCTGGATAGGATTCTTAAACCGTTTGTCCTGTCTCTAAACTCTTATACCAGGGACTCATCGGACCTCTTGCGCAAATTGGATGGGATGACTCTAGAGCCCCATTCTATTTTGTGCAGTATTGATGTGGAGGCTCTGTATTCGTCCATCAATCATTCTGATGGGATGAGAGCAGTGGAATATTTCTTGAAGGGAAGGGGGCAGCAGTGCTATAGCCACAATTCTTTCGTTTTGAACCTCCTCGAATTTTGTTTAACCAGAAACGTTTTTGTATTCAATGGTCAAATCTTCCACCAGCTCAGGGGCACTGCAATGGGTAATTCCTGTGCGCCATCTTATGCAAATTTGCTCCTGGGCTGGTGGGAGGAGTCTATTGTTTTTGGTGATCAATATGAGGAAGAGTGCTCAAAGATTAGTTTTTGGGCACGCTATATAGATGATGTTCTATTGATTTGGAATGGCGAAATATCTGAATTGACCAACTTTGTGGCTAGACTTAACGTCAACCCCTTAGGTCTGACTTTCACTTATGAGTAGTGTTGAGCGATACTGTCTGATACTTGAAAGTATCGGTATCGGAAAGTATCGGCCGATACCGGCAAAGTATCGGATCCAATCCGATACCGATACCCGATACCAATACAAGTCAATGGGACTCAAGTATCGGACGGTATTCCTGATGGTTCCCAGGGTCTGAAGGAGAGGAAACTCTCCTTCAGGCCCTGGGATCCATATAAATGTGTAAAAGAAAGAATTAAAATAAAAAATATCGCTATACTCACCTCTCGGACGCAGCCTGGACCTCAGCGAGGGAACCGGCAGCGTTGTTTGTTTAAAATTCGCGCTTTTACTTGGTTACGTGAAGTCCCGGCTTGTGATTGGTCAGGGCGGCCATGTTGCCGGGACGCGGACCAATCACAGCAAGCCGTGACGAAATTACGTCACGGCTTGCTGTGATTGGTCCGCGTCCCGGCAACATGGCCGCCATTAACCAATCACAAGCCGTGACGTCACGGGAGGCTGGACACGCGCGCTTTTTAAAATGGGCGCGTGTCCAGCCTCCCGTGACGTCCCGGCTTGTGATTGGTTGCGCCGCGGTCAACCAATCACAAGCCGGGAGGCTGGACACGCGCGCACGTCACGGCTTGTGATTGGTTAATGGCGGCCATGTTGCCGGGACGCGGACCAATCACAAAGCCGGGACGTAATTTTAAAATCCTTAAGGACCTGAAATTACGTCACGGCTTGCTGTGATTGGTTGCGTCTCCCATGTGACTGCGACGCAACCAATCACAACGCCGGAACGTAATTTTAAAATCCTGAAGGACCTGAAATTACGTCACGGCTTGCTGTGATTGGTTGCGTCCCGGTCACATGGGCGGCACGCAACCAATCACAAGCCGGGACTCACGTAAAGGAAAGAAAAGCGCGAATTTTAAACAAAGAACGCTGCCGCTTCCCTCGGTAAGGTGCAGGCTGCGTCGGAGAGGTGAGTATAGCAATATTTTTTATTTTAATTCTCTCTTTTACACATTTTTACATTAATGTTGTTTCGATACCGATACCCGATATCACAAAAATATCGGATCTCGGTATCGGAATTCCGATACAGCAAGTATCGGCCGATACCCGATACTTGCAGTATCGGAATGCTCAACACTACTTATGAGTATCACAGAGAGAAATTACCTTTCTTGGACATTTTCATTCAAAAAACCCCAGAGGGTCTGATTAGCACAAAAACGTACCGCAAACCTACATCAACTAATGCCCTCTTGAGATGGGATAGTCATCATCCAATCCCACTCAAGAGGGGTATTCCTAAGGGGCAGTATATTAGGATTCGTCGGAATTGTTCATCGGAGGCAGATTATCGGGAACAAACCACTGATTTAAGACAACGCTTCCAAAATAGGGGATACCCGGATGGGATCCTCAAAAAAGCCTTTAGAGAAACCAAGGACATGAGTAGGGCTCTACTCTTGAATCCAGTCCCTCATCAAGAGGAATTGCCAGTCTGTCGCTATATTACTACCTACAATACGGGAGCCAATCAGGTGAGGTCGATTCTAAATAAGCACTGGCCAATCCTACGGATGGATGGTGACATTGGAGATCTAGTGGGAACCCATCCTTCGATCACCTTTCAAAAAGGTAGATCGATAGGAGTGGTACATAGCCATTTTTGTCCTCCTAGAAGTGATACTTGGCTTACCAACAAGACCAAGGGATGTTATCGCTGTAGTGGCTGTGTGGGGTGCCCAGTTATGGAAACCGGACAGGTGTTTATAAGTAATGTAACAAAACAGGAATACGAGATCCATCACTTCATCAACTGCCAGTCAAAGGGGGTTATTTATAAAGCAACTTGCCCCTGCAACATGGAGTATGTGGGAAAAACAAGACGGCAGCTAAGGAGAAGGGTGGGTGAACACCTGAGAGATATTGCTCTAAAGAGAGATACACCCCTGGCGAGACATATGGCCACAATACATGATGGGGACACAATGGGTCTTAAATTCATGGGGATCGATAAGATAGAGGCACCGAAAAGGGGCGGCAATTGGGACAGGAGGATTTTGCAGTGTGAGACCAAATGGATCTTCCGCCTTAAAACTCAGCAACCTTTGGGTCTAAATGAGACCCTTACTTTTGGTTGTTTTTTATAAGCAATATTCCTTCTGTCCCGAAATAGCCCCTATCTGTGGGTCTTTACTATTTTAATGGAGTTCCTCTTTCCTGCACTTAGTGAGGCTCGGTGATTAGGATGAAATAGGGCTTGTAGGGACAGCCTCCGTGGAGTGGGGGCGCCAATTTCTCGTTTCTAGTAGGGTGCCAACCCCCACAGGATAGGTAGGATCTTCATTTAGGGCTTTTTTAGGGAAAACCTAATTCATATTTTGGCCCATATCCCACTGATCTCTGATGTCACCACCATCTTTGTTGCTCCGCATGTCATCAACTGTATGAAGAAGTTGATATCTATGGCCTCAGTTTGTTTTTGGTTTTCCTTTGTTGTTTTTTCTGATTTTTTCCATTTTGTTCCTTTTTTATGGAGGAAGTGTCATCTAAGCATGCTCTGTATGAGCTGAGTATTCACATTTTTGAATACAAGATGGATACACAATTAGTGCATATGCACCGCATCATTTATAGCCTATATAGGTATTTTGATGCCCTTGTTGGAAAGCTGCCAATGTCCCATTTTTTCATTTATATCCTCCTTCCATTAATGGAGGTAGTAGGATTTTTTGGTAAATGTCCCCCCCAAAAAAGAGGTTTGAAACATTTCACCAAGTTACTCTGGGGGTTTAAGTATTATATTTGATTTCAGAGCCTGGTTAGGCTCATTATGAATATCAGGCATTAATCATTTACGTGTACACGCCTCCGGGGCTTAGTCCTTTACCCCGGATACCTCCGATAATATGGCCTTGCGTGTCAGAATGCGTTTCACGCAATCCTTTGGAGGTGTGACCAGGATTGGTCATGTGACGCCCTGCATACCCGTAAACCGCGCTTGAAAGCGGAAGAGAAGCATAGGAGGAGTACATCTACAAGACGGCAGCTTATATAAAATGAAGTACCCGCGCGCGGTGAGTCAGGTCCTCCTGTGTGACGTGCGATGACTGGCACACACACATACATTTTTTATATTGGGCATCTCCCCTGATGATAGAGCCCAAGGAAACGCGTCGGGAGATTGAATACCAAGGAGGCTTCCTATAGTGTCCGTTTACACTGGAGAGAAAAGGGGTTGTAAGTAGGATCTGTGGAAAATCCTCCCCCGGTCTGTATGTATCGGACGCATGGGATGACGCTGTTAAGGAAGGTCCCTGGAGACTGGTGAGACCGTTCCTTTTTATACCCCTGAATGCTATAAACATGCTGGTTTTTGCGCACATATAGTAGGTTGGGCACTAACAAATTGTGTAGCATTGTGATAGGGTATTGCTATTTATGGTGTAGTAAAGATAAACCTGACACCATGCTATAAGGATTACAGCGCTAGACAGGAGCGTCTGGCTTTATATGTGGTATTGTGTGTGGTTTTTGTTTGTGTCTATGTTTCTGGTGTTTATTGGGACAATAGTCCGTTTTAAAATATTTATTAAAAGTTAAATTTTATTTAACACTACTACCTTGCTGCTAATTGGTAATTGATGCAAGAAACTCACAGGAGTTTCTCTCATCATACACGGTTGTGTGATCACGGCCTACAGGTTCACCACATTGCAATATGTGTCAGACCACATTGCAATACTTGAGAAAATCCTTTCAGGTTTGTAGCGTGGCATTGTCCCAGTCATCCATCAGCGATTGCACCACTTCATTCCACAGCCGCCAAATCACCACAGGGTCCAAGTGCTGCTGATCCCGGGTGTCCCACAATGACCTCCGATGTGATGAGGAGGTCATGGTTGATGAATTCTTCTTCATCCCGTTGTGGAACCTAGAAATGAAAGAAAGACATTAAAGTTGTCAAGATAAAACACTGAAAACAAAAACAGTCAACAAGAACAAAAAACAGTCAAGAGTGCCAGAAACAGTCAAGAATAACTAAAAGCAGTCAAGAATACTTACACGCTGTCTTGCCACCGAAACTTGGGCCTGAGTCTGCTGCACCTGCTCATCTGCACTGGAATGGTTCTGTAAAGAAAAACAAATATTTTGCCACATGTGTAAATAGTGACAGTGAATATTTATCAATCAGTAGCAAATGTACTCACTTCAGTCTCCTGTCCACTCTGTGAGGCCTGCTCTGCCCTGGAGGACATGATGAGGAATGCTGCAAGAGAGACAGAAATGATTACAGACTGCAGGGAGAAAAACAGACAGGCAGACATATAGCTTACATTTTGATAGTCAGAGTCTTCCAAAAAAGATGCTGCAATGCCTTGTATCGCTTCCAGAGTTTGGAGAGAAATGGACTTCCAGTGCCCACACCCTCTTTAAAAAGCTGTGTTTGGGGGGTGGCTTAAAACCAGTTCCTGCACATGTTTACTCATAAAAATGCATGCGTACGCAAACACAATCGTACCCATGTCCCTGCGTACCAATGCGTTCCCATAGACTGTTATGAGGGGTTTTTTTATGCACTCCATCCACAAGCGTCCAAATCCAGGATATCTCTGCACTTGTCCGCATTCATGTTTCCTTCAATGACAACCAGTCGTCATGTCCTTGCAGCTTAAAAACACCCCCATAGCATGATGATGCCGCCACCATGTTTCACTCTTGGGATTGTATTTCGACTGTCTCTCCTCGTGGTTAGGTCTTTTGTTTACTAGCACTTGCAGACTGTCTGGGCCATCTGGGATTTGCTGTTGCTTTTTACCACTGGGATCTTTTTTAACTGAATATATTATATATTGTATTATACACCCAAAAGACCCTGATCATATGCATTAATACCTTGCTATCTATTATTACTCAGATTGGTTATTAGTTTATTTTCGGACCATAAGATGCACTTTTGTTTTCTCCAAACTTGGGTGGAAAGTGTGGGGTGTTTCTCATGGTCCAAATGTAACATGTGGGGATGTGCAGTGGCGGAGTGGGACCACACTTGGATCGCACTCGCAGGAGGCAGGAAAATGTCCCCGCTGCAGGAATCCAGCGCTGGGGAAATTATGTGGTCCCGATGCTTAAAGTGAAGGAATATTCATTAGCTGCTTCCCCACATTGGTCCCAGAGCACCATCTTCTACCCGTAGCTTCCAACATAATAACATACTATTATATATAATAATACCATATAATAGTATGTTATTTATGTTATTAAATATTTACCACATTTTTTGCTTCAAATATTTTTTTTTCCTGTTTTCCACCTCTAAAACCTGGGTGTGTCTTATAGTCTGAAAAATACAGCATTTCTTTTTTTTTTGGTATTGTTTGATTTTAATTAATTGTAAAAATAAAATGTATATATTTTTATATTTTTGGGCTCTGTAGATCATCAGAATTGTGGTATACTCATTTATACTCATGGAGGTCATAATAAATACTGGATGCAGTAGTTTTTTAAGTGGAGTGCTTTCATTTTTGCATCAACTAATTTCAGGAAAATTGAAGATTTTGTAATGAAAGTTATAATATTAACTTTATTTTTCTGTTGAGGTTACAAAATGTAAAAATGAAACTCAGTTTTGTCAAAATTTTGTAAATTGTTCTTTTGTTCAATGAGATATTGCTTCTAATTTTGCTTTACTTTTGAGCACTCTAGGTGCTTTCTATTTCTATTGGCTGTGTTGAATCATTTCTCACCTTACAATAGGATTCATCTCTCCATGTGTCGTTGATATACCTCATTAATATCTCCATTGTGGAGTCCAATTATAGCTTGCCCACAATACCTTGCTGGTCTGCTGAGCAACAAATATCAAGAGCACCGAAATGATCTATTGATGTTGGTAGGGAAGCAGACCCATGGAAGTTCTGGTTCTGGTACCCTACTCAATCTTTCTCTCTCTCAACTCAACCTTATTTGGAAAAGAAATCCATTTGTTCACGACTAAATAAAAAATACCATCAGAGATTTATCTTTCTGTTATTTGGGGGATTTGTTTTAATTTTTTTACCCATCTGGTTGTTGTCAGTATTCTTTGTTTTGTTCTGCAGTTTGATAAACTTCTTCATAATTCTCAAGGCCAAAATTAGTTACAAGAAATATGACTTGTATTTTGTGGAAGATCTAACTTAATACTTCTTCATAACTTCAGCCTCCAAAAGACTGTATTCAATCAGTTTCAATGGTGTGAACTGTTTTCTCTCCTTTGAGAGCAATTACGTCTTTTTGGAGATACGTAATGGTGACAAATATTGGACATAGTGGTAGAGGTGAAGCCCGTCCAGTGCCTTACATATCAATAATATCAGGTGTTTGATTTATACTTGGTCCCCTATCTATGTATCTCAGTATATGTTATATTGTCTGAAGAATAGTGTCTATGAGCTGAGGAAGTAATGACTTTTCCAGTAACCCCTATCATATCGTGTATCATTTAAGTGAAATATCTGCAGATGAAGAAAAGTTCTTTGCTTTTGTCTCTAATATCCACTATTGAATTCTGAATCGCTATTGACTGTACATCATAATTAACTGAAATTATTGCTATATTGTTCACTTGCCACTAATTACCTTGCCAACATTAATCAGCTTAAATGAAGAGCTGTGTAATCATCTGGAATGTCAGTCTACTGTATCATATTACTGTATATGTAATCTATATATGTTTCCATTAGAGCAGAGATATTTTCAAAAGCGATGCTACATTACACATTGATGATGGAAACTTATTGTAATTAAGATAATAATTTTAGAATTTTCTATACAACTAAGATTTTAATCAAGTTTGCAGTGCATAGCCTGACTTATTTTTTTTAAAGAAGCTCTCCCATCAAAGTTTTTATCCTCTTAATATATTGAAATCATTATATTGTGCAGTGCAAGGAAGGAATCAGAAATAGAAGACAAAATTTACTGCTTCTGTGATCACATTGGTTTATTGATCAGTGGAGGTCCCAAAAGTTTTAGCTCCATTGATCACGATGTTATGGTATGTTCTTGCGATGTTTTATAAACCCCTCCCCCTACCATGTGTTTTTTTCATCTTTGACAATTTGTTAATATTTTCACTTGGAGCAGTAAAGCATATTACAAAATGTGTAGGTACTATTAATACAGGAAAGACGTAGCAGGATTTAAGCAACCAGAAGCTTTCTAATGATTGCTCAATATGTGTCACCTTTTGACTTTTAAAGGTATCCTGCTACTTTGAGAAATAGTTTCCTGAAAATATGGGGATAATCTACAGGTACATAGCAATTAAATCCTATGTAGCTGACTTACTGGATGTGTGGCTACTGGGAAAATATAAAGCCTTATTCTCCATGTAGCCCCATGCTTCTATTCATTGAAGTGGTGCAGGGACCCATTATAGTCATTGCTCACTGTTCATTGAGTGAGGCTGTAATCACTTCTAGCACTTTAATTTCCAGCCTTCTCTGTACACATGTAACCTGCTCTGCCTGCAAACTTTTGTCCCAATGATTTGCCTATATGCTTCTCTGTAGGTCATAGGCCATGAAAAACACCTGAAAAAATAAAGACAATGTATACATTAAAGGGAATCAATCAGCAGGTTTTTGCTATGTAATCTGAGGACAGCATGAGGTTAAAACACAGAATTCAAGGATGTGTCACAAGTCAAGCTGTGTGCTGTTGTTTACTTACAATGAAGGTTTTATCACCTGGTGATTATAATTGCTGTCAGCCGCTTGCAAGTCCAGCTCCATCCCTTCATTAATAAGCAGCTAAACTGTCAATAGACAATGTAGATATGGAGACTGGTGTGGGTGGGGCTAGCTTTTCAGCTCTGTTACATTGCTAAATCTCAAAACTCTGATTGCATCGGAACTGCTGAACTCAGTAAATTAAGTCATACATTCTCAGATAAGATAGCAACAAGCTGCTGACAGATTCCCTTTTACAAAAATTGCATGTAAAATGCATGAAAATCATAAGGCCTTTTTTCGATAGACAATAGCTTTTTGTACAGATTTTTCTTCAACTCAGTTTGTAATAAATTTATGATATATTAATATATTTTTGTGTAATTAAGAAACTTTGTAATTAACTACTTCCTTACTGGGTGAGTTTTCTATTTTCACTTTTGTTATTTGCTCCCTTTCATCCACAGGCCATTTTTTTTTTCGTCAACATAAGCTCATAGTGATAGATTGGACTTTTATGGATGTAGCAATACTCAATGTGTTTATATTTGTATATTTTATTTGGGGTTTTTTTGCATTGTCAAACAAGGATAATTCAAACTTTTGTGTTTTTCATGTTTTAATATAGTTAACATTTTATCTTTTATTGTCTACCTAAGGGACTTAAAGCTGGCATTATTTAATTGCATTCATTATCCTGTGTGGTGTATATATGATATTGTTGAAAAAGATGGCGTGCACACAGCTGGAGGAAGAGGTGGCGGTGAAAGGGAGTGGCAAACTTCTGGGTCATATAGTAGATAAATTGTTTCACCGCACACTCGAGAGTTTCCAAGCAAATAATCTTTAATGATTGTTCAAACACAAGTGCAACTGGCAGACAAAGTGAAGTCCTATATAAAGAAGCGACATTTTGACCAGCTTGGCCTTGATCACAAAGACGTGCTCACAGGAGGTGCGAAAGCACCCTGACAACCACCCTTACCATGGAACTTGCTATATACCTGTCCCTGCCATTAGGGCACATGAAATGCATGTGTTCTTGCATTAATTGTCTGCTACCAAATTGTATATGAAAGGTTTATGGCCGGAGAAATCAAAGGACAAAGACGATGAGTCATTTCTCAAATGAATTCTGGTTTATTGGCTGAAAATGTTCAGTATTTATAGGGAGAAATAAGGTGGTTTCCCACGTATTACCTCATTGCCTTATCTAATAATTATTGCTAGTCATTGCTGATTCCTGTTGCCCACATGTCACATGTCATTATCTTTATTACTCTAATGGTTATTGCTCTAATGGTTAATCAATTAGGTCAAGCTGACCTCTATCTTGCACGCATCATATTGATCTTTGGTCAACATGAGAGGTGTGGGTCCCTAGTACAGGCACATTTATTAACATTCATTCTTGATCAGCTCAGTGGATTATACAATCATATCAGAGTCCACCAGAGGATCAAGTAACCTGCTGACAGGCATGAATTAGAGCACACATAAGTACATCATTTAATATCTGTGATTCTTATACATATTCTGCGAAGCGTCCATTTTGAATGTACGGTAAGTGTCCATATTTTGTATATCTTCAGAATTAAATAATATCAAATACATATCCTTAACCCCTTAACCCCCAAGGGTGGTTTGCATGTTAATGACCGGGCCAATTTTTACAACTCTGACCACTGTCCCTTTATGAGGTTATAACTCTGGAACGCTTCAACGGATCCCAGTGATTCTGACAGTGATTTCTCGAGACATATTGTACTTCATGATAGTGGTAAAAAAAAATTTATATTACCTGCGTTTATTTGTGAAAAAAGCGGAAACTTGGTGAAAATTTTGCAATTTTCCAACTTTTAATTTTTATGCCTTTAAATCACAGAAATATGTCACACAAAACACTTAATAAGTAACATTTCCTACATGTCTACTTTACATCAGCACAATTTTGCAACCAAAATTTTTTTGTTAGGGAGCTATAAGGGTTAAAAGTTGACCAGCAATTTCTCATTTTTACAACATCATTTTTTTTAGGGACCACATCACATTTGAAGTCACTTTGATGGGTCTATATGAAAGAAAATACCCAAGTGTGACACATTCTAAAAATGGCACCCCTCAAGGTGCTCAAAACCACATTCAAGAAGTTTATTAACCCTTCAAGTGTTTCACAGGAATTTTTGGAATGTTTAAAAAAATTAACATTTAGCTTTTTTTCGCAAAAAATTTATTTCAGCTCCAATTTGTTTTATTTTACCAAGGGTAAGAGGAGAAATTGGACACCAAAAGTTGTTATAAAATTTGTCCTGAGTACGCTGATACCCCATATGTGGGGGTAAACCACTGTTTGGGCGCATGGCAGAGCTCAGAAGGGAAGGAGCGCCGTTTGACTTTTCAATGCAAAATTGACTGGAATTGAGATGGGACAACATGTCACGTTCTCCCCCTGATGTGCCTAAACATTGAACCCCCCCACAAGTGACACCATTTTGAAAAGTACACCCCCTAAGGAACTTATCTAGATGTGTGGTGAGCACTTTGACCCACCAAGTGCTTCACAGAAGTTTATAATGTAGAGCCGTAAAAATAAAAAATCATATTTTTTCACAAATATGATCTTTTCGCCCCCAATTTTTTATTTTCCTAAGGGTAACAGAAGATATTGGGCTCCAAAAGTTGCTGTAAAATTTGTCTTGAATACGCTGATACCCCATGTGTGGGGGTAAACCACTGTTTGGGCACATGGTAGAGCTTGGAAGGGAAGTAGCGCCGTTTGACATTTCAATGCAAAATTGACTGGAATTGAGATAGGACACCATGTCGCGTTTGGAGAGCCCTGATGTGCCTATACATTGAAACCCCCCACAAGTGACACCACTTTGGAAAGAAGACCCCCTAAGGAACTTATCTAGATGTGTTGTGAAAACTTTGAACCTCCAAGTGTTTCACTACAGTTTATAACACAGAGCCGTGAAAACAAAAATTATTTTTTTCCCACAGAAATTATTTTTAGCCCCCTGTTTTGTATTTTCCCAAGGGTAACAGGAGAAATTGGACCCCAAAAGTTGTTGACCTATTTGTCCTGAGTAAGCTGATACCCCACATGTGGGGGGAACCACCATTTGGGCGCATGGTAGAGCTCGGAAGGGAAGGAGCGCCGTTTGGAATGCAGACTTAAATGTTTTGGTCTGCAGGCATCACATTGTATTTGCAGAGCCCCTGATGTACCTAAACAGTAGAAACCCCCCACAATTGACCCCATATTGGAAACTAGACCCCCCAAGGAACTTATCTAGATGTGTTGTGAGAACTTTGAACCCCTACGTGTTTCACTACAGTTTAAAACACAGAGCCGTGAAAATAAAAAATCCTTTTTTTTCCACAAACATTATTTTTTAGCCCCCGGTTTTGTATTTTCCCAATGGTAACAGGAGAAAATGGACCCCAAAAGTTGTTGTCCAATTTGTCCTGAGGACGCTGATACCCCATATGTTTGGGTAAACCCCTGTTTGGGCGCACGGAAGAGCTCGGAAGGGAAGGAGCACTGTTTTACTTTTTCAACACAGAATTGGCTGGAATAATGTGCCTAAACAGTGGAAACCCCCGAATTCTAACTGAAACCCTAACCCAAACACACCCATATCCCTAATGCTGACTCTAACCATAACCCTAACCACAACCCTAACCCTTATCCCAACCCTAATCCCAACCGTAAATGTAATCCATACCCTAGCTTTAGCCCCAACCCTAACTTTAGCCCCAACCCTAACCCTAACTTTAGCCCTCACCTCAACCCCAACCCCAAACCTAACTGTAGCCCTAACCCTAACTTTAGCCCCAACCCTAACCCCTACTTTAGCCCCAACCCTAACCCTAACTTTAGCCCCAACCCTAACCCTAATGGGAAAATGGAAATAAATACATTTTTAAAATTTCATTATTTTTCCCTAAGTAAGGGGGCGATGAAGGGGGGTTTTAGTTACTATTTATAGCAGGTTTTTTAGCTGATTGTTATGATTGGCAGCAGTCACACACTAAAAGACGCTTTTTATTGCAAAAAATAGTTTTTGCGTCTCCACATTTTGAGAGCTATATTTTTCCATATTTTAGTCCACAGAGTAATGTGAGGTCTTGTTTTTTGCGGGACAAGTTGACGTTTTTATTGGTGTCATTTTCGGGCACATGACATTTTTATTACAGAGATACCTCATTTATATTTTTTTATGTTTTGGTGCTTTTATACGATAAAAACTATTTTATATAAAAAATAATTATTTTTGCATTGCATTATTCTGAGGACTATAACTTTTTTATTTTTTCGCAGATGATGCTGTATGGCAGCTCGTTTTTTGCAGGACAAGATGACATTTTCAGCTTTACCATGTTTATTTATATCCGTCTTTTTGATCGCATGTTATTCCACTTTTTGTTTGGAGGTATGATAATAAAGCGTCGTTTTTTGCCTCGTTTTTGTTTTTTTTACTGTGTTCACTGAAGGGGTTAACTTGTGGGACAGTTTTATAGGTTGGGTCATTTCGGATGCGGTGATACTAAATATGTGTACTTTTATTGTTTTTTATGGAAGAATATACAGTATATATATTTTTTCTTTATTTAGGAATTTTTTTATTTTTTTTTACACATGTAAATATTTTTTTTTTACTTGTTTACATTGTCCCAGGGGGGACATCACATTATAGTGTCAGATCGCTGATCTGACACTTTGCACAGCACTGTGTCAGATCAGCGATCTGACAGGCAGTGCTGCAGGCTTGCAAGAGCCTGCTCTGAGCAGGCGCTTGCAAGCCACCTCCCTGCAGGACCCGGAAGGCCCCCTGTGGCTATTTTGGATCTGGGCCTGCAGGGAGGAGGAGGTAGGAGACCCTTGGAGAAACGCAATCACATCGCATTGCTCCGAGGGTCTCAGGGAAGCAAGCAGAGAGCCACCTCCCTGCACGATGCTTCCCGGTGGCACCAGAATGCAGCGATCATCTTTTATCGCAGGGGTTAATGTGCCGGGAGCGATACGTGACTGCTCCTGGCACATAGTGCCGGATGTCAGCTGCAATAATCTGCTGACACCCGGCGGTGATCGGCCGCGCTCCCCCCGTGAGTGTGGCTGATCACCTATGACGTACTATCCTGTTATGGACCTGGTGGTTAGGAGCACCCGAAATGACCTGATGGTTAAAATGGAAAAACCTGGGTCAAGCTCTGAGGAAGTGGTAACTCTACTGACCGCAATCCCTAATCCTATCACACACACTAGAAATAGCCGTGGAGCGTACCTAACTCTCCCTAGATGCCTCTTCACAGCCTAAGAGCTAACTACCCCTAAAGATAGAAATAGTAGCCTACCTTGCCTCAGAGAAATTCCCCAAAGTAAAGGTAGCCCCCCACAAATATTGACTGTGAGTTAAGAGGAAGTAACAAACACAGGAATGAAACTGATTTTAGCAAAGGAGGCCGAATCTTCTCTAGACAGACAGAGGATAGGAAAGGGAACTATGCGGTCAGTATTAAAAACTACAAAAACTGACTCATGGTGTGGAGGTACAGCTCTGCATCCCCAGAGCTTCCAGCTAGCGAGGAAATATCATAATAGCAGGCTGGACTGAAACATAGCATGTACTGAGAAATATATTAAAAAACCAATGAACAGCAAATGGACTAGCGAGGACTTAGCTTCTGCTGGAGTAGACAGGTCATCTGAGAAATCCAAGAGAGATCTGAACCAGTACTGAGACATTGACAGCTGACATGAACTAACGACCTGGGCAGAGTTAAATAGGGAAACCAGCAGCAGTAATAAATGAGGGCAGCTGAGAAAGCAACCTCAAAGATCAGCAGTTCCACTTAAAGCCACCAGAGGGTGTCCAAGGACAGAACTCACCAAAGTACCATTCACGACCACAGGAGGGAGCCCGAGAACGGAATTCACAACACTATCCCGTCACTGGGAATTAAGTCCCAGGTCACCTCAATGGGATAGTACGTCATATGGGATAAAGGGGTTAACACTACTGGGATCACTATGTGGCATTTGGACCTCTTTTCCTTATACAAAGCAACTTTATGATCAACATCCTAGTGGGTCGAAATGTTAGAGTCACTTCTTTAAATATAAATATAAAATATATAATATATATATGTATATATAAATACCTGCGCTAGACAATGCATAAATAAGATTGCATGGCTATTTACCTTTAGAAAAAGAAGGGAAGGAGAATGAAATAGTAGATAATGAATCTGTATATTGACCCGTAGGTGTATAAACCAGGATTTTCCAAACTCTGGGGACAGGAAGTAAATACACAAAATAGTAAGCAACAATATAAGCAGCAAATATTTAAAGCTAAAAGTAACAACTACACATATAGAACAGGATTTGCGAAGCTGTGCTTAAAATTGCTATATTAAAATTGCACGCTGAAAAGAGGAGTTAGTTACATACTGTTTAGCGTGCGGACTCTTGAGACTGGAGAGAGCCGGCAACAAACGGCACAGGTAACTCTATCCGGATGGTAGTAAGTAGATTATTTCCTTGGTTGATAAGCACCGATGTGCAAAGATATTAGTTCCTTTGGCGTACTGTCCCGGCCGGTGACAGCCGCCCGTGCAGGGAAAAAAATATACCTATGAATGCGCGCTCGAGAAACGTTGCAGCTGACAGGACCTTCGGAGTATTCGGGTCACGTGACCAAAGCGTCACGTGGTGCCCCGGCTTGAAGGTACGGAGCACTGCAGGAGCCAGAAAACCAACGCGTTTCGGAATAAACACGGATTCCTTCTTCAGGGTATGGCTCCCGTTGTGCATCATTGGCTATATATAGCCTTGGCTCCCATATCGTGTATCAATCAAAAGCAAAAAGTTCCACTCCCATGTTCAATCCCTTCGGCTTTAAAGTGTCCAGTTCAAAAATATATCTAGTCTCCTCCCTAGACATCTGCCTGATATAGTCACCTTTGCGCCAGTCGGTGTGTACCACCTTAATTCCAGATACTTTGGTCCCTGATACAGAGCCCCCATGGCACATTAAAAAATGCTTTGAAAGCGGATGGTCCCCACATTTTTTCTTTATATTACGGAGATGTTCACTAATTCTCTTATTCAGAGGACGTTTTGTACGTCCTATATAAAGTTTTTTACAGGGACATTCTATTACATAAATCACTCCCTTAGTAGTGCAAGTAATGAAATCAAGGATTTCTATCTGTGACCCATTATGAGATGTCACAAATTTCTGTTTTTTTAGATTAAGCGATCTACACACTCCGCATTTTCGGCATGGAAAAAAACCTTTTAATATTTGTTTGAAGGGGCCTGCATATTTATCTCTTGTACAGTAGGGGCGATCAGGAGACCTAGATTACGTGCCTTTCTATACACAAAACTTGGATGATTTGGGAGTTTGTCTCCTATAATTTTATCATCTTTTAAGAGTGGCCAATGTTTTTTAATAATAGTTCTCAGAATCCGAGTATTTGAATTATACTGTGTGATGATAGGAATAGAAACTTGCTCATCATTTTTTATACAGGTGTCCAAATTAACAATCTGATTTCTCAGGAGGTTCTCTCTAGAGATATCCCCCACATCATCTCTTGTTCTAATCAATTGGTTACGGTCATAACCCTTATTTACAAATTTTTCTATCAGCATATCGGATTCTTTGGCGTAATCATCCATTTTGGAACAATTCCGATTTATTCGCATAAACTGGCTGCGTGGGACATTTAGCAACCATCTGGGGAGAAAAATATATAATATATAATATATATCAGAATATATTTATTAGTTCAATCCCTTGCCCCTTTATGGTTTAGGGGCCATACCAGCTGCTATCAATGCACTTCATCTTCTTTCTTCTTTTTTCATTAGCGCCGCTACACCATTTATCCATACTTCTTTAAATATGCCTTCACTTTGTCCGCCACCTACACTTGTGTTGAACAATCATTAATGATTATTTGCATGACAACTCTTGAGTGCACCGGTGAAACAATTTATCTACTATACTGTATATGGTACTGGGCAGCCCATCTGATCTAATAGTAGGGGAGTTGGTAATAGGCTGTTAACCAGACAGAGATGGATCTCACTGATTGGTGTGAATGGCATCCTATGCTGGTTGTGTGCATTTTGGATACTAGGCAGCCACCTCCACGCATGGTTTGTGGCTTAGTAAGTGATTGTTTCATTAGTATTTTGCACCTGTGCTTCCCCTGCCTTTATTATGGGGGCCTGCTGCATCCTGTTGTGCATTTTTGTCTGGACATGGTATTGGTAAGTATGGCTGCCTTTTTTCTGTTATGTTTTTCAGTGAATTACTTTGACTATATAGGTAGCAAAATGAATGATCTATGTCAGAAGTCAATGTCAAAGATGCTGCTGTTAGAGGCCTTCAATATGCCATGGCAACCCAGCAGCACACCCCACTATTGTCATCATAGGAAAAAGTACCACTGTAGGGAATGCACACCACAATGCTATTTATAAAAAGGCGAAACTTTATTAACAATAAGTTAAAACATACTTAAAACCAAAGCAGTGTTCCCCCCATGCATAATATTATGATCACAGGCAATAAATGCAATAAACAAAGGTCCCCTAGACCCTGGATTGTAAATATGCAATTTTTAAAAAATAGAGGAATAATAATAAATCCTGAGCATGGATGACAAGTTATGAAAGTGTACAATCACAATCTATAATTGAGACTGTCCCACAAGTGCCCTGAAACCAAAATGCCAAAAAATGTAGACACAATAAAGTCCCCCTAAGTATAAGTGCCACTTAAATAGTGGCCAAACTTAAGCAGCTCCCATGGCTGTGCATGAATGGGTTAATGCTGAAGTTAAGCAGACAGTGTTGTCACTTAGGAAGAATCAGACTAACTCAATGGTACAAAGAACAGGATCAAACCTGGAGATCAACACAACTGAAACAGAACAGAAATACCAAAAGGAGCTCTGCAATCTACCCAGCACTGCAGGAGCTGGAGAGTATGAAGGTACAACTGGCAATACAATCATCATGGGCACGTGTGCCCCTGGAGAGAGGATCAAAGGAGCCAGGGGGGAAGAGAGAGCAAAGCTCTGCTTTGGTTTTAAGTATGTTTTAACTTATTGTTAATAAAGTTTTGCCTTTTTATAAATAGCATTGTGGTGTGCATTCCCTACAGTGGTACTTTTTCCTGTGTTGTCCATTTTGCTTGAAACTGGCATTGCACCCACTTATTAATAGGCCAATCTTCATTAGTAGTGCGCCTAGGCTCCACTGTTGTTCTCCACCCTACTATTGTGTCGCAAGGAAACCAATGTGTCAAGGATTTGAGCCCCACTTCAGATCATGCTACTTAAACACCACTATCAGAAATTGACAGCGCCATTTAAACAGATAAACAATAGCGACTGGAGCTGGTTTTAACACAGCTAGCTGCTGAACCTCTCTATACACATGCACCTAGCGTAAGACAGACCCATTCTTAATAAATATTATTAAAATATTATCAATTAGACCAGAATTATGGGAAGCACGGTGGCTCAGTGGTTAGCTCTGCAGCCTTGCAGCTCTGGGTTCCTGGTTTCAAATCCAACCAAGGTCAACATCTGCAAGGAGTTTGTATGTTCTCCCTGTGTTTGCATGGATTTCCTCTGGGTTCTCCGGTTTCCTCCCACAAAAACATACTGATAGGAATGTAGATTGTGAGCCCCAACGGGGACAGCGATGATAATGTCTGTAAAGAACTGTGAAATTAATGGTGATGTATAAGTGAATAAAATAAATAAACTACATATACAGTTGGATTCAGTAGAAATTAGAAGTATTAATCCTTTCAATATGTTTTCCATTCCTGTGAAATCAAGTTCTTACTTTTTGTACAAAAACACCATCAAAAATATTATCAAACGCAATATTAACCCCTTTACTCCCAAGGTTGGTTTGCACGTTAATGACCGGGCCAATTTTTACAATTCTGACCACTGTCCCTTTATGAGGTTATAACTCTGGAAGGCTTCAACAGATCCCGGTGATTCTGACAGTGCTTTCTCGTGACATATTGTACTTCATGACAGTAGTAAAATTTATTTGATATTACTTGCGTTTATTTGTGAAAAAAATGAATATTTGGCACAAATTTTGAAAATTTTGCAATTTTCCAATTTTGAATTTTCATGCCCTTAAATCACAGAGATATGTTACACAAAATACTAAATAAATAACATTTCCCACATGTCTACTTTACATCAGCACAATTTTGGAAGCAACTTTTTTTTGTTAGGGAGTTATAAGGGTTAAAAGTTGACCAGCGATTTCTCATTTTTACAACACCATTTTTTTTAGGGACCACATCACATTTGAAGTCAATTTGAGGGGTCTATATGATAGAAAATACCAATACCAAATACCATATGTGGGAGAAAACTACTGTGTGGGCACACGTCAGTGCTCGGAAAGGAAGAAGTGGCGTTTTGGAATGTAGACTTTGATGGAATGGTCTGTGGGCGTCACGTTGCGTTTGCAGAGCCCCTAATAAACCTAAACAGTAGAAACCCCCCACAAGTGACCCCATATTTTAAACTAGACTCCTCAAGGAACTTATCTAGATGTGTTGTGAGAACTTTGAACTCCCGAGTGTTTCACTAAAGCTTATTATGCAGAGCCATCAAAATAAAAAACTAATTTTTTATACAAAAATGATATTTTAGCCCACAAATTTTTATTTTCCCAAGGGTAACAGGAGAAATTGGACCACAAAAGTTGTTGTCCAATTTGTTCTGAGTACGCTGATACCCCATATGTGGGGGTAAACCACTGTTTGGGTGCACGTCGAGGCTCGGAAGGGAAGAAGTGGTGTTTTGGAATGCAGACTTTGATGGAATGGACTGCGGGAATCACATTGCGTTTGCAGAGCCCCGATGTGCCTAAACAGTGGAAACCCCCCAATTCTAACTCCAACCCTAACCCTAACACACCCCTAACCCTAATCCCAACTCTAACCACACCTCTAACACCAACACACCCCTAACCCTAATCCCGACCCTAACCATAACCCTAACCACACCATTAACCCTGACACACCCCTAACCCAAGCATAAAAGTAATCCAAACCCTAACCCCAACTCTAGCCCCAACCCTAACTTTAGCCCCAATCCTAACCCTAACTTTAGCCCTAACCCTAACTTTAGCCCCAACTCTAACCCTAACTTTAGCCCCAACCCTTTCCCTAACCCTAATGGGAAAATGGAAAGAAATACTTTATTTTATTTTATTATTTTTTCCTAACTAAAAAGGGGGCTTGATTTACTATTTATAGCAGGTTTTTATAGCGGGATTTTATGTTTGGCAGCTGTCACACACTAAAAGACGCTTTTTATTGCAAAAAATAGTTTTTGCATCACCACATTTTGAGAGCTATAATTTTTCCATATTTTGGTCTATAGAGTCATGTGAGGTCTTGTTTTTTGTGGGACAAGTTGACGTCTTTATTGGTACCATTTTTGGGCACATTACTTTTTTTATCGCTTTCTATTCCGATTTTTGTTAGGCAGAATGAACAAAAACTATCAATTCATGAATTTATTTTGGGGGGGCTTTA
Source organism: Ranitomeya variabilis (assembly GCF_051348905.1). Classification (NCBI taxonomy): domain Eukaryota; kingdom Metazoa; phylum Chordata; class Amphibia; order Anura; family Dendrobatidae; genus Ranitomeya; species Ranitomeya variabilis. Next base: position 152,363,882 of record NC_135232.1, read on the forward strand.
TATCGTTCCGCCTTTGGTAAAATTGATAAGGCAGTTTTATTCTTTGGGTCAGTACGATTACAGTGATACCTCATATTTATCATTTTTTTAAGTTTTGGCGCTTTTATACAATAAAAACTATTTTATATAAAAATAATTATTTTGCATGATGTTTTCAGCGGTACCATATTTATTTATATCCATCTTTTTGATCGCGTGTTATTCCACTTTTTGTTTTGTTTTTTTATTTACATAAAGAAATGTATTTATTGGAACAATATTTATTTATTTTCTTTATTTAGTAATTTTTAAAAATCTATTTTTACACAGTGTAATTTTTTAAAAACTTTTTTACATTGCCCCAGGGTGAGACATCACTATATAGTGTCAGATCGCTGATCTGACACTTTGCAGAGCACTGTGTCAGATCAGCAATCTGACAGGCAGTGCAGGAGGCTTGCCGGAGCCTGCTGTCAGCAGGCACTGACAAACCGTCTCCCTGCAGGACCCATAAGGACCCCGTGGCCATCTTGGATCAGGGGCCTGCAGGGAGGAGACAGGAGGAGATGCTTGGAACAACGCAATCACATCCAGTTGTTCTGAGGGTCTCAGGAAAGCACGCAGGGAGCCCACTCACTGCACGATGCTTCCCTATGCCACTGGAATGCTGCAATCATGCTTGATCGCAGTGTTCTGGGGGTTAATGTGCTTGGAGTGGTCCGTGACCACTCCTGGCACATAGTGCCAGATGTCAGCTGTGATAATCAGCTGACATCCGGCACAATCGGCCACGCTCCTCCCTGTGAGCACGGCTGATCGCATATGATGTACTATCCCATTGATGGTCATACGGGCCCAGGTCACCTCGACGGGACAGTACGTCAAATGTCAGAAAGGGGTTAAAAAATGCACCATAAACCACATATTCAGTGTAAGCCTAATGTCTCTTTTTGCCTAAAATTAAAAAGGCTGTCATTTTTTGATAAACTTTTTTTTATTAGAAGTGTCAATTTATGATGAGATGCTCACAAAATGACCAGATATTGGGACTCCCAGCATCAACAGTAATTTGTGTAATGATTCAATAGATAGTACTAAATTTCTATGCAGGTCTAGACTCTTTTTAAGTACATTTCTTGTAGTCTTAAGTTATATGGTTTCTTGCTATCAAAGTTGTAAGAACAGTAAAAAAGAAGGATGTGGCAATTATCATTTAAAGTGTTAATTGAAGTGTTCTTACATAGCAAATACTGTAAACTGGAGATTAGCAGAAGTACTTGAGGAGACCACATAAATTATATTATTTAAGGCTAACTGTTTGTAATAATTATATGGGATAATTCAGGAGACTCTTTGCCTTGGAACAGGACACAGTTTTATAAGTGGTAAAGTTTATATTATCACACGGTGATTCAAGCAGGTGCAGAGAGAAACTCAAGTCCATAACACTTGGTGCAAATAATAAACGCAGCTTAGCAGTCAATAGGAAACTTCAGAGGTAGATGCAAATAAACAGAAAGTCTATGAAGCACAGTTATTCTTGAGAAAACTTGACACGAATAGATCCTTGACTTAGTCCAGACACAGATAGATATGCTATTAGGCAGTTCAAATTATATCTTAGCTCAACCAGGGAGGCCTGGTTAATAGTCTCAGGTTTTGCAGAGCAGAAACAGCTTACATGTCCAGCAAATGCAGATGGAAGTAACACGAGCAGCAGATGAAGGAGGATTACTGAACACTAGTGTTGAGCGATACCGTCCGATACTTGAAAGTATCGGTATCGGATAGTATGGGCCGATACCCGAAAAGTATCGGATATCGCCGATACCGATACCCGATACCAATACAAGTCAATGGGACACCAAGTATCGTAAGGTATCCTGATGGTTCCCAGGGTCTGAAGGAGAGGAAACTCTCCTTCAGGCCCTGGGATCCATATTAATGTGTAAAATAAAAAATTAAAATAAAAAATATTGATATATTCACCTCTCCGGAGGCCCCTGCACCTCACCGCTGTTAACCGGCACCCTTCTTTGCTTAAAATGAGAGCGTTTAGGGCCTTCCATGACGTCACGGCTTCTGATTGGTCGCGTGCCGCTCATGTGACCGCCAGGCGACCAATCACAAGCCGTGACGTCATTCTCAGGTTTAAGCAAAGCAGGCTGCCGGTTACTACCAGGGCGCGTCAGAGGGTGAGTATATCCCTATTTTTTATTTTAATTCTTTATTTTTTACATGGATATGGATCCCAGGGCCTGAAGGAGAGTTTATGTTATGATCCCAATGGCAGAGGATCTCTGATATTCCGGCAAGGTAGCAAAAACATAAATACTGCTCTAGGGAGGTGGAAACTGGGCTAACCGCATACCTGATCCTGACACAAACAACTAAAAGTAGCCGGTGAACGTGCCTACGTTGGTTCTAGACGTTTCGAGCCAGCCGGAGAACTGACTACCCCTAGAGGGAAAAAATGACACCTCGCTTGCCTCCAGAGAAATTGAACCCCAAAGATATAGAAAGCCCCCAACAAATAATAACGGTGAGGCAAGAGGAAAACACAAACGTAGAGATGAACTAGATTCAGCAAAGTGAGGCCCAATAGTCTAGATAGCAGAAAATAGATAGTGGACTATGCGGTTAGCAGAAAACCCTACAAAACATCCACGCTGAACATTCAAGAACCCCCACACCGACTGACGGTGTGGAGGGAGAATATCAGCCCCCTAGAGCTTCCAGCGAGTCAAAAATCAAATGTAAAGCAAGCTGGACAAAAACACTGAATAATGCAAACGATCCAAATTGTACAAAACAGACTTAGCTTTTCTTGCATGAGGCAGACTGAAAGGAATCCGGAGGAGACCAAATAGGTCTGGATACAAGATGCCAGGCAAGAGACTGAGTCCAGAGGAGACTCAAATAGGAAACACCCGCTGCTTAACGACACAGCTGGAGCTCAGGCCTGCAACAAGACATACCTAACACAATACCGTTAGTGACCACCAGAGGGAGCCCAGAAACACAGTTCACAACAGTACCCCCCTTGAGGAGGGGTCACAGAACCCTCACCAAGACCCCCAGGGTGATCAGGACGAGCAGCGTGAAAGGCATGAACCAAATCAGCCGCATGAACATCAGAGGCGACAACCCAGGAATTATCCTCCTGACCATAGCCCTTCCACTTAACCAAATACTGGAGTTTCCGTCTAGAGATACGAGAATCCATAATCTTCTCCACCACGTACTCCAACTCGCCCTCAACCAAAACCGGGGCAGGAGGCACTGTTCTGTCTTCATACACGTTGATACGGTGTGTGATCCAACATACGGCATAAACCACTTCTGTCTCCCAAATAAGCAGACTGTCCTCTGTAGTCTAACTTGTTTATTGGTAAACATGAGCGCGGTAAAACTAGAATAATACAAATGATATGTATAAGTATTGGGCTAAACGATAACACAACTACAACTAACAGGGAAACATACAGTATGGTGCAACTTCTACATAACTACATACAGCAGATTCCTGGTAACCACATTTCCTGTGTACTGGCTGCTATACAGTTAATCACACACTGTACTACACTACATTGTAGGAACAGGGGTAATGACCTTACCGGATAAACTTAACAAGGATTAGAAGTAAGTGAGGTAGTTCCAACAGCAGATAACGCGTGTGTCCAGGGAGATGCACAGAGAGAGAATGGGAATTTCCCCATCCCAGAATGCCTTGCTGAAACCCACAATGCAACACTCTATTATTACATGAAAAACACAGGTTATAAATTTATCCACCACTGGGTGGTGCTATAACACAGCAAAACCAGAACTAGTGCTAAACCTTGTGTCCTTCTTTTAGAAAGGACAGAACACTCCCCGCTTGGCATCAACCGATGCCACCTACAGGTTCTTTTGGCGAAAACAGTAAGACAAGTTCCGCCACTGGTCTGAGGAATAGTTTGCTTTCCCCAGACTTGCCTACTTTGACCTCGACCTTGCGGATCTTCCCATCTTTGCTTGGGAATACTTTAGTGATGAGGCCTAGTGGCCACTCATTACGGTGTGACTGGCTGTCTTTCATGAGAACGACATCACCAGTTTTGATGTTTGGTTTGTCGGTCTGCCACTTCTTCCTTGGTTGTAAGGTGGAGAGGTACTGCTTCCTCCATCTGTCCCAGAAGGTATTGGAGAGACTTTGGACTTGTCTCCATTGTCGTCTGTAGAGGTCCTTGTTGCTAAATTCTCCAGGTGGAGCGCTGAGAACGCTGGCTTTCTGAGTAAGTAACATGGCAGGAGTGAGAATGGTCGGATCCTCAGAGTCACTAGAAAGTGAAGTCAACGGTCTGGCATTAATGATGGCCGAAACGTCTGCTAGGAATGTGGTCAAACTTTCATGTGTGAGTCTTGCACTACCTGCCTGCAAGAAAATGGAGTCAAGGATTCTGCGTGCTATTCCTATCATCCTCTCCCAAGCACCTCCCATGTGAGAAGAGTGTGGTAGATTGAAAGTCCAGGTACATCCCTGCTCACTCAGGTATCTTTCCACACCGGTGGTGTCTAGGTTGGAAGGAATTTGAAGTTCTTTCACTGCTCCTACAAAGTTGGTACCTCTATCGGAGCGTATGTGCTTCACGGGACCTCTGATGGCGATGAAACGTCGGAGTGCATTTATAAACCCTGAAGTGTCCATGGACTCAATTACTTCAATGTGGACTGCTCTAATGGACATACAGGTGAACATAACAGCCCAACGTTTGGCATTGGCCTGGACTCTTCTAGTGTTCCGTGCAACCACAGACCATGGTCCGAATACGTCCAGTCCGACGTTGGTAAAGGGAGGTTCTGTACTAAGTCTGTCTGGTGGGAGATTGGCCATCTTCGGCTTTTGAGTCCCGCCACGGAGTTTGCGACAAATCACACAATTGTAAATGAGTTTACTCACGCATCGCTTTGCTCCGACTATCCATAGTCCAGCAGTTCGTAGATTTCCTTCAGTAAACAGTCGTCCCTGATGTTTCACCAAGACGTGGTGGTGTTGCACAAGCAGGGTCGTGACATGATGATGTCCAGGAATTATTATAGGGTGCTTCTCCCCAAATTCCACTTCAGCTTCTTGAAGACGACCTCCAATTCTTAACAGCCCATCCTGGTCAATGATTGGATCAAGCTTCTTCAAGACACTATCTCTGGAAACGGGTTGGCTTTTATTGAGGTTATCTATTTCTTTGGCGTAACATTCACGTTGTATGGTACGAATTATGACGTTCTTGGCATTTTCCATGCTTGGAACGGTAAAGGCACACTTGCAGTGGTGCCAACCTTTGCAAGGTTTCTGGATGGCGGGTGACGTTGACTTGTAGGATCGAGCCACATGAATTAAACAAACAAGGGCACGAACAAGTGAGTCCCAAGTTGAGAACCTGTTGAAGCGGTGGGATTTGAGGTGATTGTCTTTAGTCACCGTACGTAGAATGGATACCTGAGGACGGATTTCCTCATCTGCCTCTGGATCCACCAATTCAAAGATGTTTGACTCGTCCACATATGGCGTCGAACGGTATAAGAATGTAGGACCGGTGAACCAGGTTGTGTCCTTAAGTTGTCTTGCTTCAACGGATCTGGTTGCGTGGTCCGCCGGATTGTGGTGCGTGGACACATAGTGCCACTGTTTAGGTTCGGTGGATCTCCTGATCCTTAGCACCCGATTGCTGACATAGACATAGAAGCGACGAGTTTCATTACAAATGTACCCCAGCACTACCTTGCTGTCAGTGTAGAACTCAACTTCTTTGATTTCCAGGTCCATTTCTGTTGAGATAAGCTCAGCTAACTCTACTGCCAGCACAGCTGCACAGAGTTCCAGTCTGGGTACTGTGTGTTCACGGAGTGGGGCCAATTTTGTCCGGCTCATAACAAGCCTTACGTGGCATTGTACGTTGATGTCAGTTGTTTTCAAATACGCCACTGCTGCAATTGCCTTGGTTGAAGCATCGCAGAAGATACAAAGCCTTTGCACCTCGATTTCTGATGAAGGCACAGAAGCATATGGCCGTGCCACGTAGAGACTCGACAGGGCTTCTAAAGAATTTTTCCATCTTTCCCACAGTTCTCTTTTATCGCTGGGAAGCGGATCATCCCAATCGGATGTCTCTTGGGTGAAGTCTCTCAACATCATTTTACCTTGGATAGTTACAGGGGTTACAAATCCCAGAGGATCGTACAAGCTGTTCACAACGGACAGGACGCCTCTACGCGTGAAGGGTATCTCTTCTTCGCTGATCTGGAAGGTGAATGCATCCTTTTTTAAATCCCAGAGTAGACCCAGGCTCCGCTGCATGGGAAGGGAATCCGTGCTTAAATCCAAGTCTTTTAAATCGGTTGAGTAATCTTGAGAGGGAAAAGCTGCCATTAGTTTCTGGCTGTTGGAAGCAATTTTGTGCAACCTCAAATTGGATGAAGCGAGCATTTCTTGTGCCCTTTTTAGGAGGCTGACTGCTGACTCCTCTGTGGGTGTGGATTTCAGGCAGTCATCTACGTAGAAATCCTTTTCCACAAAAGATCTTACATCCGATCCATACTTCGCTTCACCTTCTCTGGCTGAATGTCTAAGGCCATAGATAGCGACAGCAGGGGAAGGGCTGTTCCCGAAAATGTGAACCTTCATACGATATTCCACGATGTCCTTGTAGGGGTCATTATTGTGGTACCAGAAGAACCTCAAGTAGTTTCTGTGTTCTTCTTTAACAAGGAAGCAGTGAAACATCTGTTGTATGTCAGCCATAAATGCTACTGCGTCTTTGCGGAAACGAAGAAGTACTCCCAGAAGTCTGTTGTTGAGGTCTGGACAGGACAGGAAGACGTCGTTTAAAGAAACACCTTCGTATCTGGCACTTGAGTCAAATACCACTCTTATCTGACCTGGTTTCTTCGGATGATACACGCCGAAAATAGGTAAGTACCAACATTCCTCGGAATCTTGAAGTATAGGTGCAATTTCCGCGTGGCCACTCTGGAATATTCTCTCCATGAAGGTAAAGAAGTGTTGTTTTGTTTCTGGTGCCTTCTGCAGTTTGCGCGTAAGGGAGACAAATCGACTGTAGACAAGTTCTCTGTTGTTGGGTAAGCGTTGCCTCTGTGGTTTGAATGGTAAAGGTGCGACCCAACTTTTTGATTCATCTCTTACTATCTCTCGCTCCATGATATCCAAGAACAGTCTGTCCTCTATGGACATTGCTACCTGGTTGTCTTCTCTTGTTCTGTGGAAAACTGTGCACCCTATATGATCTTGCTCACCGTCGCACGCATGGTCTTCACAGGAAGGATCAGCTAACGGACAAGGTGGAGGGGTGTGGTGTGGCAATTCTTTAGTCAGGAAACTGTTCTCGCATGGCTGGAAGAGAGATGGGCGTCCATTCTCGAGGGTATTGGTGAGCATGCTATTGACTGATGTCGGCCTGTGTGCTCCACCCAAACAGACATCTCCCACAATGACCCATCCTAGGTCAAGTCTCTGAGCATATGGGGCGTTTTGTGGGCCGTTGATCTGCCCTCTAGCCTTGTGGACCCGTAGTATGTCTCTTCCGAGAAGTAAGACGATAGGAGCTCCTTGGTCAAGCTCTGGTATCAGGTGAGCTATACATCTCAAGTGGGTGTGATGAGCTGCTACCTCTGGTGTAGGTATCTCAGACCTGTTGTCTGGAATCTGGTTGCACTCCAGTATTGATGGCAAGGATAAGCAGGTTTGACCGTCTATAGACTCTACTTTGAATCCAGTTGCTCTCCTCCCCGCCGTCTCGACAGTACCTGCACATGTCTTCAAGGAGTACGGAGAGCCGGGACCAGCAATGTTGAAGGTGTCGAAGAGAAAGGACTTAGCTAGAGACCTGTTGCTCTGATCATCCAAGATTGCATATACCTTGATCGCCTTATCCCGTTGGCTCGCTGGGAATACTCTGACAAGACAGATCTTTGAGCAGGATCTTCCTGCTACGAGTTCCTTGCAGATCTCTGTGCACCGAGAAGTGACCACTGGGGTGTCCATGTCAGTGTCCATCTGTTTTTCGGCAGACTCTTCTACTTGCGACGATACCCCTGAGGGTGGTCCAGGATGTAAGGCCGTGTTGTGTTCCACACTACTACATTCTGTGCATTTCACACTGGATTCACAGTTCTTGGCGAAGTGTGAGGTTGTCGCGCAGCATCTGAAGCATATCTTGTTTTCCTTTAGGAAACTCTTACGGTCTTCTAGAGACTTCTCCCTGAAGGCTCTACATTTTAGTAGAGGATGAGGTTTCTTGTGTAGGGGGCAGTATTTGCTGAGATCCTGCGGTTTGTCCTCTTCTGGAGAGGACTTACTTGCCCTGTAAGGAAAACCTGTGGAGGTAACATTAGTTTTGTGGACTGCCACTGGTGTTTTACTGGGTTTTACACCAGAGGCAGCGGTACATGACATAGTGAAATCGAAACTAGGGTCATTTCTAACTTTAGCCTGCTGAGCGACAAAGTCTACAAACACCCCAAAGGGAGGAAATGGTACCTTATGAGCCTGTTTGTAACGGGACCCGTGACTGACCCACTTTTCTTGTAAGTTGTAAGGGAGCTTTTGGACAATCGGGTTGACACCTCTGGCAGTGTCCAGGAATGCCAACCCTGGTAGATCACCTTCTGCCTGAGCAGCATGTACCTCCATTAACAAGTCGCTCAGTTCCCTGAGCTTTTGATAACCCTTATTTGCTATCTTGGGGAAATCATCAATTCTTTTATACAAAGCATTTTCTATAGCTTATATTGACCCATAACGTTCTTCGAGTCTCTCCCACACCATACGAAGTCCTGTGTGTGGGTACTTTATGTTAATGTTCCTGATTCTTTTGGCATGTTCAGCTGACTCGCTCCCAAGCCACTTAACCAGTAGATCTAACTCTTCACTACTGGAAAGATGCAAGTCTCTGATGGCATTCTGAAAAGAGGCTCGCCATGCTCTGTAGCTTTCAGCTCGATCAGTGAACTTTACAAGTCCCTTGGTCACCAGCTCCCGGCGGGTAAAGAACCTTGCAAAGTTCATAGTGGCTGAGTCTGTGCCGACGTGAGCTGGTGTGCTGTTGTTATGCGGTGTTTGTGGTGCATCCTCATACCTGGTAGGAGCTTCTGGCATAGGAAAGTCTGTATAAACCCGTTCAGTGGCGAAGGGTGTCCCTGTCAGTCTGGGCGGAGGCCGTACCTTCTGTTCCGTAGGACGGTAGTGGTGATCAATGTCGTTTCGCAGTATACTTTCCTGCTTCCAGTACGGTGTTCGGAGGAAGGATCTCTGGTAATCTGTATAGGCTGGTTGGTGTAACGGATCAGAGTTGTCTTCCACTTTGGAATGTTGGCGGACATATTCTGAGACGCGTTGAGCAGGGTCCTGATGATCAAGGTCTGGTCCGCGTATGTCGCTGCCTCGCTCGGATTCAGGAAACTCCACGGCTTCTAAAAACTCAGCTTTGGCTATTGCGGCTGCTGCTTCTTTTTCAGCGGAAAGCCTTTCTAAGGTCGCTTGCAGGCGGGCTCTTTCTGCTTCTTGCTCTGCTTCTTGGCGGGCTCTTTCTGCTTCTTGCTCTGCTTGCAGGCGGGCTCTTTCTGCTTCTTGGCGGGCTCTTTCTGCTTCTTGGTCTGCTTGTCTTAACTTTAACTGCATCTCTTGTGCAGCGAAGGAGGATCTCACTTTCGCCGCCTCAGCTTCTGCTCGGGCGAGGGTGGCAGACCTTTTCGAGGAAGACTTGCTAGAGCGGCTTGTTTGGGATCTCGTCTTGAGTGAAGATGTTTGACTTGCAGACATTTTATGTCCGTTTGCAGGCTGTAGGATGTCTCAGAGCGGGTAGGGGTGACTTCGGCGTGGACTGAGACGTGTGGTGCTTGGTGGGCTGCACTCTCGGTACTTGTGACTGTATGGCGGCCGCTGCGGTATCTGCAGGTAGTGCGGTGTGGTACAAGCGGCTGCGTAGGTGGTATTTGCTTTCGCTGGCGTCTAGCCTCCCTTTACTGTAATCCCGGCGCCCAGCTTCCGTTTTACTGTTCTGTCTTCATACACGTTGATACGGTGTGTGATCCAACATACGGCATAAACCACTTCTGTCTCCCAAATAAGCAGACTGTCCTCTGTAGTCTAACTTGTTTATTGGTAAACATGAGCGCGGTAAAACTAGAATAATACAAATGATATGTATAAGTATTGGGCTAAACGATAACACAACTACAACTAACAGGGAAACATACAGTATGGTGCAACTTCTACATAACTACATACAGCAGATTCCTGGTAACCACATTTCCTGTGTACTGGCTGCTATACAGTTAATCACACACTGTACTACACTACATTGTAGGAACAGGGGTAATGACCTTACCGGATAAACTTAACAAGGATTAGAAGTAAGTGAGGTAGTTCCAACAGCAGATAACGCGTGTGTCCAGGGAGATGCACAGAGAGAGAATGGGAATTTCCCCATCCCAGAATGCCTTGCTGAAACCCACAATGCAACACTCTATTATTACATGAAAAACACAGGTTATAAATTTATCCACCACTGGGTGGTGCTATAACACAGCAAAACCAGAACTAGTGCTAAACCTTGTGTCCTTCTTTTAGAAAGGACAGAACAGGCACAACAGCAGGAACCACAGGCACCACGTACCGCCGCAACAAGGACCTATGGAACACATTATGAATAGCAAAAGACGCTGGAAGGTCCAAGCGAAAACACACCGGGTTAAGGATTTCCAAAATCTTATAAGGACCGATAAAGCGAGGCTTGAACTTAGGAGAGGAGACTTTCAAAGGAACATGCCGAGAAGACAACCAAACCAAATCCCCAACACGAAGTCGGGGACCCACACCGCGGCAGCAGTTGGCAAACCGCTGGGCCTTGTCTTGTGACAATTTCAAATTGTCCACCACATGGTTCCAAATCCGCTGCAACCTATCCACCACAGAATCAACCCCAGGACAGTCAGAAGGTTCAACCTGACCCGAGGAGAAACGAGGATGAAAACCAGAGTTGCAGAAAAAGGGTGAAACCAAGGTGGCAGAACTAGCCCGATTATTAAGGGCAAACTCGGCCAGTGGCAAAAAGGTAACCCAGTCGTCCTGATCAGCAGAAACAAAACATCTCAAATAAGTCTCTAACGTCTGATTAGTTCGCTCGGTCTGGCCATTAGTCTGAGGATGAAAAGCCGACGAAAAAGACAAATCAATACCCATCTTAGCACAAAAGGATCGCCAGAATCTGGACACAAACTGGGATCCTCTGTCAGATACAATATTCTCAGGGATGCCATGCAAACGAACCACATTCTGAAAGAACAAAGGAACCAAATCAGAGGAGGAAGGCAACTTAGGCAAGGGCACCAAATGGACCATTTTAGAAAAACGATCGCACACCACCCAGATGACAGACATCTTCCGAGACACCGGAAGATCCGAAATGAAATCCATGGAAATGTGCGTCCAAGGCCTCTTTGGGATAGGCAAGGGCAAAAGCAACCCGCTGGCACAAGAACAGCAAGGCTTAGCCCGAGCACAAATCCCACAGGACTGCACAAAAGAACGCACATCCCGCGACAAGGAAGGCCACCAAAAGGACCTGGCCACCAAATCTCTGGTACCAAAAATCCCAGGATGTCCCGCCAACACCGAAGAATGAACCTCAGAAATAACTCTGTTGGTCCATCCATCAGGGACAAACAATCTCTCTGGTGGACAACGATCAGGCCTATCAGCCTGAAATTTTTGCAGCCTTCGTCGCAAATCTGGGGAAATGGCAGACAAAATTACTCCCTCTCTGAGAATACCAGCCGGCTCAGAGACTCCCAGAGAATCAGGCACAAAACTCCTAGAAAGAGCATCAGCCTTCACGTTCTTCGAACCAGGCAGGTACAAGACCACAAAGTCAAAACGGGAGAAAAACAACGACCAACGGGCCTGTCTAGGATTCAGGCGCTTGGCAGACTCGAGGTAAATCAGATTTTTATGATCAGTCAAGACCACCACACGATGTCTAGCTCCCTCGAGCCAATGTCGCCACTCCTCAAATGCCCACTTCATGGCCAACAACTCCCGATTACCAACATCGTAGTTCCACTCAGCAGGCGAAAATTTCCTTGGAAAGAAGGCGCATGGCTTCATCACGGAGCCATCAGAACTTTTAGGCGACAAAACAGCCCCTGCACCAATTTCAGAAGCATCAACTTCAACCTGGAAGGGAAGAGAGACATCCGGCTGGCACAAGACTGGCGCTGAAGTAAACCGACGCTTCAGCTCCCGAAAGGCCTCCACGGCCGCTGGAGACCAATTCGCAACATCAGAACCCTTCTTGGTCATATCCGTCAAAGGTTTAACCACGCTGGAGAAATTAGCGATAAAACGACGGTAAAAATTTGCAAAGCCCAAGAACTTCTGCAGGCTCTTAACAGACGTGGGCTGAGTCCAGTCATGAATGGCACGGACCTTAACTGGGTCCATCTCCACAGTAGAAGGGGAAAAAATAAAACCCAAAAAAGAAACCTTCTGTACCCCAAAGATACATTTTGAGCCCTTCACAAATAGAGCATTCTCCCGCAAAACCTGAAACACCATCCTGACCTGGTTCACATGGGACTCCCAATCATCAGAAAAAACCAAAATATCATCCAGATAAATAATCATAAATTTATCCAGATATTTCCGGAAGATGTCATGCATGAAGGACTGAAACACAGAAGGAACATTAGATAATCCGAAAGGCATCACCAGGTACTCAAAATGACCCTCAGGCGTATTAAATGCCGTTTTCCATTCATCTCCCTGCTTTATGCGCACAAGGTTATACGCACCACGAAGATCTATCTTGGTGAACCAACTGGATCCCTTAATCCGAGCAAACAAATCAGACAACAATGGCAAAGGATACTGAAATTTAACAGTGATCTTATTCAGAAGACGATAATCAATACAAGGTCTCAGAGACCCGTCTTTCTTGCCCACAAAAAAGAATCCTGCACCAAGAGGGGACGAGGATGGGCGAATATGTCCCTTCTCCAAAGACTCCTTTATATAACTCCGCATCGCGGCATGCTCTGGCACAGACAAATTAAAGAGTCGTCCCTTAGGAAACTTACTACCAGGAATCAAATCTATAGCACAATCACAGTCCCTATGAGGAGGAAGGGCACTGGACCTGGCCTCATTAAATACATCCTGAAAGTCTGACAAAAACTCAGGGATCTCAGAAGGAGTAGAAGAAGCAATAGACACCAATGGAGAATCGCCATGAATCCCCTGACACCCCCAACTAGACACAGTCATAGCTTTCCAATCTAACACTGGATTATGGGCCTGTAACCATGGCAGACCCAAAACGTCAACAGCATGCATTTTATGCAGTACCAAAAAACGAATCACCTCCTGATGTACAGGAGTCATGCACATGGTCACCTGCGTCCAATACTGAGGTTTATTCTCTGCCAATGGCGTAGAATCAATTCCTCTAAGAGGAATAGGATTTTCCAAAGGCTCCAGGACAAAACCGCAGCGCTTGGCAAACGAAAAATCCATCAGACTTAAAGCAGCACCAGAATCCACAAAAGCCATAACTGAGTAAGAAGACAATGAACAAATTAAAGTCACAGACAAAATAAACCTAGGCTGTAAAGTACCAATGGCGACAGGATTAACTTTTTTCTTTAAACGTTTAGAGCATGCTGAGATAACATGTGTTGAATCACCACAGTAGAAACACAACCCATTTTGACGTCTATGATTTTGTCGCTCGGCTCTGGTCAGAATTCTGTCACATTGCATAGAATCAGGTGACCGTTCAGACAGCACCGCCAAAGGATTATCAGATTTGCGCTCCCGCAAACGTCGATCAATTTGAATGGCTAGAGCCATTGAATCATTTAGACCTGTAGGGATAGGAAACCCCACCATCACATCTTTAATGGCTTCAGAAAGACCATTTCTGAAATTTGCGGCCAGTGCACACTCATTCCATTGAGTAAGCACGGACCATTTCCGAAATTTTTGGCAATATACCTCAGCTTCGTCCTGACCCTGAGAGATAACCAGCAACATTTTTTCAGCCTGATTTTCAAGATTAGGCTCCTCATAAAGCAAACCAAGTGCCAGAAAAAACGCATCAACATTCACCAATGCAGGATCTCCTGGCGCCAGAGAGAAGGCCCAATCCTGAGGGTCGCCGCGCAAGAAGGAAATAACAATCTTAACTTGCTGAGCGGAATCACCAGAGGAATGAGGTTTTAGAGACAGAAACAATTTACAATTATTCCTAAAATTCAGGAATTTAGATCTATCTCCAGAAAACGGCTCAGGAATAGGTATTTTTGGTTCAGACATAGGGCTATGGATAACAAAATCCTGAATGCTTTGCACCCTAGCAGCAAGCTGATCCACACTAGAAGTCAGAGTCTGGACATTCATATCTGCAGCAGAGTTTAAGCCACTCAGAGAAAAAGGGGATGGAAGAAGCTAGGCAAACTGCAGCAAAAAAAAATAAATCAGAACTTCTTTTTAATCCCGCTTCTGCGATGCATTAAACATTTTCTTTTGGCCTGGCATTCTGTTATGATCCCAATGGCAGAGGATCTCTGATATTCCGGCAACGTAGCAAAAATATAAATACTGCTCTAGGGAGGTGGAAACTGGGCTAACCGCATACCTGATCCTGACACAAACAACTAAAAGTAGCCGGTGAACGTGCCTACGTTGGTTCTAGACGTCTCGAGCCAGCCGGAGAACTGACTACCCCTAGAGGGAAAAAATAAGACCTCGCTTGCCTCCAGAGAAATTGAACCCCAAAGATATAGAAAGCCCCCAACAAATAATAACGGTGAGGCAAGAGGAAAACACAAACGTAGAGATGAACTAGATTCAGCAAAGTGAGGCCCAATAGTCTAGATAGCAGAAAATAGATAGTGGACTATGCGGTTAGCAGAAAACCCTACAAAACATCCACGCTGAACATTCAAGAACCCCCACACCGACTGACGGTGTGGAGGGAGAATATCAGCCCCCTAGAGCTTCCAGCGAGTCAAAAATCAAATGTAAAGCAAGCTGGACAAAAACACTGAATAATGCAAACGATCCAAATTGTACAAAACAGACTTAGCTTTTCTTGCATGAGGCAGACTGAAAGGTATCCGGAGGAGACCAAATAGGTCTGGATACAAGATGCCAGGCAAGAGACTGAGTCCAGAGGAGACTCAAATAGGAAACACCCGCTGCTTAAAGACACAGCTGGAGCTCAGGCCTGCAACAAGACATACCTAACACAATACCGTTAGTGACCACCAGAGGGAGCCCAGAAACACAGTTCACAACAAGTTTCCTCTCCTTCAGACCCTGGGAACCATACACTGGGAACTTCCGATTCCGATTCCCGATACCACAAAAGTATCGGATCTCGGTATCGGAATTCCGATACTGCAAGTATCGGCCGATACCCGATACTTGCGGTATCGGAATGCTCAACACTACTGATAAGGCTAAGGCTCTTGCACACTGTGAAGGATATTGGAGACATAATTTCATGTCTATCATCTGTATCCTATTTGGCATAGAATTATAAAAACCTCTTCAGTACATGCTGTGGTAGCATGACACCTGGCCAGCTTCAAACAAAGGGATTCGCACCCCAACTAGCTAGCTGGTATGCTGCCTTCTACAGGAAGACCCCCTGTGGATTCAAGCAATGAGTCCTTTTTTGAGCCAGCCAGTATTTCATAAAGGAGTTATGGAAATACTATACGTCCTAACTGTACATCATGTATATTTTCGAGATCCCCAGAACAGGGCAAGTGTCTGCCTATGTCTCGAGCCATTCTAACACGCACGGGTAAGGAGGCACATTGAACAGCCAGTAGCAGCTAGGTAGCAAAATTGTATTTAGTCTCTATGAGTAGCAGGGGTCTGGTCGGATCCGATGTCACCAGATCTGCTGCCCTAGAACTGCCCAGAAAGGAGTTATGATCTTTTATAGATTTTGGGAGATTTTTTCTCCAAACCTCCAGGGGAGGTGATTTAGTTGCAGCCCAGCGGGCAGGAGGAGAGTGACCCAGAGGGCTAATTGCTTGTTTGAAGCATATCCTATTGCTTTTTCTCTGGGAGGTCACGATGACACATCATGTGAGGAGAAGACATACACAAAGGGGACTGCAAGCCTCCCATATGGCAGCCCCTGTAAGTAAAATCATATTGCAAGGTCATTTTTAGCACAAAATGTACACCATTAAAACAATTGCCCCCCAAAAATTCAGAATTTTTTCAATTTCTCCATATTTCAAATTTTTCCCCATTTTCCAGTACACTTTGTGGTAAAATAAATAGTGTCATTCAAAAGTACAATTTGTCTTGCAAAAAACAAGCCCTCGTATGTAGTAATGAACCAGCATACTCTGTAATGGTCGGTTCTCACCTGAGCATTGCTGTACTTATTTCCAGGATTATTCGGCAGGAGCTCGGGTCCCCACCCTGCATGTTCGGTGCTCTTTATTTTACAGTGTAGTATCTCCGTCACACGACTTTTCTATCTGTTGGCTACAAATTGTGGCATTTGAGGCCTCCATTCAACTGTTTTTCCAGTGTCTTAGCCTAGTTATTGACACCAGTTTACTGAAAAAAAAAATTGGTAGCTACACCCCAGATATTTTAAACTGTGTTTTTTTTTCCGCACACAGATCACATATGAGTTTGCTCCAAATTCATCCACTTGTAGTGAACGTGGAAAGCACTGTAGTTCATATAAAATGGGCAAGGCACATGGCAAAGGACGAGGAAGTGGACGTGATGGTGATGGTGCAAGCAGAGGCCAAAACCGAGGCCGTGGGCAAGATGAAAATGTGCCACAACAAACACCCACATCTTCTCGCCCAAACTTCCTGTCCTAATTACTAGGGGACCGCAGAACACCACTATTGAACCCAGAGCAGTGTCAAAAGGTTGTTGGTTGGATAGTGGATAATGCTTCCAGTCACTTTGCCACCACCCTGTCTTCCACACGATCAAGTCTGAGTAGCTGTGAGTCTGAACCACATATTCCTCACCATGATCATCCTTCCTCCCACCATGCCAAGTGCCCGGAGACAACTGATCCTACACTTGGACACTCCGAAGAGCTCTTAACTTTTCCATTTATAGATTTGGGCCTCTCGCCTGGTCCACTTGAAGCGGGGCAAGATGAGATTGCATGTGGCGATGCCCAAATATTTGAGCAGCCATGGTCACAAGAAGGCAATGGTAGAAACGTGTCACAAAAGGTGGACGATGATGAGACACAATTGCCTAAAAGTCAGTAGAAGGACCAGGGTGTGGAAGTGGAAGACGAGGTGGTGGATGATATAGTAACTGATCCAAACGGTCAGGAGGACATGTAGAGCCAGGACAGCAGCACACAGGGGAAGGGAGGTGTAGCACTCCAACAGGCAGGAAGAAACAGTGTGGTGGTCGCAGACAGAAGGCGGGCAACAGTTCCTCGTAACACCAACATGATGGAAATTGTCAGTACAACTGTTAGGTCTTCGCGAGTGTGGTTGTTTTTAAAGACTCTGCCGATAACTCCAAACAGGCCATTTGCACCACCTGCCATGCTCACATCAGCAGGGGCAGCAAAACTACCAGCCTGACCACCACCAGCATGATCAGGCACATGGCAGCAAAGCACCCGACATTGTGGGCCAAACCCCAGGGTCCAGGAACACTGTCTGCGGGTTACACCACTGCTTCTTTCGCTGTTGTGCGTGGAAGACAATCCCCTGTCCATAGTGCCTGCGAAGATGCCTCCTACCCTACACTTGTTGTTGCACACACTCAACAAGCACCATCATCAAGCACGTCCACATCCTTGTCCCAGTGCAGCATTCAATTGAACATACCCCAGTCCTTGGAGTGCAAGCGTAAATACACAGCCAAGGCCCCACAGGTAACAGCACGAAATTCACATATTTCTCGTCTGCTTGCGCATGAAATGTTGCCTTTTAGGCTTGTGGAGAAGCTTTCCACAACCTGATGGCAGCGTCCTTCCCAAAGTACTCGGTCCCCAGCTGCCACTATTTTTCCTGGTGTACCGTCCCGGCATTACACAAGTATGTGTCCCACAACATTAGCCGTGCCCTCAACAATGCTGTTACTGGGAAAGTCCACCTAACCACGGATAAGTGGACAAGTGCTTGTGGGCAGGGATGGTACATTTTGCTGATGGCACACTGGGTTAACATAGTGGAAGCCGGGACCCAGGCGGACCTTGGGATGGAACACATCCTCCTGACACCAAGGATTGGGGGCCCTACGTCAATCAGGGTTGCCCCCACAGTCTACAGCTACTGAACCTCCTCCTCCTTCTCTTCAGCCTCCATCTCCAAAATGACCACATCATTCACAAACTGGAAGCACTGCAGCACTGCCTCAGGCAAGCAGCAACAGGCTGTGCAGAAGCTAATATGCTTAGGTGACAAACCGCACAATGCTCAAGAGTTGTAGACATCTCTGAAAGAGCAGGCAGATCTGTGACTGAAACCACTGAACAGTTATATGAAAAAGTTTGGGCACCCCAATTAATCTTAAGCTTAATGTTTTATAAAAATTGTTTTTTTTGCAACAGCTATTTCAGTTTCATATATCTAATAACTGTTGGACACAGTAATGTTTCTGCCTTGAAATGAGGTTTATTGTCCTAACAGAAAATGTGCAATCTGCATTCAAACAAAATTTGACAGGTGCATAAGTATGGGCACCCTTATCATTTTCTTGTTTTAAATACTCCTACCTACTTTTTACTGACTTACTAAAGCACTTTTTTTGGTTTTGTAACCTCATTGAGCTTTGAACTTCATAGCTAGGTGTATGCAATCATGAGAAAAGCTACTTAAAGTGGCCACTTGCAAGTTGTTCTCCTGTTTGAATCTCCTCTGAAGAGTGGCATCATGGGCTCCTCAAAACAACTGTCAAATGATCTGAAAACAAAGATTATTCAACATAGTTGTTCAGGGGAAGGATACAAAAAGCTGTCTAAGAGATTTAACCTGTCAATTTCCACTGTGAGGAACATAGTAAGGAAATGGAAGAACACAGGTACAGTTCTTGTTAAGGCCAGAAGTGGCAGGCCAAGAAAAACATCAGAAAGGCAGAGAAGAAGAATGGTGAGATCAGTCAAGGACAATCCTCAGACCACCTCCAGAGAGCTGCAGCATCAACTTGCGGCAGATGGTGTCACTGTGCATCGGTCAATTATACAGCGCACTTTGCACAAGGATAAGCTGTATGGGAGAGTGATGCGAAATAAGCCGTTTCTGCAAGCACGCCACAAGCAGAGTCGGCTGAGATATGCAAAAGCACATTTGGAGAAGCCAATTTCTTTTTGGAAGAAGGTCCTGTGGACTGATGAAACAAAGATTGAGTTGTTTGGTCATACGAAAAGGCGTTATGCATGGCGGCAAAAAAACACAGCATTCCAAGAAAAACACTTGCTACCCACAGTAAAATTTGGTGGAGGTTCCATCATGCTTTGGGGCTGTGTGGCCAATGCCGGCACCGGGAATCTTGTTAAAGTTGAGGGATGCATGGATTCCTCTCAGTATCAGCAGATTCTTGACAATAATGTTCATGAATCAGTGACAAAGTTGAAGTTACACAGGGGATGGATCTTTCAGCAAGACAATGATCCAAAACTCTGCTCCAAATCTACTCAGGCATTCATGCAGAGGAACAATTACACTGTTCAGGAATGGCCATCCCAGTCCCCAGACCTGAATATCATTGAACATCTGTGGGATCATTTGAAGAGCCATCCATGATCGGCGACCATCAAACTTAACTGAACTGGAATTGTTTTGTAAAGAGGAATGGTAAAAAATACCTTCATCCAGGATCCAGGTACTCATTAAAAGCTACAGAAAGCGACTAGAGGCTGTTATTTTTGCAAAAGGAGGATCTACTAAATATTAATGTCACTTTTCTGGTGAGGTGCCCATACTTATGCACCTGTCAAATTTTGTTTGAATGCAGATTGCACATTTTCTGTTAGTACAATAAACCTCATTTCAAGGCAGAAACATTACTGTGTCCAACAGTTATTAGATATATGAAACAGAAATAGCTGTTGCAAAAGAAACAATTTTTATAAAACATTAAGCTTAAGATTAATTGGGGTGCCCAAACTTTTTCATATAACTGTATAGCCAGGCATGGTCATGTATGACAATGGCCAGAATCTGATGGCTGCTCTAAGGTGAGGCGAGCTCACACACATACCATGCCAGGCCCATGTGATTAACCTTGTTGTTCAACAGTTTCTCAAAAGCTACCCAAGAGCTGCTGGATCTGCTTGTGAAAGTACGCTGCCTGTGTGACCATTTTAGAAAGTCAGCTATCGCCATCCTTGCCATGTTTCAGCAGCGTTTGCAGTTCCCGGCTCACTGACTAGTGTGTGATGTGCCCACGCATTGGAACTCTACACTGCATATGTTGGAAAGGATTTGTGAGGTCAGTTTTTGACTACCAGCATCAACAAGGCCGTCGGTATTCAGTTCAGACTCCACACATAAGACCTCAGGAGTGGACATGGATGTTAGACATGTGTAACATCCTCCAAAACTTTGAGGACTGCACCAAGATTTTGAGTGGCAATGAAGCAATAATTAGCATCACCATCCTGCTTCTCTGTATTCTTAAATGCTCTCTGCTCACAGTGAAAGAGGATGCATTGCAGGACGAGCACGATGAGATGGATCAAGGAACCATACAAGGTGATTGCACACAGCTCAGCCTGATGTCAGCCCAACGTGGATTGGTTGACAATGAAAGAGGAGGAAGAACAGGAGCTACTTTCATTCACTATAGACGGTACTACAAGCACAACTGTTATGCCATCTGTTCAGTGTGGATGGCCTGAGGACAGGGAGGAGGAGGAGAGCATGATTAGCCTTCCTCTTGGTGAGGATATGGAAGTCTTATCTGTTAGCAATCTGGCACGCATGGCTGACATTATGTTGCGCTGCCTTTCCTGTGACCCTCATATTCTCCAAATTTTGGGTGACAGTCTTTATTGGTTGGTGACACTTCTAGACCCATGCTACAAGGAGAACTTTCAACCTCTTCTTCCAGAGGCAGACAGGTGTACTAAAATTGTGTAGCACCAGAAGGCCATTGTTGCGGAATTATTAAAAAAATTCCCATCTGAAAATGCTGGCGGGAGAGGTCACAGTTTGTTGGACAACCAAGGAGTACAGGTGAGAGAGACACAACCCTAATCCAGCAGAGGGAGGGGAACACTGACAAAGTTCTGGGAGAGTTTTCTCAGACCCTCCCATCGCACTGGCCCTGAGGCATGGGGTACTCCCACAAGGAGTGCAAAGTTTTGGAACATGCTGAGGGAGTATCTTGCTGACCGTACCAATGTCATCTGTGATTCCTCTGTGCCTTTTAATTATTGAGTATCCAAGCTGGACACGTAGCATGAACTGGCTCTTTACGCCTTGGAGGTCCTGGCCTGCCCTGCCACTAGCATTTTGTCGGAGCGGGTTTTTAGTGCCGCTGGTGTAATTATAACTGATAAGCGCATCCGCCTGTCAACTGAAAATGCTGACAAGCTGACTCATATAAAAATGAACAAGGGCTAGATTGGGCCAGACTTCTCCACACCATCGAATGATAATAGCGAAACATGCATCTCTTCACACACCCACACATGGGTATATGCTTCCTGATTTTGCCTATTTGCTGTTATCCTCCTTATCCTCATCAGCCACCACCATGAGATCACCATGGTGACCGTGGTCCGTGATGCAACAGCCACATTATTGTGTTAAAGGGCATTTATGATGCCAGTAAAAAAATGTTTGCACACAATGTTGATGTTTACCTCCCAGGGGCAAATGTTTGTCAGTCCATACACTTAGGGTACTGTCACACAGTGCAATTTTGATCGCTACGACGGCACGATCCGTGACGTCGCAGCGTCGTATGATTATCGCTCCAGCGTCGTAGACTGCGGTCACACGGTGCAATCACGGGGCTGGAGCGATGCCGAAGTCCCCAGGTAACCAGGGTAAACATCGGGTTACTAAGCGCAGGGCCGCGCTTAGTAACCCGATGTTTACCCTGGTTACCAGCGTAAACGTAAAAAAAACAAACAGTACATACTTACATTCCGGTGTCTGTCCCCCGGCGTTCTGCTTCTCTCCACTGTGTAAGCACCATAGCCGGAAAGCAGAGCGGTGACGTCAGACGTCACCGCTGTGCTCGCTTTCCGGCCGGCAGGCGCTCACAGTGCAGAGAAGCTGAGACGCCGGAGGACAGACACCGGAATGTGAGTATGTACTGTTTGTTTTTTTTACGTTTACGCTGGTAACCAGGGTAAACATCGGGTTACTAAGCGCGGCCCTGCGCTTAGTTACCCGATGTTTACCCTGGTTACAAGCGAACACATCGCTGGATCGCTGTCACACACAACGATCCAGCGATGTCAGCGGGTGATCAAGCGACGAAAGAAAGTTCCAAACGATCTGCTACGACGTATGATTCTCAGCAGGGTCCCTGATCGCTGCTGCGTGTCAGACACTGCGATATCGTAACGATATCGCTAGAACGTCACGAATCGTACCGTCGTAGCGATGAAAATGGCACTGTGTGACAGTACCCTTAGTGTATGGGCATTACAAGTATAGAAGACCTGCTCCTTTAAATTGGGAAAATAATTTTAAGAGGCCATCCTCCATGTCTTTTCAGACACCACCACTAGATCATCAGGGTGAACGTGTTCTGTGATGCAACAGCCAAGTTATTTATTTCAAGGGTGTTTATGATGCCTGTACAAAATATGTATACTCAGCGTGTTGAGGTGTACCCACCAGAGGGAAATGTTTGCATTACAAGTATAGGAGACATGTTCCTTTAAACTGGGAAAACATTTTTTGGAGGCCATCATCCACATTTATTCCAAAGGGGATTGGGGTGCGTGCAAATGTGGGGCAGACATTGCATTCACTTCATGCGCAAACTTTATGGGAGTGCCAAATGACTAATAATGGGAACTTTGTTTTCATGTGGCCATCCAGAAAATGGGTTCAAAGGCTTATTGGAGTGCGTGTCATTATGGGGCAGGAAAGGCATTCAATGCATAAGCAAAACAGTATAGGAGTAACAAATGAATAATGTGAACTTGGTTTTCATGTGGCCATCCAGTATGTAGGTTTAAAGGCTTATTGGGGTGCGTGTAACTTTGGGGCAGGGCAGGCCTTGCATTCAATGTATAAGCAAATAGTATGGGAGTACCAAATGAATACTGTGAACTTTGGTTGCATGTGGTCAATGTCATCTATGACATCTGTTCAATGGGTTGTTAGGGTGCGTCCTAATTTTGAGCAGTCCTACCACTCACTGTATATGCAACAACAGTATAAGGGACCCACTGTTTAATAATGGGAACAACAAAGCATAGCCAGCTGATGGCTCTGTAAGAATAGTGAGGGCCAACGGCTGGCCCTATAAAAATAGACTTTGTGACTTCAGAGTCCATCCTTCATAAATGAAACAGGATGTCTGATGATGTGTCACAAACCACATGGACAAACAAAGTTGTAAAATAATAAGTTTTTATTATTATTATTATTATTATTATTATTATTATTATTTTTATTTATATAGCACCATTAAATCCATGGTGCTGTACATGAGAAAGGGGTTACATACAGAGTTATAGATATCATTTACGGTAAATGAATTTACAATGACAGACTGGTACAGAGGGGAGAGGACCCTGTCCTTGCGGACTTACATTCTATGGGACATATCCCAGTGAATGCATTTGTATTGGTTGAAAGCAATGCTAAAATTGAAAAACGCATCAAAAACGCTACGTCTGAACATAGCCCAAGTGGTAGAGGAAAATTTTCGTTTTGGGTTATTTATTTTGCCTTACATACTGTACAAATCATTACTGTGGAAAAGATGTTCCTTAAAATATTTCCCAAGAAAATCCATTTTGGTTTCGTTTTTGTATGTTTTATTGTGTGCCTGTAAAACTGGCATGAGACTCTGTCAACATTGTTCACAGTTGTGACCTGGGAGTCAGAAATGCTTCCAGGGGTATTCCCCAAGATGTTCCCATGTCGTTTGAGCACTGTTCCCATAGATTTCAGATGCTTTTATACCCTAAAAGGACCCCCGGGGGTAGTCGCAGCAAAATGCTCGGTTTTTCCATAGACTTACATTGGGTTCGTTGCTCGGGTCAAGCGCGCTAGCATTCCAATTTGCTTAACCCAAGCAAAGAGCACCTAAGCATTTAAGTGCTCACTAGGGTTGAGCGAAATGGATCGGACATTTTAAAAAATCGCCGACTTTCGGCAAAGTCGGGTTTCGTGAAACCCGACCCGATCCCAGTGTGGGATTGGCCATGCGGTC
This sequence comes from Ranitomeya variabilis, assembly GCF_051348905.1. Taxonomy (NCBI): domain Eukaryota; kingdom Metazoa; phylum Chordata; class Amphibia; order Anura; family Dendrobatidae; genus Ranitomeya; species Ranitomeya variabilis. Next base: position 152,388,288 of record NC_135232.1, read on the forward strand.
GGCGATCTTAGTGCCAAAGTCGCGTTTCGTATGACGCTTTAAGCGCCATTTCTCAGCCAATGAAGGTGGATGCAGAGTGTGGGCAGCGTGATGACATAGGTCTCAGTCCCCACCATCTTAGAGAAGGGCATGACAGTGATTGACTTGCTTTCTGTGGCATCACGTGGGCTATAAAGGGGCGTGCACGCCGACCGCCATCCTACTGCTGCCGATCTGAGCATAGGGAGAGGTTGCTGCAGCTTCATCAGAAGCAGGGATATTGTTAGGGAGGAAAGATTAACCCCCAAACCGCTTGTACTGTAGCGATTTCCACTGTCCAACACCACCTTTTCTTTGCAGGGACAGTGGAGGCTAGATTTCTGTGCATCAGCTCTGTAGCTTATAAGGCTCCCTGATAGCTGCATTGCTGTTTGTACGCCGCTGTGCAAACCAACTGCTTTTTTCAAAGCAAAAATCCTTTTGCTTCTTTCTGCACAGTTCTCTTGTTTCTTTGTCCACACTCTTGTGTGCAGCAGTCCTTTTTATTGCTGCCATACCTGTCCTTTGATCATTGTAGGGAGATTGAAATTCTACTACAGCCCTTGTATTTTTTGATATATCTTCCAGCCACTTCCTGCCACTCAAACTGTGTAGTGTAATACAGTGGGCCTGATTTTTTCCTGCATTCTCCCACACATAAGAAAGGGAGATTTATATTGCCACTGAGTGCATCTGCGTCAGTCCTGTTTGTGGCATATCTGCTAGCCACTTTCTGCCACTCAAACTGTGTAGTGTAATACAGTGGGCCTGATTTTTTTCTGCATTCTCCCACACATAAAAAGGGAGATTTATATTGCCACTGAGTGCATCTGCGTCAGTCCTGTTTGTGGCATATCTGCCAGCCACTTTCTGCCACTCAAAATGTGTAGTGTAATACAGTGGGCCTGATTTTTCTGTTGTCTCCCACACATAAAAAGGGAGATATATATTGCCACTGAGTGCATCTGCGTCAGACCTGTTTGGCATATATCTGCCAGCCACTTTCTGCCACTCAAACTGTGTAGTATAATACAGTGGGCCTGATTTTTTCCTGCATTCTCCCACACATAAAAAGGGAGATTTATATTGCCACTGAGTGCATCTGCGTCAGTCCTGTTTGGCGTATATCTGCCAGTCACTTTCTGCCACTCAAACTGTGTAGTGTAATACAGTGGGCCTGATTTTTTCCTGCATTCTCCCACACATAAAAAGGGAGATTTATATTGCCACTGAGTGCATCTGCGTCAGTCCTGTTTGGCGTATATCTGCCAGTCACTTTCTGCCACTCAAACTGTTTAGTGTAATACAGTGGGCCTGATTTTTTTCTGCATTCTCCCACACATAAAAAGGGAGATTTATATTGCCACTGAGTGCATCTGCGTCAGTCCTGTTTGTGGCATATCTGCCAGCCACTTTCGGCCACTCAAACTGTGTAGTGTAATACAGTGGGCCTGATTTTTTTCTGCATTCTCCCACACATAAAAAGGGAGATTTATATTGCCACTGAGTGCATCTGCGTCAGTCCTGTTTGGCGTATATCTGCCAGTCACTTTGGCGGTCCTTGCCAGCTGGTAATGATGGTGGTGGTGGTGGTGGTGGAGCATCTGGTGGTAGTGGGAAAAGCAAAATAGCACCTAAGGCTCGAGTTGTTGAGCCAGCGTCATCGTCTGGCTACACAAGGCCTCGAAGGCTCCCTTTTCTGGGAGTAGGAAAATCGCTTTTAAAGCTGGAGCAGCAGGAAAAAGTTTTGGCTTTCCTTGCTGACTCAGCCTCTAGCTCTTTTGCCTCCTCTTCCGAAAGTTGCAAATTTAAAAGCAGCGAGTCGTCAGTGGATGCTCACGGTCAGGAACAAGTCACTTCCTTGTGTCCTTCACCCAAAGCAAAAGTGAAGGTTGCGGCAGGCGACACTACAGTTTACTCCATGGAGCTCTTTACACATACCGTGCCAGGGTTAGAAAGGGAAATAGTTCACAGCCCATTACAAGATGAATCGGACATGGAGTGCACAGATGCACAGCCACAGCTAGATTATTATGCTGTTCCATTGACTCAGATCACAACATTGCCCTCGCAGTGTACTCAGCCAGAATCTGACCCTGATGAGACTATGGTGCCCCTGCCAGCCACTTTCTGCCACTCAAACTGTGTAGTGTAATACAGTGGGCCTGATTTTTTCTGCATTCTCCCACACATAAAAAGGGAGATTTATATTGCCACTGAGTGCATCTGCGTCAGTCCTGTTTGTGGCATATCTGCCAGCCACTTTCGGCCACTCAAACTGTGTAGTGTAATACAGTGGGCCTGATTTTTTTCTGCATTCTCCCACACATAAAAAGGGAGATTTATATTGCCACTGTGTGCATCTGCGTCAGTCCTGTTTGTGGCATATCTGCCAGCCACTTTCTGCCACTCAAAATGTGTAGTGTAATACAGTGGGCCTGATTTTTCTGCTGTCTCCCACACATAAAAAGGGAGATATATATTGCCACTGAGTGCATCTGCGTCAGTCCTGTTTGTGGTATATCTGCCAGCCACTTTCTGCCACTCAAACTGTGTAGTGTAATACAGTGGGCCTGATTATACATTGATAAGAAGTATAGTCTCCTTGAAATGAGACTATCAGACTACTGCGTCAACAGATTCTAGTAATTCTAGCAATTAAAGGCAAGAGGCACTTAAAGGCAGCTTATTAACCCTTCTATATCACCACCATAGGCCATTTGTATACCTCCCTAAATGGGCTGACTCCCCCCACAGGGCCATGGTCACAACATGGCGCAAGCACCCATGTGAGTGCCGTTTGCCTGGACAGGTGGGTGTGCCCACTTTTGGGCGACGGCACTGGCACAGGGTCCCTCATAGTACAATGAAGTGTCTCTGACAGTGGTGGTGCACAACCAACATCAGACACACCGTCGTAATATGAGGGACCCTGGGCCAGTACCACTGCCCACGAGAGAGTGTTCCCCCCAGCTCGAACTGTGCTCTACCACTTGCAAAACTTACCTCTCCCTGCCCCACCACTGTGTAGTCTGTGCTGTTAAATCCTTAAATGGCACTGCAATAACAAATTTGTTGCAATGATTGATGATAGTAAAAATATACAGGGGCCCTGGCCTCCATTTAGACCCCTTAATACTTTGCGCCAAGTACCCCTGTCTGCAACTCTGCAGAGGAGCCCACCCCTGTACCTCGCTATTCCACCAGTTTATTTATGACCAATTCCTTGGCTGACATTTAGCCCACTTTAGTATTTTGGCCTACTAACTGTGTTAGCCACTTCTAACAGTTGACCTCTGCTGAACAAAGCTATGCCACCTCTGTACTCCTGTTACCAATTGTGAACTGCATGTAGCCTACTTACTTATTTGTGCCTAGTAACTGTGTCAGCCTCTCATAACAGTTGTCCCCCCATGCTGAAACAAGCTAGGCCGCCTGCATTTTGTCCTGCTAGCAGTTTTGAACTGCATTTAGACACCTTTTTTATGTTAGGCCTCTGTCTGTCTGTCGGCGCCACACATTACAACTGTCCCCCCCCTGAAACAAGCTAGGCCGCCTGTGTACTCCTCTTACCAATGTAGAACAGCATTTAGCCTACTTATTTATTTTGTCCTAGTAACTGTGTCAGACTCTCACAACAGTTGTCCTCCACCGCTGAACCCAGCAAGGCCGCCTGTGTACTCCTATTACCAATTGTGAACTGCATATATCGTTCTTTTTTATTTTACGGCTACTCAATGTGTCAGAGCCACTAATTACACTTGTCCTCCTCCGCTGAACCATGCTATGCCGACTGTGTACTCCTATTACAAATTTTGAACTGCAATTAGCCACCTTTTTTAATTGTAGGCCTACTCTGTCTGAGCCACTTATTACAGTTGTCCTCCGCTGAACAAAGCTATGCCGCCTGTATACTCCACTAACCAATTTTGAACTACATTTTGCCTACTTTCTTATTTATGCCTACTAACTGTGTCTGCCTCCCATTACAGTTGTCCTCCACTCAAAAAAGCTGAGCCTCAGTTTTCATCCGATGTCAGATATTAAACTGCATTTTGCCTACTTGTTTGGTTGTGCCTACTAACGGTGTCTGCCGCTGCTTGGTGTTCTCCTCCACTGAACAAAGCTGAGCTTCAATCTTCAGGCTTTCGGCCTATATCAGATATTAAACTGCATTTGGCCTACTTGTTTGGTTGTGCCTACTAACGGTGTCTGCCGCTCCTTGCTTGTCTCCTCCACTGAACAAAGCTGAGCTTCAGTCTTCAGGCTTTCGGCCTATAGGAAATTTTAAACTGCATTTGGCCTACTAGTTTGGTTGGGCCCTACTAATGGTGTCTGCCGCTCCTTGCTTGTCTCCTCCACTGAACAAAGCTGAGCTTCAATCTTCAGGCTTTCGGCCTATAGGAAATTTTAAACGGCATTTGGCCTACTTGTTTGGTTGGGCCTACTAACGGTGTCTGCCGCTCCTTGCTTGTCTCCTCCACTGAACAAAGCTGAGCTTCAATCTTCAGGCTTTCGGCCTATATCAGATATTAAACGGCATTTAGCCTACTAGTTTGGTTGGGCCCTACTAATGGTGTCTGCCGCTCCTTGCTTGTCTCCTCCACTGAACAAAGCTGAGCTTCAGTCTTCAGGCTTTCGGCCTATAGGAAATTTTAAACTGCATTTTGCCTACTAGTTTGGTTGGGCCCTACTAACGGTGTCTGCTGCTCCTTGCTTGTCTCCTCCACTGAACAAAGCTGAGCTTCAATCTTCAGGCTTTCGGCCTATAGGAAATTTTAAACGGCATTTGGCCTACTTGTTTGGTTGGGCCTACTAACGGTGTCTGCCGCTCCTTGCTTGTCTCCTCCACTGAACAAAGCTGAGCTTCAGTCTTCAGGCTTTCGGCCTATAGGAAATTTTAAACTGCATTTGGCCTACTTGTTTAGTTGGGCCTACTAATGGTGTTTGCTGCTGCTTGGTGTTCTCCTCCAATGAACAAAGCAGTGCCACCTGTTTACTCCTATTACCAATTTTGAACTGCATTTAGCCTACTTTATTCTTTGGGACTATATCTCTGTTTCCTCTTCATCCTTCCCATTGCCCAGCCCCTGCTAGATGAGTCTGCTGGTACATTGACCCAGACCACTACATTCCCCTTGCACTCTACACAGCCAGAATCTGACCCTGCTGAAAGTCAGGTTCCCCTTCCCGCACACTATACCACCTTACACGGGGACAAAAAGGAAGGTGCAGATGAAAGTGCAGGTTCCTTCATCAGGTGGGGGAGCATACCCGTTGGCGACATCACTGGCACAGGGCCCCTCATAGTACGCAAAAGTGTCTCTGCCGGTGGGAGGCGCCCCTGCCGTCAAACACACCGCCGTACTTTGAGGAGCCCTGTGCCAGTGCCAATGCGAACAAGTGGGCCCCCCATTGCTTGCTCGGGATCACAGCACTTGCAAAGTTTTAATACTTACCTCTCCTGGCTCCACTGCCGTGACGTAGTCCGTGTTTCCTGGGCCCACAAAAAACTTGAGCCAGCCCTACCCCCCTCCCCACAACTTTAGCCAAATGACCCCTAATTTTTAATGCCTAACTATTATTATAAGGTAAATTAAGATTAACAAGCTTAATTGACAAGAATTTATGTTTTTGACATTAAAATGGGCACTATTGGTGTTTTCCTGTCCTCCACTCACTACCGACTTTGATTCCCCATTGACTTACATTGGGTTTCGTGTTTCGGTCAATCCCCGACTTTTCACGATAATCGGCCGATTTCACTCGACCCGACTTTTGACAAAGTCGGGTTTCGCGAAACCCGACTCGATCTTAAAAAAGTAAAAGTCGCTCAACCGTAGTGCTCACCCATCACTACTCATATGTTAATGTGGATAGAAAAATAAACAAGTTAAGGCTCTGGGAAGAAGAGGAGGATAAAACAAAAATGCATAAATTGAAATAGGAAGGAGTTTAACACTCCCAAAGCACTTAAAGAGATTGTCCACTAGTTTTTCTTTGATGACCTATCCTTAGGATAGGTCATTAATGTTACTTCAGCCAGGGTCTGACACCTGGTACCCTCGCCAATCAGCTGTTATCAGTTTTGGTGGTGTTTACTGGCTTGAAGTACTCACTTGCAGAGCTGCTCGGTCTTCTGATATTAAACAATTTGCGGTTTGCATCAGTCTGACAGATTTCTTTTAGGAAGCAGATTTTGGGAGTGAGTATAACATTTTTGCTTACTGCTTTAAAAAATGACCCTTGTGATTCTTTAAATTGAATAAATCACAAGCAGTGCTAGATTATGAATACTTAGATTTTTGTGAGTGCAATAGTATGGATTCATAGAACATGGTCTGTAACATGGAAGCACTCCTTTTTCAACTGTCTGCAATTTTCTCTCTATTTATCTGAAGTCCTCTATTTCTTAATACATGAAAAGCTCTTACATGAGAACAGGTTGCATCACAAAAAAACATAAAGCTATTTTTCAAAAATTGAAAGAGAAAGAACGTAAGACACATCATAACATCTTATCTGCCTAAAAGAAGGAAATTGCCAGGAGATTTTTCTGGTAGAAATGTGAAAAAATACTGTCAATATGTTAGAACAATAAAAGTCTCCTGGGTGGCTATAAAATTAAATGGAGCCTGTTTCACCTTGCATCCTGTCTCAGTGTTGAAAAATAGGTTTGATCAGCCTCGCTGGCCACTTGTGTCATCTCTATCAGCAGTCTTCTTTATGAGAAATTTCTTGCTGATATAAATGATTGCTGCCTCTTTTGAAATAAGAAGGAAACTAGTATACAAAGGATGTTTTTAAGCTACAGCATGCGCAAGATCATACTAAAAAAGTCATCAAATAACTTGAGTTTATACAGCTATAGAACTAGCGTAGAAGATATCCCTCAAAAGTATTATTCAGCAGTGTATCATTTCAAGGATTTTGCTTTGATCAATTAAACCAATAGAGTCTAATAAAACTTATGAGTTTAGCCTACAAATGACTATTGATATTTCCAGAAATTAATATTTTAAATGATGATGGTTTGTTTACACATACAAATTGTCTACAACCAAAGTATTAGATGCAATTATATAAATATATCATAACCATAGCATTAATAATACAGCTAAGACAATAAAAGCAGCAATAATGACTGTGATGAGCAATTGCTGACTTTATGCCAATGTAAAAAGATAAAAAAAATAAGTAAAGATAAATGAGTGTATATCCATGAAATAAACATGGGCAAGGAATGACATATTAGTTCTCACTTAGGCTAAGTGCGCACGTTGAGTATTTGCTTGCAGAAACTTCTGCAAGGTTTCTGCATCTCTTGGCAGCAAAATGCTGCTGCAAAAATGCACGTTTTGCCGCAATGTTTGGTGTATTTTTGCTGGGTTTTGCATGCATTTTTGTTCAGCAACGAAATAATTTTTGAACTAAATAAAGATAATTAAAAAAAAGTTTTGTGATGTAATTTCTTGGTTCAACACCACTTTTCATTCTGATGTAGTAGCATGAGAGTAATGGGATAGGGGCTTGGTGTCAGCAGATGTCTTTGACACCAAGCCATAGTTTTAGTAATAAAAAAGTGTCAGCCAGACACCCTCATTACCAGTAAGTAAACACAAACGTACACAGAAACAAACACACACACACTTTAACAGAATGAACCTGTGTAGGCTGTAATCAAACAGAAACTCTTAAATAAAAAATAAATTGCATGGGCTCCTGAGTAATTTCCATAACCAGCAGAGGGAAAGCCGACAGCTGAGGGCTGATGTTAATATTCTGGAAAGGAGCCAATACTCATAAAGGTTCCCAGGCTATTAATATCAGCTCACAACTGTCAGCTTAGTCTGTTATGATCCGGTGACCTTGGAGCCGCATGAGAAACTTTCTCAGGAGTAGGTGGTACCTGTACTGACCGCAAACCCTAAACTAACACCGCAACTAGAAGTAGCCGTGGGATGTACCTAACACGTCCTAGACACCTCGACACAGCCGGAGGATTAAATACCCCTATAGATGGAAATGGGAATTCTATCTTGCCTCAGAACAGAACCCCAAAGGATAGGCAGCCCCCCACAAATATTGACTGTGAGTATAAGAGGAAAGACACATGCAGGCAGAAAAACAGGATTTAGCAAAAGAGGCACTTCTAGCTAAATAGAAAAGGATAGGACAGAATTCTAAGCGGTCAGTATTAAAAATCCTGAAAATATCCACAGCAGATAATACAAATATTCTACATCTAACTAAAGACATAGAAAGTATATCTGCATCTCCTGAGAATCCAGCATGACTGAAAAATCCAAACAAAGTCTAAGCTGGACAAAAACACAATGAATTGCACTGAATTGCAAAGCACACTGCATGTGTGCACAGAGACAAAAAACAGACACTTATCTTAGCTGAATTGGCAGCAGGGCCTGAGGAGCCAGAGAGAGATGCAATCCCTCCCAGAACAATGGACAACTGGCCAGGACTCATGGATCCTGCACACCTAAATACCTAATAGAGCTGCAATCAGCAGAAACACCTGCCCTGGATTACAACCCCAAGACAACTGCACTACCACCAACAACCACCGGAGGGAGCCCAAGAGCAGAATTCACAACAGTACCCCCCCTTGAAGAGGGGTCACCGAACCCTCACCAGAGCCCCCAGGCCGATCAGGATGAGCCAGATGAAAGGCACGGACCAAATCAGCAACATGGACATCAGAGGCAAAAACCCAAGAATTATCCTCCTGGCCATAACCCTTCCATTTGATAAGGTACTGAAGCCTCTGCCTCGAAAAGCGAGAATCCAAAATCTTCTCAACCACATACTCCAACTCCCCATCAACCAACACAGGAGCATGAGGATCAACAGAGGGAACAACGGGCACCACATATTTCCGCAATAAAGATCTATGGAAAACATTATGGATGGCAAAAGAGGCTGGAAGGGCCAAACGAAAAGACACCGGATTGATAATCTCAGAAATCCTATAAGGACCAAAAAACCGAGGCTTAAACTTAGGGGAAGAAACCTTCATAGGAACATGACGGGAAGACAACCAGGCCAAATCCCCAACCCGAAGCCGGGAACCAACACACCGACGACGGTTAGCAAAACGCTGAGCCTCCTCCTGAGACAACATCAAATTGTCCACCACATGAGCCCAAATCTGCTGCAACCTGTCAACCACAGAATCCACACCAGGACAATCAGAAGGTTCAACTTGCCCCGAAGAAAAACGAGGATGAAAACCAAAATTACAAAAGAAGGGCGAAACCAAGGTAGCCGAACTAGCCCGATTATTAAGGGCAAACTCGGCCAATGGCAAGAAAGCCACCCAATCATCCTGATCAGCAGACACAAAGCATCTCAAATAAGTTTCCAAAGTCTGATTAGTTTGCTCGGTCTGGCCATTTGTCTGAGGATGAAATGCGGAAGAAAAAGGCAAACCATACTGGACAAATGTTGTCTCCTGTCACTTTGAATAGATGCTGCAGTACCTGTCCTGTCTGCGGTCATTGCGAAATCACTCCACAACCTGGTCAGAAAACCCCTCTGTCCAACGCCACTTCTGATCTGTGCACCCCTAACACCTCTGCCATGTAGCCCCCTGCAGCTTGTGTGAGAACCATCACCGGCGCTGTGTGCTGGGAATGCCTGAATCAAACGGTCTACAAGAGTAGCTTGTTTGGTTGCTAAGATTTGTTCGAGGTTCTCATGTGGCATAATATTTTGCAATTTTCCTTTATAGCGAGGGTCAAGGATGCAGGCCAACCAGTAATCGTCATCGCTCATCATTTTAGTAATGCGTGGGTCCTTTTTGAGGATACGTAAGGCATAATCCGCCATGTGGGCCAAAGTTCCTGTTGGCAAATCTGCGGTTGTGCTGGTTTGAGGGGCAGTTACAGGCAAATCTACGTCACTTGTCTCCCTTAAAAAAATAGAACCCGGCCTTGCAACGCCACTAATTTCTGTTGGCCCAGGAGAAGCTTCCTCATTAAAAAAGTACTCATCCCCATCATCCTCCTCCTCCTCTTCGCCCGCTACCGCGACCTCTACACGGCCCTGACCAGACAATGGCTGACTGTCATCAAGGCTTTCCTCTTCCTCGGCTGCAGACGCCTGCTCCTTTATGTGCGTCAAACTTTGCATTAGCAGACGCATTAGGGGGATGCTCATGCTTATTATGGCGTTGTCTGCACTAACCAGCCGTGTGCATTCCTCAAAACACTGAAGGACTTGACACAGGTCTTGTAGCTTCGACCACTGCACACCTGACAACTCCATGTCTGCCATCCAACTGCCTGCCCGTGTATGTGTATCCTCCCACAAAAACATAACAGCACGCCTCTGTTCGCACAGTCTCTGAAGCATGTGCAGTGTGGAGTTCCACCTTGTTGAAATGTCGATGATTAGGCGATGCTGGGGAAGGTTCAAAGACCGCTGATAGTTCTGCATACGGCTGGAGTGTACGGGCGAATGGCGGATATGCGAGCAAAGTCTGCGCACTTTGAGGAGCAGGTCGGGTAACCCCGGATAACTTTTCAGGAAGCACTGCACCACCAGGTTTAAGGTGTGAGCCAGGCAAGGAATGTGTTTCAGTTGGGAAAGGGCTATGGCAGCCATGAAATTCCTTCCGTTATCACTCACAACCTTGCCTGCCTCAAGATGTACAGTGCCCAGCTATGACTGAGTTTCATTCTGCAAGAACTCGGACAGAACTTCCGCGGTGTGTCTGTTGTCACCCAAACACTTCATTGCCAATACAGCCTGCTGACGCTTGCCACTAGCTGTCCCATAATGGCACACCTGGTGTGCAACAGTGGCAGCTGCGGATGGAGTGGATGTGCGACTGGGGTGTGTGGACGAGCTCTCGCTTCTGCATGAGGAGGAGGAAGAGGAGGAGGGGGGGCAAACGCCTACAGCCAACTCTTTCCTTGACCGTGGACTAGGCAAAACTGTCCCAATATTGCTGTCCCCTGTGGACCCTGCATCCACCACATTCACCCAGTGTGCCGTGATGGACATGTAACGTCCCTGGCCATGCCTACTGGTCCATGCATCTGTTGTCAGGTGCACCTTTGTAGTCACAGACTGCCTGAGTGCATGGACGATGCGGTCTTTAACATGCTGTTGGAGGGCTGGGATGGCTTTTCTTGAAAAGAAGTGCCGACTGGGTAGCTCGTAGCGTGGTACAGCGTAGTCCATCAGTGCTTTGAAAGCTTCGCTTTGAACTAACCGGTAGGGCATCATCTCTAATGAGATTAGTCTAGCAATGTGGGCGTTCAAACCCTGTGTACGCGGATGCGAGGATGAGTACTTCCTTTTCCTAACAAGAGTCTCATGTAGGGTGAGCTGGACTGGAGAGCTGGAGATCGTGGAACTAGCGGTGGTGCCGGTGGACATGGGTGACTGAGAGAGGGTTGGAGATGGTATTCTTGCCGGTGCCCTACATGCAGTGTTTCCTACTACTAACCTGGTGATTCCCTGACTGCTTTGGCCTGGCGACGAAAGCTGCACAGATACTGCAGGTGGTGTGGGAAATGGTCGGCTTACAGGGAGGGAAGGGATGTAGCGTTGCTGACTAGCTTCATTGGCCGAGGGTGCTGCAACCTTTAGGGACGTTTGGTAGTTAGTCCAGGCTTGCAAATGCATGGTGGATAAATGTCTATGCATGCAACTTGTATTTAGACTTTTAAGATTCTGACCTCTGCTTAAGGTTGTTGAACATTTTTGACAGATGACTTTGCGCTGATCATTTGGATGTTGTTTAAAAAAATGCCAGACTGCACTCTTTCTACTATCGGATACCTTTTCAGGCATTGAAGACTGAGCTTCTTTAACCGGATGGCCACGCTGTCCTCCAACTGGTTTTGGTTTTGCCACGCGTTTTTGGCCAGATACGGGCCCGGTAGATGGAACCTGTTGTGATGTTGATGCCTGCTGCGGCTCCTCCTCCTCCGCTTCAGAACTACTGCCGCCTGCACCCTGTTCCCCCAATCGCTGCCAATCGGGGTCCACAACTGGGTCATCTATGACCTCCTCTTCTATGTCGTGTGCGATTTCATCTGTGTCACCGTGTAAGCCGGTGGTATAGCGTCCGTGACGGGGCACCATAGTCTCCGCTGGGTTTGATTCTGCCTCAGTACACTGCGAGGGCAATGTTCTGGTCTGAATCAAAGGAACAGCATAGTAATCTGGCTGTGGCTGTGCATCAGTGCACTCCATGTCCGATTCAACTTCTAATGGACAAGGCCTGTTAACTGTTTCACTGTCTAACCCAGGAACGGTATGTGTAAAGAGCTCCATGGAGTAACCCGTTGTGTCTCCTGACGCATCCTTCTCTCTTGTTCTGGGTGAAGAAGACAAGGAAGCGACTTGTCCCTGACCGGGAGCATCCACTGACGATGCACTGCTCTGACATTTGGCACTTTCCGAGGAGGAGGCGAAAGAGCTAGAGGCAGAGTCAGCAATGAAAGCCAATACTTGTTCCTGCTGCTCCGGCTTCAAAAGTGGTTTTCCTACTCCCAGAAAAGAGAGCGTTCGAGGCCTTGTGTAGCCAGACAAGGAACCTGGCTCAACAACTCGAGACTTAGGTGCTGTACTGCTTTTACCACGACCACCTGATGCTCCACCACCACTACCATCATTACCAGCTGACAATGACCGCCCACGGCCACGACCTCTTCCACTAGACTTCCTCATTGCTTGCAAAACGTAACCAAAGTAACACTATTTGTTACTGTAAAACAACTTATAAGGTGAACTCAAACTTCTGTAGGATTTATATATACCTTTATAGGTGCCTGACACTCAAAGGAAAATCAGGCCCAATGTTACACACTAGGTTTTCTGTGGCCCAATAATTTGAGACAGATGGCACACACAGGCCCAGCACTCAAGCAGAAATGCCAATCTTAATCCCCCACTATTTTTTTTTTTTCTGGGAGAATTTACCCCCCCCCCCAAAAAAAAGGCCCAGTATTACACAGTGTTTTCGGTGCCACACAATGAGAGAGAGATGCCACACACAGCAATGGCACGGAGTCAGACTTGACAATATTTATCTCCCACTAATTTTTTTTTTGGAAAAGGGAGAATTTATAAAAAAAAAAAAAAAAAAAAGGACAAGTATTACACAGTGTTTTCAGTGCCACACAATGAGAGAGATATGCCACACACAGCAATGGCACGGAGGCAGACTTGCCAATATTTATCTCCCAATAATTTTTTTTTTTTGAAAAGGGAGAATGTACCCCCCCCAAAAAAAATGGCCAAGTATTACACAGTGTTTTCAGTGCCACACAATGAGAGAGAGATGCCACACACAGCAATGGCACGGAGTCAGACTTGACAATATTTATCTCCCACTAATTTTTTTTTTGGAAAAGGGAGAATTTAGAAAAAAAAAAGGACAAGTATTACACAGTGTTTTCAGTGCCACACAATGAGAGAGAGATGCCACACACAGCAATGGCACGGAGGCAGACTTGCCAATATTTATCTCCCAATAATTTTTTTTTTTTGAAAAGGGAGAATGTACCCCCCCCAAAAAAAATGGCCAAGTATTACACAGTGTTTTCAGTGCCACACAATGAGAGAGAGATGCCACACACAGCAATGGCACAGAGTCGGACTTGACAATATTTATCTCCCACAAATTTTTTTTTTGGAAAAGGGAGAATTTAGAAAAAAAAAAAAAAAAAGGACAAGTATTACACAGTGTTTTCAGTGCCACACAATGAGAGAGAGATGCCACACACAGCAATGGCACGGAGTCAGACTTGACAATATTTATCTCCCACTAATTTTTTTTGGGGAAAAGGGAGAATTTAGAAAAAAAAAAAAAGGACAAGTATTACACAGTGTTTTCAGTGCCACACAATGAGAGAGAGATGCCACACACAGCAATGGCACGGAGTCAGACTTGACAATATTTATCTCCCACTAATTTTTTTTGGGGAAAAGGGAGAATTTAGAAAAAGAAAAAAAAAAGAACAAGTATTACACAGTGTTTTCAGTGCCACACAATGAGAGAGAGATGCCACACACAGCAATGGCACGGAGTCAGACTTGACAATATTTATCTCCCACTAATTTTTTTTTGGAAAAGGGAGAATTTAGAAAAAGAAAAAAAAAAAGAACAAGTATTACACAGTGTTTTCAGTGCCACACAATGAGAGAGAGATGCCACACACAGCAATGGCACGGAGTCAGACTTGACAAATATTTATCTCCCACTAATTTTTTTTTTTGGAAAAGGGAGAATTTAGAAAAAAAAAAAAGGACAAGTATTACACAGTGTTTTCGGTGCCACACAATGAGAGAGAGATGACACACACAGCAATGGCACTGAGGCAGACTTGACAATATTTATCTCCCACTAATTTTTTTTTGGGAAAAGGGAGAATTTAGAAAAAAAAAAAAAAAGGACAAGTATTACACAGTGTTTTCGGTGCCACACAATGAGAGAGAGATGCCACACACAGCAATGGCACGGAGTCAGACTTGACAAATATTTATCTCCCACTAATTTTTTTTTTTGGAAAAGGGAGAATTTAGAAAAAAAAAAAAAGGACAAGTATTACACAGTGTTTTCGGTGCCACACAATGAGAGAGAGATGACACACACAGCAATGGCACTGAGGCAGACTTGACAATATTTATCTCCCACTAATTTTTTTTTGGGAAAAGGGAGAATTTAGAAAAAAAAAAAAAAAGGACAAGTATTACACAGTGTTTTCAGTGCCACACAATGAGAGAGAGATGCCACACACAGCAATGGCACGGAGTCAGACTTGACAAATATTTATCTCCCACTAATTTTTTTTTTTGGAAAAGGGAGAATTTAGAAAAAAAAAAAAAAGGACAAGTATTACACAGTGTTTTCGGTGCCACACAATGAGAGAGAGATGACACACACAGCAATGGCACTGAGGCAGACTTGACAATATTTATCTCCCACTAATTTTTTTTTGGGAAAAGGGAGAATTTAGAAAAAAAAAAAAAAAGGACAAGTATTACACAGTGTTTTCGGTGCCACACAATGAGAGAGAGATGCCACACACAGCAATGGCACGGAGTCAGACTTGACAAATATTTATCTCCCACTAATTTTTTTTTTTGGAAAAGGGAGAATTTTGAAAAAAAAAAAAAAAGGACAAGTATTACACAGTGTTTTCAGTGCCACACAATGAGAGAGAGATGCCACACACAGCAATGGCACGGAGGCAGACTTGACAATATTTATCTCCCACTAATTTTTTTTTTTGAAAAGGGAGAATTTAGAAAAAAAAAAAAAAGGACAAGTATTACACAGTGTTTTCGGTGCCACACAATGAGAGAGAGATGCCACACACAGTAATGGCACAGAGGCAGACTTGCCAATATTTATCTCCCTGCAGTTATCTCAGAAAAGTATGGCAGGCAGCTGTAAAAGGACTGCTGCACACAAAAGTGTGGACAAACACACAAGATAGCTGTGCAGAAAGGAAGGAAAAACAGGATTTGTGCTTTGAAAAAAGCAGTTGGTTTACACAGCGGCGTACACACAAAGCAACGCAGCTATCAGGGAGCCTTCTAGGGCAGCCCAATGAGCTACAGCGCTGAGAAAAAAAAAATGTAGCTTCCACTGTCCTGCAAACAAAAGGTGGTATTGGACAGTGGAAATCGCTACAGCACAAGCAGTTTGTGGCTTTATGTACCCTGCCTATCACTATCCCTGCTTCCGAAGAAGCTGCAGCAACCTCTCCCTACGCTCAGATCAGCAGCAGTAAGATGGCGGTCGGAAGCAGGGCGCGTCCGACGGTGAGTATATACCTAATAGGAATATACTCACCCTCGGACGCGCCCTGCTACTTTCTGGCAGCCTTCCTTCCTAAGAATGAGCGCGTGAAGGACCTTAGATGACGTCGCGGCTTGTCCATGTGATCGCTTGCGACCATTCACAAGCCGCGACTTCACCGCAGGTCATTCACGCGCTCATTCTTAGGAAGGAAGCCTGCCGATTAGTACCAGGGCGCGTCCGAGGGTGAGTATATCAATATTTTTTATTTTGATTCTTTATTTTACACTTAAATATGGATTCCGATACCGATTCCCGATATCGCAAACATATCGGAACTCAGTATCGGAATTCCGATACCAGATTCAGAAGATCGCCGACCTCATGGCCGACTGTTGTGAATTCCGTTCTCGGGCTCCCTCCTGTGGTCGTGAATGGTACTTTGGTGAGTTCTGTCCTTGGGCACCCTCTGGTGGCTTTGAGTGGAACTGCTGATCTTTGAGGTTGGCTTTCTCAGCTGCCCTCGTTTATTGCTGCTGCTGGCTTCCCTATTTAACTCTGCCCAGGTCGTTAGTTCATGCCAGCTGTCAATGTCTCAGTACTGGTTCAGATCTCTCTTGGATTTCTCAGATGACCTGTCTACTCCAGCAGAAGCTAAGTCCTTGCTAGTCATTTGCTGTTCATTGGTTTTTGAATATATTTTTCAGTACATGCTATGTTTCAGTCCAGCCTGCTATTATGATATTTCCTTGCTAGCTGGAAGCTCTGGGGGTGCAGAGCTGCACCTCCACACCGTGAGTCGGTGTGGAGGTCTTTTTGCACACTCTGCATGGTTTTTGTAGTTTTTCATACTGACCGCATAGTTCCCTTTCCTATCCTCTGTCTATCTAGAGAAGATTCGGCCTCCTTTGCTAAAATCTGTTTCATTCCTGTGTTTTTCACTTCTCTCTTAACTCACAGTTATTATTTGTGGGGGACTACCTTTACTTTGGGGAATTTCTCTGACGCAAGGTAGGCTGCTATTTCTATCTTTAGGGGTAGTTAGCTCTTAGGCTGTGAAGAGGCATCTAGGGAGAGTTAGGTACGCTCCACGGCTATTTCTAGTGTGTGTGATAGGATTAGGGATTGCGGTCAGTAGAGTTACCACCTCCTCAGAGCTTGTCCCAGGTTTTCTGTTTTAACCATCAGGTCACTTCGGGTGCTCCTAACCACCAGGTCCATAACAGTACAGCTGGCCCGCAAAGTGTTAATGCATCTCAAAAGAGGGATAAGAGAAGTTCTGAGTCAATTTTTTTTTCTTTGCAGCTTGTTTTGTCTTTCTTTTCCCCTTAACCTCTGGGTGGTTCAGGACTCAGGTGTAGAAATGAATATTCAAGGTTTGTCCTCTTGTGTGGATCAACTCACTGCTAGGGTACAGAGTATTCAAGATTATGTAGTTCAGATTCCGATGTTAGAGCCTAGAATTCCAATTCCTGATTTGTTTTCTGGGGATAGATCTAAATTTTTGAATTTCAAAAATAATTGCAGACTGTTTCTTGCTCTGAAACCCCGCTCCTCTGGTGATCCCATTCAGCAAGTAAAGATTATTATTTCTTTGTTGCGTGGTGACCTGCAAGACTGGGCATTCTCCCTTGAGCCAGGAAATCCTGCATTGCTTAATGTGGATGCATTTTTTCTAGCGCTTGGATTGCTGTATGACGAACCTAATTCTGTGGATCAGGCAGAAAAGATCTTGCTGACTCTATGTCAGGGTCAGGATGAGGCAGAAGTATATTGCCAGAAGTTTAGAAAGTGGTCTTTGCTTACTCAATGGAATGAGTGTGCCCTGGCAGCAATTTTCAGAAAGGGTCTTTCTGAAGCCCTTAAGGATGTTATGGTGGGGTTCCCCCCGCCTGCTGGTCTGAATGAGTCAATGTCTTTGGCCATTCAGATTGATCGGCGTTTGCATGAGCGCAAAGTTGTGCACCATTTGGCGGTGTCCTCTGAGCGGAGGCCTGAGCCTATGCAATGTGATAGGACTTTGACCAGAGCTGAACGGCAAGAACACAGACATCAGAATGGGCTGTGTTTTTACTGTGGTGACTCCTCTCATGCTATCTCTGATTGTCCTAAGCGCACTAAGAGGTTCGCTAGGTCTGTCACCATTAGTACTTTGCAGCCTAAATTTCTCTTATCTGTTACTCTGATTTGCTCACTGTCGTCCTACTCTGTTATGGCATTTGTGAATTCGGGCGCTGCCCTGAACTTGATGGACTTGGAGTTTGCCAGGCGCTGTGGTTTTTCCTTGGAGCCTTTGCAGAGTCCTATTCCCTTAAGGGGAATTGATGCTACGCCATTGGCCAAGAATAAACCTCAGTACTGGACTCAGCTGACCATGTACATGGCTCCCGCACATCAGGAAAATATTCGCTTTTTGGTGTTGCATAATTTGCATAATGTTGTCGTGTTGGGTTTGCCATGGTTACAGGTTCATAATCCAGTACTGGATTGGAAATCAATGTCTGTGTCTAGTTGGGGTTGTCAAGGGATACATGGTGATGTTCCTTTGATGTCAATTTCTTCTTCCACTCCTTCTGAAGTCCCTGAGTTTTTGTCGGATTACCAGGATGTATTTGATGAGCCCAAGTCCAGTGCCCTACCTCCTCATAGGGCCTGTGATTGCGCTATTAATTTGATTCCTGGTAGTAAGTTCCCTAAGGGCCGACTGTTCAATTTATCTGTGCCAGAACATGCCGCTATGCGGAGTTATGTAAAGGAGTCCTTGGAGAAAGGGCATATTCACGCGTCTTCGTCGCTGTTGGGAGCAGGGTTCTTTTTTGTGGCCAAGAAGGATGGCTCTCTGAGACCCTGTATAGATTATCGCCTTCTCAATAAAATCACGGTCAAATTTCAGTACCCTTTGCCTCTGTTGTCTGATTTGTTTGCTCGGATTAAGGGGGCTAGTTGGTTTACCAAGATTGACCTTCGAGGGGCGTATAATCTTGTGCGTATTAAACAGGGCGATGAATGGAAAACAGCATTTAATACGCCCGAGGGCCATTTTGAGTACCTGGTGATGCCATTCGGGCTTTCTAATGCTCCATCTGTGTTTCAGTCCTTTATGCACGACATCTTCCGGAAGTATCTGGATAGGTTCATGATCGTATATTTGGATGATATTTTGGTCTTTTCGGATGATTGGGAGTCTCATGTAAGGCAGGTCAGGATGGTGTTCCAGGTCCTTCGTGCTAATGCATTGTTTGCGAAGGGCTCTAAATGCCTCTTTGGAGTTCAGAAGGTTTCATTTTTGGGCTTCATTTTTTCCCCTTCTACTATCGAGATGGATCCTGTTAAAGTTCAGGCCATTTATGATTGGACTCAACCTACATCTGTGAAGAGTCTTCAGAAGTTCCTGGGCTTTGCTAATTTTTACCGTCGCTTCATCGCTAATTTTTCTAGTGTGGTTAAGCCTTTGACTGATTTGACGAAGAAAGGCGCTGATGTGGTGAATTGGTCCCCTGCGGCCGTTGAGGCCTTTCAGGAGCTTAAACGTCGTTTTACTTTGGCCCCTGTGTTGCGTCAGCCAGATGTTTTGCTCCCTTTTCAGGTCGAGGTTGATGCTTCTGAGATTGGGGCAGGGGCTGTTTTGTCTCAGAGAAGTTCTGATGGCTCCTTGATGAAGCCATGTGCTTTCTTTTCTAGAAAGTTTTCGCCTGCCGAGCGTAATTATGATGTCGGCAATCGGGAGTTGTTGGCTATGAAGTGGGCATTTGAGGAGTGGCGACATTGGCTTGAGGGAGCCAAACATCGCGTGGTGGTCCTGACTGATCACAAGAATGTGACTTACCTCGAGTCCGCCAAGCGGTTGGACCCTAGACAGGCTCGATGGTCACTGTTTTTCTCCTGTTTCGATTTTGTGGTCTCATACCTTCCGGGATCTAAGAATGTGAAGGCTGATGCCCTTTCTAGGAGTTTTTTGCCTGATTCTCCGTGAGTCCCTGAGCCGGCTGGTATTCTTAAAGAGGGGGTGATTCTGTCTGCCATCTCCCCTGATTTGCGGCGGGTGCTGCAGGAGTTTCAGGCTGATAGACCTGACCGCTGTCCAGTGGAGAAACTGTTTGTCCCTGATAGATGGACTAGTAGGGTTATTTCTGAGGTTCATTGTTCGGTGTTTTTCTGGTCATCCTGGGACTTTTGGTACCAGAGATTTGGTTGCCAGGTCCTTTTGGTGGCCTTCCTTGTCACGGGATGTGCATTCTTTTGTGCAGTCCTGTGGGACTTGTGCTCAGGCCAAACCTTGCTGTTCTCATGCCAGTGGGTTGCTTTTGCCTTTGCCTGTCCCGAAGAGGCCCTGGACACATATTTCCATGGATTTTATTTCTGATCTTCCTGTCTCTCAAAGGATGTCTGTCATCTGGGTGGTTTGTGATCGGTTTTCTAAGATGGTCCATTTGGTACCCTTGCCTAAATTGCCTTCCTCCTCTGATTTGGTTCCATTATTTTTTCAGCATGTGGTTAGTTTGCATGGCATTCCGGAGAACATTGTGTCGGACAGAGGTTCCCAGTTTGTTTCTAGGTTTTGGCGGTCCTTTTGTGCTAAGATGGGCATTGATTTGTCTTTTTCTTCAGCGTTCCATCCTCAGACAAATGGCCAATCCGAACGAACCAATCAGACCATGGAAACCTATCTGAGATGCTTTGTTTCTGCTGATCAGGATGATTGGGTGACCTTCTTGCCATTGGCCGAGTTCGCCCTTAATAATCGGGCTAGTTCTGCTACTTTGGTTTCGTCTTTTTTTTGTAATTCTGGTTTTCATCCTCGTTTTTCTTCAGGGCAGGTTGAGCCTTCTGACTGTCCTGGTGTGGATTCTGTGGTGGACAGGTTGCAACAAATTTGGACTCACGTGGTGGACAATTTGACGTTGTCTCAGGAGAAGGCGCAACGTTTTGCTAACCGCCGTCGCTGTGTTGGTCCCCGACTTCGTGTTGGGGATTTGGTTTGGTTGTCTTCTCGTTATGTTCCTATGAAGGTTTCTTCTCCTAAGTTCAAGCCTCGTTTCATTGGTCCTTATAAGATTTCTGAAATTATCAATCCTGTGCCGTTTCGTTTGGCCCTTCCAGCTTCTTTTGCCATCCATAATGTGTTCCATAGGTCGTTGTTGCATAGATATGTGGCGCCTATGGTTCCTTCCGTTGATCCTCCTGCTCCGGTGTTGGTTGAGGGGGAGTTGGAGTATGTGGTGGAGAAGATTTTGGATTCTCGTATTTCGAGACGGAAGCTTCAGTACCTGGTTAAGTGGAAGGGCTATGGTCAGGAGGATAATTCCTGGGTTGTTGCCTCCGATGTCCATGCTGCCGATTTGGTTCGTGCCTTTCATTTGGCTCGTCCTGATCAGCCTGGGGGCTCTGGTGAGGGTTCGGTGACCCCTCCTCAAGGGGGGGGTACTGTTGTGAATTCCGTTCTCGGGCTCCCTCCTGTGGTCGTGAATGGTACTTTGGTGAGTTCTGTCCTTGGGCACCCTCTGGTGGCTTTGAGTGGAACTGCTGATCTTTGAGGTTGGCTTTCTCAGCTGCCCTCGTTTATTGCTGCTGCTGGCTTCCCTATTTAACTCTGCCCAGGTCGTTAGTTCATGCCAGCTGTCAATGTCTCAGTACTGGTTCAGATCTCTCTTGGATTTCTCAGATGACCTGTCTACTCCAGCAGAAGCTAAGTCCTTGCTAGTCATTTGCTGTTCATTGGTTTTTGAATATATTTTTCAGTACATGCTATGTTTCAGTCCAGCCTGCTATTATGATATTTCCTTGCTAGCTGGAAGCTCTGGGGGTGCAGAGCTGCACCTCCACACCATGAGTCGGTGTGGAGGTCTTTTTGCACACTCTGCGTGGTTTTTGTAGTTTTTCATACTGACCGCATAGTTCCCTTTCCTATCCTCTGTCTATCTAGAGAAGATTCGGCCTCCTTTGCTAAAATCTGTTTCATTCCTGTGTTTGTCACTTCCCTCTTAACTCACAGTTATTATTTGTGGGGGGCTACCTTTACTTTGGGGAATTTCTCTGAGGCAAGGTAGGCTGCTATTTCCATCTTTAGGGGTAGTTAGCTCTTAGGCTGTGAAGAGGCGTCTAGGGAGAGTTAGGTACGCTCCACGGCTATTTCTAGTGTGTGTGATAGGATTAGGGATTGCGGTCAGTAGAGTTACCACCTCCTCAGAGCTTGTCCCAGGTTTTCTGTTTTAACCATCAGGTCACTTCGGGTGCTCCTAACCACCAGGTCCATAACAGCCGACCCCACACAGGGGTCGGGTTTCATGAAACCCGACTTTGCCAAAAGTCGGCGACTTCTGAAAATGGCCGACCCGTTTCGCTCAACCCTAGTGTTGAGGACTGGACTAGTGATGGTAAGAAGCTGAGGGGCCGAAAGGTGAGCAGTAAGGTGAGTATAATTTATTTTTTAACATTTTGATAGCCTTTTACAAATCAGAAAATTGGGGGCCGCAATTTTGCTCAATTCACATGAAAGAAAATCACTAAAAATTTGCATTTTGAGAAATGTAGATTTTTTTTATAATTCGCTTGAAAGACCTTAGATGACGTCGCGGCTTGTGATTGGTCGCGTGGCAGTCACGTGACCGCTCCGTGACCAATCACAGGCCACGACGTCATCTAAGGACTTTCAAGCGCTCATTCTTATGAACGGAGGCTGGCGGTTACAACCAGGGCGCGTCAGAGGGTGAGTATATCAATATTTTTATTTTTATTCTTTATTTTACACATTAATATGGATCCCAGGGCCTGAAGGGGAGTTTCCTCTCCTTCAGACCCTGGGAACCATCAGGATACCTTCCGATACTTGGTGTCCCATTGACTTGTATTGGTATCGGGTATCGGTATCGGCGATATCCGATACTTTTCGGGTATCGGCCGATACTATCCGATACCGATACTTTCAAGCATCGGACGGTATCGCTCAACACTAGACACAACTCAATAATATCTATTGGGTTTTTCTTTAACCCCTTCACGACCTTGGGATTTTCCATTATTGCATTTTTATTTTTTGCTCACCTTCTTCCCAGAGCCATAACTTTTTATTTTTCCTCCAATATGACCATGTGAGGGCTTTTCTTTGCTGGTTGAGTTGTACTTTTAAATGTCACCATTGATTTTACCATTTAGTGTACTGGATAAAGGGAAACAAATTCCAAGTGCTGCGAAATTGCAAAAAAGTGCAATTCCACAAATGTTCTTTTTTTTTTTTTTTTTTTTACCATGTTCACTAAATGCCATTATCATTTTTCAGGTCATTATGAGTTCTCAGATACAAAACATGTACTGGTTCTTTTTTATTTATGTGGTGAAAAACGAAAACAAAGTTTGTTATAAAAATTGACGCCATTTTTCGGGATCTGGGGCTGGGTGAGGGCTTATTTTCTCGCACCGAGCTGCCATTTTTATTGATACTATTTTTTGGGGTAGATACGATGTTTTGATTGCCCGTTATTGCATTTTATTGCAATGTTGCGACAACAAAAAAAAGTAATTCATGCACTTTGATTTTTTTCTTGTTACGCCGTTTATCATTCTGGTTAATTCTTTTTATATTTTGATAGATCGGGCATTTCTGAATGTAGCAATACCAAATATGTGTATTTTTTTATTATTATTATTTTGAATGATTCCAAAGGGGGGATTTGAACTTTTATATTTTTTTATTATTTTAAAAACATTTTTTTTCTACTTTCTACTGGCTTCAATGGTCTCTTTAGGAGACTTGAAGCTATGATTGTCTAATCGCTTGTGCTACAATAGCAATGCTTTGGCCCTGCTACATGTTGAGCAATCATCATCTGCTATGAACGCCGGCCTCTGGCCAGCATTCATAGCGGATCTACAATGGCAAACACAGGGGTATTCTGCAGGCCCTTGTTTGTCAACCTTAGGAGACTTGAAGATGTGATTGTCTGATCGCTTGTGCTACACATAGCAGTGCTTCAACCCTTATGCATGTGAAGATGGTCTTGGATCATTTTTTCCACAGACCCCACACTAATTTTGACATTTTGAGCTAGGTGGCTAATGGTTAAGCAATGATTTTTCGAAATGGCGACTTCCACTTGCTAGATGATGTGTTCATCAATAGCAGAGTGGGGTCGCCCTGGAATTTGTAGCTGTTTGCACCCACATCTGACCACATTTGAATTGACAATGCCAATTTTTGACTACACCATATGATGGGGAATCATCATCATAAACCTCTTTCATCTCATCAAAAGTCTCCTTTGGTGTTCAGCCTTCCAGGTAAAGGAACTGGGTGACTTCTCTGTACACCACTGGGTCCATTATCAAACCTCACACCACTTCAGCACTTGTAAAATCAAGACCGTTTTCAGTTCTGAGTTGCAAATTGACACGTAACCTATAGAGACTTATATCATTACACATGTGCAGTTTCACATCCTGTGATAAATAGAAGTGGGTCAGGGGAAATTTTTAATGAACGCCCCTTGTAAGTACCATCATTACAAGGGTTGATAACATATAATGTCCTGAGGCAAAATTGATTGGCACATATAGCTAACCCATTTGAACTGATCAATAAACCATTGACAGAATAATTGCTATAATAATAGCTGTCATCTGCAAAAAGATCATATATCACAGGAAGTCCACAATAAAATGTACAACCTATGGAACCTATAATAGGTTTTTATGTGTGGCTATACTGGACAGAAGAACCAAAACCAGCACAGTATGTGCGACTTCGTTACTTTTCTGTACATTGGAGAAGAGGTGTAAGTTCTCATGTGAACCCGCGTGGTGGAATAATTTCTAGCCATTAAGCTTTTTAATATGTTTTTAATAATTTGTAATTTTTTTGGTTTGTGTTTGTTCAATAATTTTTTTTTCATGAAACTTGATGATCCTGTCTTATTAGCACACCTCATTTCTTTTTTTTAGCAAATTCAATAAGATGAGCACCAACTTAATGAATTTGGTGCATCTATTTAGTGGCTTGCACCTTGGTGCTCCTTATGTGAAATGTTATTCCAGTCAGGTACTGAATTAACATAATTAACATATCTGGCCCTAAAACTGTCTCCCCAATTGATGAATTTGGAAATTGCTCTCCAGTTTCACCCATCTGTGCAGCGATTGCAGCAAAAAGAAAACAAACATGACCATAACATGTGAACGCAGCTTATACCCAGACATAACTGTGCTTGATCATATTGGCACAGCTGTTACATGTTGCACAATCACTTTTATATAAAAGTAAACACTGCAGTTCTTGTTAAAGATGTACCTGTTTAGCAGTTTTTAAAAAGGAGTAAACTGAGATTGTCAGTGAGTGACTTAAAGAGTGAGTAACTGTGCTTTGAAGTAACTAGTCAAAATGAGCTGTCCTGTGAGTATACATGAGGAATAGCTTCATTTAAGGCCATTTAAGACTTAGAGCATGCAGAGGTGAAAATTGGTAAAAATGCAGGATTTATCTGTAATTGGCAACTCACTGTGTGCTGGAGGAAGAGAGAAGCAGCAGTGATTTCTTCTACTTGACATCACAACACAGAGAGGTTCCTGTTTTTTATTCACCTTTTAGCTCTCAGAAACAATCTACTGCAACCAACAGCAACGTCAAGGCTATTATGCAGCAGAGCTGAGCTGTGTTGATCTGAATCAACCTCTGATGTGAGGTAAAACACTTGTCACAGAGCTCTGCAGCATGTTTGATTATCTGCCTCTAGGGTTGAGCGAAACGGGTCGTTCATTTTCATAAGTCGCCGACTTTTGGCCGAAACCCGACTTTTCACGGTGGTCGGCCGATTTCACTCGACTCGACTTTTAAGACAGTCGGGTTTCACAAAACCCGTCTCGACCCTAAAAAACTAAAGGTCGCTCAACCCTATCTGCCTCTATTCTTTTCCCTGCAGCTCACTCCTCCTACCCTTTCCCCTCTACATATAGGAAAATGTGTTGTGTCATATCACACTTGCAGGCAGTCTCCTCTGAGCAAGAACAGACTTGAGCTGCCTTTAACAATGAATGGATAATTCAGAAGGCAGGGGGAAGGGTAAGAAGTGTCTAGTTAGTAGAAAAGAAAGCTTATTGTTCAGATAAGATACATTACAGTGTTTCTTACAGCCACTTGTACTATTGATTTATGCAAAGTTTGTTGAATGTACAGTTCGGTTTCAATATTCCCTAACATTCTGTCATTTACATCAGGGATGTATTATACTGTTTATAATATTTTCATGACCATGCAAGTATGAGTTTTTCTATTTGATTTGGGATTTGAAATTCTGGTGTTTCAACGCATTTTAACATTATCACATTTTGCAAATTGTTCTTAATATATTATTGTAATGGAAATGTATAACACCTGCAAAGTAATATTAGTTTAGTCTGCATCCGCAGGACTATCTCTGCCAAAGGTGATTACGGGAACCTAGAACCAAGGGGGAGTAGGTTTCACTGAGAATTTACAGGTGTCAATTGTAACACCTCAGCCTTGTGAGCCAAGCTTCAAAGAGTGGGCAGATGGTTATTGTAGCCCGGTTGGATATTTTCTATTTACTATATGAAGGTGGGAGGGGGAGTTGGAGGCACAAAGCATTTTAATTGCAAGGTGCTTGCCCTAAATTAGCCCACGGTCCAGTCATGGACTAGAAATTTTAATATTATACTATAGGCTCTCCTAGCAATGTGCGTCCGGAACAAGTTGTATAAAAAGATGGGTTACACAATAGGAAAGTGTTCACATGTTTGAGTCCACTGTTGTTGGTTGTGATTAGTGATGGACGAAATGCTCATTACTCGAATCAAGCAGCTAGTAATGCTCAGGTGCTTGTTTCAAGTAACAAGCATAATGGAAGTGAAAGGGAAACTTGAGCATTTTTCTGGCAGACCCTACCAGGGAAATGGATGGAAACACTGCTGAAATAGAATGGGAACAGCAATGAGAAGCCAGGTCGCTGCTGGGAACAATATTGTCAGAGCATTGTGTCACTTTTACAAACTGACAATAAAACATACAAAAATCAAAGCGAAAATGGATTTTACAGGAATAACTGTTTGAAAACATTTTACCTGTATAATTACATATACAGTGAAGAGGAAAGGGGAGCAATGTTTTGAACGTTTACTTTTGGGCTCCATATTTCGCCATCCAATACTGCTTTGAAAGTGACACTGCCATCATTTTATAGAAAATCATCTTGGCTATCTCATAGATAAATTTGTCTTACAACTTTTTATCATATAATTAGTTATGCAGATTCTTGTCATGCCAATGCATTGTTACTGTTTAGCTCCTGGTGGGGAAAAATATTTGTCTTCCTTAATACTCCAAAATACAAACTGTTCTCACATTCCCCAATAGCTCAGTGTATTATTAGGTTGATTCCAAAGCAAAAGGTCATAGGTTCAAATCAAGGAGCAGCTATGAAGATGATTTCCCAAGAAAAGAGAAACAGCATCATCCAGCTCATCAATAACGGTCTCTTGACCAAGAAAATTGCCAAACTGCATCATGTGAGTGCCATGGCAGTTGGAAGAATACGAAATGAAGTCCGTCCATCCATTCAAAAGCCAAAAGGTGGACATCCAGGCAAAATATCAGAGTCAACAAATCATCTCATCCCAAGATCTATGAGTTCTGGCGTGACAAGCAGTGGAGGTGGCTCATATGCTTCATAATAGTGAGTTCACACACATCGATGCAAGCACCATGCGACACACATTACAAAAAAATGGAATGGTGGCTTGAAAAAAGGTAATGAAGCCTCAGCTTCAATATTGTCATAAGAAGCATTGGTTCGAGTTTGCAAACAAGTACAAAAAGTGAACATTTAAAGATTTGAAATGGGTGATTTGAAGTGATGACACAAAAGTCAATAGGCTAGGCTCTGATAGGTGCACATGGGTCTGAAAGAAACAAGGGAAAAACAGGTTAACGGATTGAGAAATTGAAAGAAATATCACGTTCGATGGAGGAAGCCTGATAATATCGGATTGTTTCACAGCCAAAAACATTGAAAACTTGAACAGGATCGAAGGTGTTCTCAATACTGAGCTATATATGAGTATCCTACAAGATGAGTTACTTTGTACACTCAAGTACTATGGGTATGAAAAAGATGACATAGTCTTCTAGCAAGACAACGACCCGAAGCATATATCAAGATTGGAGAAGAAATGGTTCAATGACAATGAAGTAGAGGTGTTGAATGGCCCCGACACTCCCCAGACCGCAACCCAGTCAAATATTTGTGGGTAGAATTGAAGAAAAAAATGAATACATACCCAAGTGAGTAGACAGCATGCACCAACTTTGGGAACATGTAGAAGAGACCTGAGATCAAATTTCGGTTGCTTGAATATGATCAAGAGCATACCCAGGAGGGTTTAGGCAATGTTGAAAGCCAAAAGTGGATTTACAAAATACTAACAAAATAATAAAAATTAGAATTTAGATCTTTAAGAGCAATACAGTAGCAATGAAGTGACATCACAATAATCTGCATAACTAATTATATGCTAAATAGTTGCAAGTCAAAGTTAAGTATGAAATATCCAAGATGATTGTCTATAAAATGATGGAAGTCTCACGTTCAAATCAGAAGTGGATGTTGAGATATGGAGCCTGAAAGTCAAAAGTTTAAAACATTGTTACCCTTTTGCTCTTCACTGTACATAAGAAAAAATAAAAAGAAGAAAAAAATGTCATCGCCCACCGTATTTCCCTGTCATTTTTAGCAATAAATAAATAAATAATTGAAAAAAAAAATGATGTGGGGTATCCCCTGTTTATATTAACCAACTAAGGCAAATCAGATAGCTGCAGGCTGATATTGTCAGACTGCTAAGGTCCATGGCTATTGGCCTCTTCCCAGCCTAAAAATACCAGCCCGCACTCACCCCAGAACTGGCACATCACAGAGAACAGGGCATCATAGGATGTCACATCAGCACACATTGCTGGATCTCACAGTGCTCTGCGATAGCCAGCAGTGTCTGTGACCATCGGGGACGTCGGTAAGGGTACTGCCAGACACAGACACATGTCGGTAACCTTCTTGACATCACCACTCATCATAGTGGCTGGCTCTCGTTCTACCCTCAGCGTGAGAACTGGCAGCAGCTGCTACAGCACATCAAGCTTCATTGTGTAAATGAGGTTTCATATGCTGCAGACGTCGGAGTGGTAATCGTGGTGCTGTGGACTACTTCGGACTTTACTTTCTAAGAAATGGGTAAATGAGGGGAATTGTAAGGGAATGTTTTTTTTTAAATAAAATACTTTTGTTTGTTTTTAAATAACTATTTTGCCAGTTAAGCAGATGTAAATGCTTAATGAGTATTCACTGCTTCCCCTGCTCATCTCTTGGCATCGAATATTAATTTTATTCTCTGATTTCAGAGGCCAGTGGATCAAGCATCAGAACCTGAGGTCTTAGATAGAGCAGATGAAGCAATGTGGTCGGCCAGTCACAGTTATGCAAATAACCCACATGACTACTGCATTACTATATATGGCTAGCAATTCACTCATGTTGATTGGAAGTCTAAAGGTACCTTCACACGAAACGACATTATAACGATATCGCTAGCAATCCGTGACGTTGCAGCGTCCTCGCTAGCGATATCGTTTCGTTTGACACGCAGCAGCGATCAGGATCCTGCTGTGATGTCGCTGGTCGCTGAATAAAGTCCAGAACTTTATTTGGTCGTCCGATCGCTGTGTATCGTTGTGTTTGAAAGCAAAAGCAACGATACCAGCGATATTTTACACTGGTAACCGCGCACAGGGCCGCGCTTAGTTACCCGATGTTTACCCTGGTTACTAGCGTAAAATGTAAAAAAAACAAACAGCACATACTCACATTGCGTCCCCTGCAGTCTGCTTCCTCCTCTGACTCAGCGCCGCAAAGTGAAAGTGAAAGCAGCACAGCGGTGACGTCACCGCTCTGCTCTCACTGTACGGCGCTCAGTCAGTCAGGAAGTGGACGCAGGGGGACGTGAATGTAAGTATGTGCTGTTTGTTTTTTTTAGATTTTACGCTGGTAACCAGGGTAAACATCGGGTTACTAAGCGCGGCCCTGCGCTTAGTTACCCGATGTTTACCCTGGTTACCAGGGGACCTCGGCATAGTTGATCGCTGGAGAGCGGTCTGTGTGACAGCTCTCCAGCGACCAAACAGCGACGCTGCAGCGATCGACATCGTTGTCGCTATCGCTGCAGCGTCACTTCGTGTGAAGGTACCTTAACAGCCACAAAACATGCCGGACAGGGACTCGAGCATTGAGCCCAAGTAATGAGTAATGAGCGTGCTCGAGCACCCTAATGCTCGATCACTTAATGAGCAGTGTTGAACACACTCACTCATCACTAGCTGTGATCCATAATTCATTTCTCCTTCCCCCAATGATACAGACTAATAACTTTAGGCAGAAACATTATTATTTGTTATTTCTCCCTTTTTATTTTATAATTGTTTTGCATGTTTGTGTGTCATTTTAGTTTTTTCTTTCTGTACCTTTTCTTTTAAGCACTATGTTTTTCTTAATTAAAGTTTTAAAATTTTATAAGTTTGGTACTTCTATGATCTAAAGGATCCACAGCTTTTCCGAGAGTGTATAACCATTTTGATTGTCAAGCAGTAGCATATTTTGGGAACTCATCACCCTATGTGTTTGAAGAGTGGTGGAAGCGTGCTGTGTATCCAGGGTGTGTGGACTGTGCTATGGTGTGATTTATGCTCACTTTATAGCCTATAACAGAGGTTGACGGCTAAATTGAGTGACAGGAGATACATTAACCCTTAAAGACACACCCCACGTCATGTGCTGGGAAGTGTGTATGTGACAATTATAATACTAGATATTTAATTTTAATCTCAAAACACAGTATATGAAATATAATATGTGTTAGTTATAATATTGTTTAATAGCCTTTGATATTGAATTTGACATCCCCATTAATTATATTTTTATCTGACACATGTCATTATTCTGAAGTATTACTGTAATTCATCTATATTTTAGGCACTGTAGGCAGCTATTTCCAGAACGGGTATAAAAAAACGTTCTTTTAACTTATTTGCCACTGCTAATCCTTTGTATTTTCCTCTGAATTGGTACTTGCATTAACTGTCTCCCAGATAATTTTCTTCTCTTACTCATACCCTGGTTGGCCTTCTTGTAGGACCAAAGCTGCTACTGAGAAATATGCAGAATGTGGAGAATATACGTTTTGCAATACAATTGAAACATAAAAACATAAATTTAAGATGATTCAATCTTTTTAAACTCAAATTTACCAGCTTTGGTGAATTCTTCTCCCCCAAATTAATTTGCCGCCAATAAAATAGCCATTAATTGGGTACTCTCATTGACCTGAAAATACATTATTCTGTATTCAACTCCATTTAACCCCTTAGTGACAGAGCCAATTTGGTACTTAATGACCGAGCCAATTTTTACAATTCTGACCACTGTCAATTTATGAGGTTATAACTCTGGAATACTTTAATGGATCCCGCTGATTCTGAGTTTATTTTTTCGTGACATATTGTACTTCATGTTAGTGGTAACATTTCTTCAATATTACTTGCGATTATGTATGAAAAAAATGGAAATATGGCAAAAAAAATTTAAATTTTGCAATTTTCAAAGTTTGTATTTTTATGCCCTTAAATCAGAGAGATATGTCATGAAAAATAGTTAATAATTAACATTTCCCACATGTCTACTTTACATCAGCACAATTTTGGAAACACATTTTTTTTTTGTTAGGGAGTTATAAGGTTTAAAAGTTGACCAGCAATTTCTCATTTTTACAACACCATTTTTTTAGGGACCACATCACATTTGAAGTCATTTTGAGGGGTCTATATGATAGAAAATAACCAAGTGTGACACCATTCTAAAAACTGCACCCCTCAAGGTGCTCAAAATCATCTTCAAGAAGTTTATTAACCCTTTATGTGCTTCACAGGAACTGAAACAATGTGGAAGGAAAAAATGAACATTTAACTTTTTCTTGCAAACATTTTACTTCAGAACCATTTTTTTTTATTTTCACAAGTGTAAAAACAGAAATTTAACCATAAATTGCGTTGTGCAATTTCTCCTGAATACGCCGATACCCAAATGTGGGAGTAAACCACTGTTTGGGTGCACAGCATAGCTTGGAAGTGAAGGAGTGCCGTTTTACTTTTTCAATGCAGAATTGGCTGGAATTGAGATTGGATGCCATGTCACGTTTAGAGAGCCCCTGATGTGCCTAAACAGTGGAAACCCCCCACAAGTGACACCATTTTGGAAACTAGACCTCTTAAGGAACTTATCTAGATGTGTGGTGAGCACTTTGAACCCCCAAGTGCTTCACAGAAGTTTATAACGTAGAGCCATGAAAATAAAAAATCGCATTTGTTTACACAAAAATGATTATTTCGCCCACAAATTCTTATTTTCACAAGGATAACAGGAGAAATTAGACCACAAAGGTTGTTGTGCAATTTCTCCTGAGTACATCGATACCCCATATGTGGGGGTAAACCACTGTTTGGGCACACCGCAGAGCTTGGAAGAGATGGAGTGCCGTTTTACTTTTTCAATGTAGAATTGGCTGGAATTGAGATCGGACGTCATGTCGTGTTTGGAGAGCCGCTGATGTGCCTAAACAGTGGAAACCCCCACAAGTGATACCACTTTGGAAACTAGACCCTTGAAGGAACTTATCTAGATGTGTGGTGAGTAGTGTTGAGCATTCCGATACTGCAAGTATCGGGTATCGGCCGATACTTGCTGTATCGGAATTCCGATACCGAGATCCGATATTTTTGTGATATCGGGTATCGGTATCGAAACAACATTAATGTAAAAATGTGTAAAAGAGAGAATTAAAATAAAAAATATTGCTATACTCACCTCTCCGACGCAGCCTGCACCTTACCGAGGGAAGCGGCAGCGTTCTTTGTTTAAAATTCGCGCTTTTCTTTCCTTTACGTGAGTCCCGGCTTGTGATTGGTTGCGTGCCGCCCATGTGACCGGGACGCAACCAATCACAGCAAGCCGTGACGTAATTTCAGGTCCTTCAGGATTTTAAAATTACGTTCCGGCGTTGTGATTGGTTGCGTCGCAGTCACATGGGCGACGCAACCAATCACAGCAAGCCGTGACGTAATTTCAGGTCCTTAAGGATTTTAAAATTACGTCCCGGCTTTGTGATTGGTTGCGTCGCAGTCACATAGGAGACGCAACCAATCACAAGCCGTGACGTCACGGGAGGCTGGACACGCGCGCATTTTAAAATGGGCGCGTGTCCAGCCTCCCGTGACGTCCCGGCTTGTGATTGGTTGCGCCGCGATCAACCAATCACAAGCCGGGAGGCTGGACACGCGCGCATTTTAAAATTTTAAAATGCGCGCGTGTCCAGCCTCCCGGCTTGTGATTGGTTGACCGCGGCGCAACCAATCACAAGCCGGGACGTCACGGGAGGCTGGACATGCGCCCATTTTAAAATTTTAAAATGCGCGCGTGTCCAGCCTCCCGGCTTGTGATTGGTTGACCGCGGCGCACAAAATGAGTGAGGATGAACTAAACCAAACAAGGGGAAACTGCCAATGTTGTCAAAACATCAATTATTGCATAATAAGTTTGGTCGAATTTGCAGGATGTGTCTCACATTCCCATGTATCACCTCTCAGCTGATGTATTATACAAGCCTCCCGGCTTGTGATTGGTTGACCGCGGCGCAACCAATCACAAGCCGGGACGTCACGGGAGGCTGGACACGCGCCCATTTTAAAAAGCGCGCGTGTCCAGCCTCCCGTGACGTCACGGCTTGTGATTGGTTAATGGCGGCCATGTTGCCGGGACGCGGACCAATCACAGCAAGCCGTGATGTAATTTCGTCACGGCTTGCTGTGATTGGTCCGTGTCCCGGCAACATGGCCGCCCTGACCAATCACAAGCCGGGACTTCACGTAACCAAGTAAAAGCGCGAATTTTAAACAAACAACGCTGCCGGTTCCCTCGCTGAGGTCCAGGCTGCGTCGGACAGGTGAGTATAGCAATATTTTTTATTTTAATTCTTTCTTTTACACATTTATATGGATCCCATGGCCTGAAGGAGAGTTTCCTCTCCTTCAGACCCTGGGAACCATCAGGAATACCGTCCGATACTTGAGTCCCATTGACTTGTATTGGTATCGGGTATCGGTATCGGATTGGATCCGATACTTTGCCGGTATCGGCCGATACTTTCCGATACCGATACTTTCAAGTATCGGACGGTATCGCTCAACACTAGTGGTGAGCACTTTGAACCCCCAAGTACTTCACAGAAGTTTATAACGTAGAGCCGTGGAAATAAAAAAATCGCATTTTTTCTACAAAAATGATCTTTTTGCCCCAAAATTTTTATTTTTACAAGGGTAACAGGAGAAATTAGACCACAAAAGTTGTTGAGCAATTTCTCCTGAGTACGTCAATACCCTATATGTGGGGGTAAACCACTGTTTGGGCGCACCACAGAGCTTGGAAGAGAAGGAGTGCCGTTTTACTTTTTCAATGTAGAATTGGCTGGAATTGAGATCGGACGCCATGTCTTGTTTGGAGAGCCCCTGATGTGCCTAAACAGTAGAAACGCCCCACAAGTGACCCCATTTTGGAAACTAGACCCCCCTTGGAACTTATCTAGATGTGTGGTGAGAACTTTGAATGCCAAATGCTTCACAGAAGTTTATAATGCAGAGTCGTGAAAATAAAAAAATATTTTTTTTTTCCACAAAAAAGATTTTTTAGCCCCCAAGTTTTTATTTTCACAAGGGTAACAGGAGAAATTGGACCCCAAAAGTTGTTGTACAATTTCTCCTGAGTATGCTGGTACCCCATATGTGGGGGTAAACCACTGTTTGGGTGCACGGCAGAGCTCGGAAGGGAAGGAGTGCCGTTTTGGAATGCAGACTTTGA
The DNA here is from genome assembly GCF_051348905.1 of Ranitomeya variabilis. Taxonomy (NCBI): domain Eukaryota; kingdom Metazoa; phylum Chordata; class Amphibia; order Anura; family Dendrobatidae; genus Ranitomeya; species Ranitomeya variabilis. The sequence continues at coordinate 152,423,043 of NC_135232.1, forward strand.
TAGAATGGTCTGCGGGCGTTATGTTGCGTTTGCAGAGCGCCTGATGTACCTAAACAGTAGAAACCCCCCACAAGTGACCCCATTTTGGAAACTAGACGCCCCATGGAACTTATATAGATGTATGGTGAGAACTTTGAATGCCCAAGTGCTTCACAAAAGTTTATAATGCAGAGTCGTGAAAATAAAAAAAATTTTTTTTTCCACAAAAAAGATTTTTTAGCCCCCCAAGTTTTTATTTTCACAAGGGTAACAAGAGAAATTGGACTGCCAAAGTTGTTGTCCAATTTATCCCGAGTACACTGATGCCCTATATGTGGGGGTAAACCACTGTTTGGGCGCACGGCAGAGCTCAGAAGGGAGGGAGCACCATTTGACTTTTTGAGCGCAAAATTGGCTGCTGTGTTTGGACACCGCCTGATGTACCTAAACAGTGGAAACCCCCCAATTCTAAATCCAACCCTAACCACAACACACCCCTAACCCTAATCCCAACCGATTTATAATCCTAATCACAACCCTAACGATAATCACAACCCTAACCCCAAAACAACCCTAATCTCAACCCTAACCATAACCCTAATCAAAACCCTAAATCCAGCACACCCCTAATCCTAATCTCAACCCTAACCTCAAACCTAACCCTAATCCCAATACACCCCTAACCCTAATCCCAACCCTAACTTTAACCCTAATCCCAAACCTAACCCTAATCCCAAACTTAACCCTAATGCCAACCCTAACCCTAATACCAACCCTAATCCAAACCCTAACCCTAATCTCAACTCTAACCCTAACTTTATCCGCAACCCTAGCCCTAACTTTAGCCCCAACCCTTGCCCTAACTTTAGCCCCAACCCTAACCCTAGCCCTAACCCTAATTTTAGCCCCAACCCTAACCCTAACTTTAGCCCCAACCCTAACCCTAGCCCTAACCCTAATTTTAGCCTCAACCCTAGCCCTAACCCTAACTTTAGCCCTAACCCTAAATTTAGCCCCAACCCTAACCCTAACCCTAAATTTAACCTTAACCCTAGCCCTAATTTTAGCCCCAACCCTAACCCTAGCCTTAAGGCTACTTTCACACTTGTGTCGTGTGGCATCTGTCGCAATCCGTCATTTTGGACAAAAAACGCATCCTGAAAATGTGCCTGCAGGATGCCTTTTATGCCCATAGACTTGTATTGCCGACGGATGGCCACACGTTGCGTCCGTGCCCTGGATCCATTGTGTTTTGGCGGACCGTTGTCACAAAAAAACGTTCAATGTAACCTTTTTTTTGTACGTCGCATCCGCCATTTCCGCGCATGCGTGGCCGTAACTCTGCCCCCTCCTCCCTAGGACATAGACTGGGCAGCGGATGCATTGAAAAACTGCATCCGCTGCCCACTTGTGCACAATTTTCACAAAGTGCGTCGGTACATCGGGCCGACGCATTGCGACGGCCCTGTACCGACGCAAGTGTGAAAGAAGCCTAACCCTAACCCTAACCCTAGCCCTAACCCTCACCCTAAATTTAGCCCCAACCCTAACCCTAACCCTAAATTTAGCCCCAACCCTAACCCTAACCCTAATTTTAGCCCCAACTCCTCTCTCCTGCCGGCCGGCAGATGGTGGGCGCACTGCGCATGCGCCCGCCATTTTCTTTCCCGATGAAGAAGCCGGCAGACAGGAGGGGACGCAGGAGGACCCAGGGACACCGGTAAGTATGATAGGGTCCCCGAATCCCCCTATTTCTCTGTCCTCTGATGTGCGATCACATCAGAGGACAAAGAATGACAGATCGCTTTTTTTTTTGCGACCGCCGGTAAGCAGTTAATTACCAGCGATCGCAAAACAGGGGTCGGTAAAAACCGACCCCGATCATGTTCTTTGGGGTCTCGGCTACCCCCGGCAGCCGAGACCCCAAAGATCCTCCGGGTGCCGGCCGGCATTTTTTTGCTGGAAAAAGATGGCGGCCCCATCGGGAGACATGAGGAGCACCGGGGGAGACAGGTGAGTATCGGGGGGCTATCGGGGACCCCATTTCTCTGTCCTCTGATGTGCGATCACATCGGAGGACAGAGAAATTAAAAGGGAAATCACGTTTTGTTTTTTTTTGCGATCGCCGGTAAACGGTTAATTACCGGCGATCGCAACTCGGGGGTCAGTAAAACCCCCCCGAATCATGTTCTCTAGGGTCTCGGCTACCCCCGTCAACCGAGACCCCAGAGAAAATCTGACTCTGGGGGGTGCTATTCACTTTTTCCATAGCGCCGTTAATTAACGGTGCTGTGGTTTAGTGGTTTAAGTACCCTTAACTGCCGCCGTTAAAAGGCGTATCGGCGGTCGTTAAGGGGTTAAACTATTTCATGCAAACACAGCCTCAGTAATGTCAATGGTACTCTACATATAATGCAAGAGCATTGGATGCCATATGCTAATGACCCTCGGCTCCTGCTCTGCTGCGAGTGTGAGCCAAGTGTCAGTGCTCTGTGCTCCAATCCTCTAGCAGAGGATCGGAGCACAGCTGCGGAGGAGGTGGAGAAATTAATTTCTCCATTTCATCTGCTGACAGCATTGGCGTATATTGTACTGCACTCGGTTGATATCTGATATCTGCTGTGCATTGTGACACTCACACCCATAGACTCACTGACAGTCGAAGCATGCTGCAATTGTTCACGCATGCCGATTTGGCATGAGAAAATAATCACTGATCTGAGCTGGCCCATAGAGTAACACTGGGCCAAGTGCTATGCGATGTTTTATCGCATAGCACTCTGCCATGTTGTACGGTATCCATAGACACATATGACGGTCAAACATGGTATATTATAAATAAATCCACCATTTATTATCATGAAATCAACAGGATTACTGCAGCCTATCATCAATTACTACATAGAACTCCACAAAAAAGATGATCATAAGGCAATTGTTTAGTATATCAAAAAACTATAATTTTATTAAAGCGTTAAATCATTTAAAATCATACTGCCAGAGTTAGGGAAGCGGAACCAAGTAGTCCGAAACTCGCGTCGGGGCGGACGTGCAGACCTGGGTGATAGCAGTCAGTCCATACTTCAGCCACTTAAGGTAATTATACCGCTTCACCTACCACATGTCCCATATGGTTTGGGTTGGTAGATATAGATTGAAGGTAGTGAAATGTGGCTGATTAATGGTGATGATATATACAATTAACTCATATAAGGGTACATACTATTTTGGATTTTACCTGTATGATAATTTGAAAAGGAAAAGTATTTATTTATTTATTATGGTTATTGTTAGTCTCCCACCAAATCTATATATATAAGAGGCATTGTGATTACTCGCTAATCCCGCCCCCTGCACAGTAGCTCCGCCCCCCACATTACCACACACAAACCCGCCCCCCACCACATTACCACACACAATCCTGCCCACACCACATTACCACACACAATCCTGCCCCCCACCACATTACCACACACAATCCCGCCCCCCACCACATTACCACACATAATCCCCCCACCCATTACCACACATAATCCCGCCCCCACCACATTACCACACATAATCCCGCCCCCCACCACATTACCACACACAATCCCGCCCACCACCACATTACCACACATAATCCAACCCCCCACCACATTACCACACACAATCCTGCCCCCACCACATTACCACACACAATCCCGCCCCCCACCATATTACCACACAGAATCCCGCCCCCACCACATTACCACACATAATCCCGCCCCCACCACATTACCGCACATAATCCTGCCCCCACAACATTACCACACACAATCTCGCCCCCCCACCACATTACCACACACAATCCCGCCCCCCACCACATTACCACACATAATCCCGCCCCCCACCACATTACCACACACAATCCCGCCCCCCACCACATTACCACACACAATCCCACCCCCCACCACATTACCACACATAATCCCGCCCCCCACCACATTACCACACATAATCCCGCCCCCCACCACATTACCTCACATAATCCTGCCCCCCTCCACATTACCACACATAATCCCTCCCCCACCACATTACCACACATAATCCCACCTCCCCACCATATTACCACACATAATCCAGCCCCCCCACATTACCACATGAGGCTCCGTCCCCACACATTACCACACGAGGCTCCGTCCCCCCACATTACCACACGAGGCTCCGTCCTCACACATTACCACATGAGGCTCCTTCCTCACACATTACCATGCGAGGCTCTGTCCCCACACATTACCATACGAGGCTCCATCCTGACACATTACCACAGGAGGCTCTGTCCTCACACATTACCACATGAGGCTGCGTCCCCACACATTACCACACAAGGTTCTGTCCCCACACATTACCACACGAATCCAGTTTGCTTTTGATTTTACACTGTGAATAAAATGTATTAGTATTATTCTGATTTTTAATTATTATTATTGTTATTAACTTCATTTTAAGTTAATTTACCACCTGCGTGAGCGCTATTGCAGGTTGTCATTATTTACTTTAGTTTAATCACTAGCAGCGTTAGATAGCAATGAGCATGCCGAGCGTTAGCTGGCTGGAAACAGCTAGTATTTAATATGTGAGGTACTATCGCTTGGCGCTGTGCGTCAATAACGGCAATAGTGTGAGATGTAATCATTGTTCCACTTCCCTAACTCTGGCAGTATGATTTTAAATGATTTAATGCTTTAATAAAATTATAGTTTTTTGATATACTAAACAATTGCCTTATGATCATCTTTTTTGTGGAGCTCATGTTGTACGGTAGTGTGACTCTAACCTAAGGCTGTGGATAAACTGAAGGTATACATTCTTCAATGCTGTTTCGTTACTTACACTATTTCTATAGTATAGTTTTATGGGTTTATGTCACTATTTATTGCTAAGTTGTGAGCTGTTAAATCCTCACACTTAACAGATTCACCCAAAAAATCATTGCTGTGCTGCATTCCCTGCCTAGCTTTTATACAGGCTATGATATAAGTTTTACAATATTATGTGATGTACTATGCTATGTGATTGCTGTGCTATACTGTGTTATAGCTGCAAGCCATTATTATGAAATCAATTTGGACTGGAGCACCCATTTAAGCAAGAGGCACCACTAACCAAACAACACCATGAAGACAGGGATAAAGTTGTTGAGAAGTACAAGTCAGGGTTGGGTTATAAAAAAATCTAAATCTCTGATGATCCCCCGGAGCACCATCAAATCTATTATGATCAAATGGAAAGAACAAGGTACCACAACAAAGCTGCCAAGAGAGGGCGACCCACTAAAACTTTCAGCCCTGGCAAGGAGGGCATTAATCAGAGAGGCAGAACACAGACCAAAGGTAACCCTGAAGGAGCTGCAGACTTCCCAAGCAGAGACTGGAGTTTTCTGTCCATATGACCACAATATGCTGTACACTCCATATAGATGGACTTTATGGAAGAGTTGGCAGATAAAAAGCCTTTACTTACATACAAAAATTGTTAGGCTTGTTTTCAGTTTGCCATAATACATGTGGGAGACTCCCCAAATATATGGAGGCAAAGGCTGTGGTAAGATGAGACCAAAATTGAACTTTTTGCCCACCAAGATAAACACAATGTCTGGTGCCAAAACACACAGCTCATCACTAGTGTTGAGCGATACCGTCCGATACTTGAAAGTATCGGTATCGGAAAGTATCGGCCGATACCGGCAAAGTATCGGATCCAATCCGATACCGATACCCGATACCAATACAAGTCAATGGGACTCATTTATCGGACGGTATTCCTGATGGTTCCCAGGGTCTGAAGGAGAGGAAACTCTCCTTCAGGCCCTGGGAACCATATTAATGTGTAAAAGAAAGAATTAAAATAAAAAATATTGCTATACTCACCTCTCCGACGCAGCCTGCACCTTACCGAGGGAAGCGGCAGCGTTCTTTGTTTAAAATTCGCGCTTTTCTTTCCTTTACTGAAGTCCCGGCTTGTGATTGGTCGCGTGCCGACCATGTGGCCGGGACGCAACCAATCACAGCAAGCCGTGACGTAATTTCAGGTCCTTCAGGATTTTAAAATTACGTTCCGGCGTTGTGATTGGTTGCGTCGCAGTCACATGGGCAACGCAACCAATCACAGCAAGCCGTGACGTAATTTCAGGTCCTTCAGGATTTTAAAATTACGTCCCGGCTTTGTGATTGGTTGCGTCGCAGTCACATGGGAGACGCAACCAATCACAAGCCGTGACGTCACGGGAGGCTGGACACGCGCGCATTTTAAAATGGGCGCGTGTCCAGCCTCCTGTGACGTCCCGGCTTGTGATTGGTTGCGTCGCGATCAACCAATCACAAGCCGGGAGGCTGGACACGCGCGCATTTTAAAATTTTAAAATGCGCGCGTGTCCAGCCTCCCGGCTTGTGATTGGTTGATCAGTATCGGAATGCTCAACACTACTCATCACTCCAAGAAGATTTCGGTTCATCAGAGAAAACCATCTAACTTGAAGGAGGTGGAGCAGTTTTTCATTGATGAATGGACAAAATTCCCAAGTGGTCAGATGTGAAAAGCTCATAGAGACTTCTCCAAAATGACTTGCAGCTGTAATTGAAGAAGGCTCTACAAAGTACTGACATTAGCAGGGTAAATAGATATGCACACTGAAGTGTTCAGTAATTTTGTCCTATGTGTTGTTTGCTTCACACAAAAAAAGAAAATCAAGTATTCACAGTTGTAGACATGTTCTTTATATGACCTGATACAAACCCTACAAAAACCTAAAATTCCTGGTTGTGAGGTAGCAAAACACAAAAAGTGCCAAGGGGGTGAATATGCAAGCCACTGCAGGTGCAATTACTAAGGCCCCTTTCACACATAAGTTTTTTGCCATCAGTCACAATCCATTGGCTCGACGGATCGACGGATCCGTCGTAGATTTTGAAAAACTGATGCGATGGATTCATTTTTTCGATGGATCCGACTAGCGGATCTGGCTAATTGGATTGGAGCATGCTCAGTTAAAAAAGGAATCCGTCGGATTCTGTCATTTGACGGATCCAGTGCCATAAGCTTCCATTCTAGCAAATGATGGACGGCAAAGGATCTGTTGTTGCCTGTTTTTTTGATGTACACAAAAAACTTTGCTTTGTCCATTGTCTCCAGCCACCAGACAAACAATTTTCGATGGATTCGGCGAACAATGGGTGAAACATGAGGCCATCCATCACAATCCATCGATAATTCAAGTCTATGAGAAAAAAATGTTTCTGGCCGCATCAGTCACCGGATCAGTTTTTTTCAAAATTCGACGGATTGCGACTGATAGCAAAAAAATGATGTGTGAAAGGGGCCTAACACCTTTGAGTTTTCATCCCCACACAAGCAAAGTAGGGGGAGGGGCAGTACAGCAAAGGTGACAGTGCTATGAGATGAAGAGAGCTGCCTTGACTTTATCTGAAAGGTGTAAATCATCTATGCTTTCCTCACAGAACATTCTAATCATGCATGAGATTAGGCCTGGAGATCAAAAGATCTTTGTTATTACATCTCACCCACTATCAAACTCTAACATGCTCTAAGCCAGAGGTCCCCAACGTTTCTGACCTTGAGAGCCACATTCAGCTCTGACAGAGGGTCGCGAGCCACATCCAGCCTTGAGAGAGGGTCGCGAGCCACATTCAACTCCCGCCCCCTCACAATAGTGGCAACCAATGCCCCCATTACAGTCATAATGGTAACTAAAGCTTTTCCACAAAAATCACCCCAAAGCAGTATACAAAGATCCAGGGGATCCCACAATATCCCCCATTCAGTGTTATAGCACTCCCAAGACACTGTCACATCCAGCTTCAAACACCACCTCTGACAGGTGGTGTCATCTTGTCTCCAGCATAGCATATTTAAATTATCTCAAAACCTCTAAGACCAGTACATCCAGATCTGCTCTTCTGTGCAGGGCTGCTCAGAAAATTCACCATTTTCAAATGTGCTCTTCATACCTGTTTGCTAGAACTGGAACTAATGTACCAAGATGACAGACAGCCGTGAGCCACAATTCATGGGACCGCGAGCCACATGTGACTCTCGAGGTACAGGTTACTGCTCTAAGCTATGGTTGGGGCATTTGTTTTCATTCCTATGTGTTGCTACCTGCTTATGATAGGGCAATATTATACAGAGGGAAGAAATACACACATCCCCATGAAAACTTGGACTTAGCGAAAATTAACTCATTAGGTTCCAAATACTTTGCTTGCTTAAATCTCTGTGACAGAAAGGCGAAATAAGAAAAAAGTTATTCTGCTCAAGTCAGTACTACATTGTGTGTTCAGAACAACCTAAAAATTGCATAAAATTTATTGAAATTGTCCTGTTTAAAAAATATATGAGTACGAAATGTCTGTAAGCGAAAGTGTAGGTATTTTTTCTCCTTTCCATTATTTATACCTTACAAATATTTGTGAATATATATTTTAAAGCAAAGGCTCATGATAGTAATAACCATATTAGATTTTTTAAGACATCTTATGTGACATTACTAAAATACTTGTTGAATGTTGACACAAAATATGGTGCCTTATATTTTCTAAATTATTAATGGTGCAATTATCTGCTTATATTACTCAGCACCAATGTGACATTTGGAAAATTAGATTTTCTGTAGTTGTAATGAAAATTGTCAATTGAATGTTAATTTTCCAGCCAAACCCAAATATAAGTTAACTACAGTAATCTACAACAAGCAATGGCCATGGAACAAATTGTTATACAGTATTTGATGAGATGTTAAGTGATTTCAATCAGTTACTTGTCACAGATAGCATAGCTATCCATTTTTTCCCTAAATTATTAATAGCTCAATTATCTGCTTGCACTAGTATGAAATTGAGAAAGAAATGGTTTCAGTAATTGTACAAAAATGAGATGATTGAATTGTTAACCAACCAAGCCCAAAAAAGTTACCAACATAAGTTAGTCAATTTACAACTCTATTGACACATCTGGCCCTATGTTGATAGAGTGCTGTACTGTGAACATGCTGAAGGCATGACAACATTAAATCGTAAAATGTGTTGCTTTAAATATGAGTTGATAAAATTATGTTTCTATTTAGTGAGCATGGAAAAATAATAACATGTTGTCAAAAGAAATACAGAAAAAATAGTGATGACAATAGTAATAATAATAATAATGATTATTATTTTTACTATTGAAATTGTTGCTATTATTATTTAAAGTGACCTTTCATGTTAACTTTTTTTTATATAATATAAATGGTAAAAAAAAATTGAATATTAGTGTAGAAAACCCTACAAAGGAATGAATAAATAAGGTACACATTTTGGAAGCAAACAATTAATTCTTACTTGTTTCCACAACAGAAGTCTTTTGAGTATCTGGAGTTTTGACAGGTCCTCTTGTCCTCTTTAAAGGGTTATTAATAAAATATGAAGTTATCCTGTGGATAGAGGGTAACTTACTGATCACCGGGGGTCTAAATGCTGGGAATGCCTTCATTCTTAGATCTGGGATGCAAAAAATGGAAAATTGCCTTTGCAGAGCCCCATCTTGAATGGACCAGAGATGCTCATGCTGTAACTTTGCTTCATTTATTTTCAATGGGACTGCTGGAAATAGAGGAGCACATTACTTGGCTTTCTATGGAAGTCCTATAGGACGTAATTGGAGCAGAGGTCTGCAATGCACACCTCCACTCCATTCAAGTTTCGGTTTCTAGAGACCCAATCTTGGGATCTAGGGAGGGATCTGATCTTAAGTAAGCATTAAAGGGAAACTGTCACCATTTTTTGGCCTATCAACTAAAAATATCATCTAATAGATTGTGAGCTGTACATTCCCCAACTACTTGTGAAACTCCCTGACTCCCCATGAATCCCCCATAAAAACCTTCTATATTGCTCCCACGCTGTATGGAAATATCCTTGGTCCGGTCCGATGGACATTGATTCTGGTCCCTCTCTCCACCTCAAATCGGCGTGCTGTGAGCATTCTGTTCTGTGAATAGCGTTGTTCACGTACAGGTCCCGCGCGTGAGCCTTCAAATTGCCTCCTGCGCGTGTGCAGTATGCTTTGCCCAATTGCGGGCAAAGCTGAAAAGCATTAGTGCGCATGCGCCAGTGAACTATGTCCCGAAACATAGAGAAAGACTGATGAGACTTAGTACTCCGGCGCATGCGCACTAATGCTTTTTGGCTTTGCTCGCAGTTGGGTAAAGCATACTGCGCATGCACGAGAGGCCATTTCAATGCGCACGCGCGGAAGCTTTACGGGATCTGTGATATTCACAGATCACAATACATACAGCAAGCTGAGGAGGGGGGAAGAGGAGAATAAGCCCCTCCCATCAGACTGGACCGAGGAGATTTACATACACTGCAGGAGAGCTAAAACCGGTATTTATGCATCAAAGGTGGGGAGTCAGGGGGTATCAAAAGTACTGCTATAATGCTTATGTGACACTAAATTGAATGATATTTTTACATCATGTCACAAAAAATGGGTGACAGATTCCCTCTTAGGCTACGTTCACATTTGCGTTGTTGGGCGCAGCGTCAGCGACGCAACGCAAAACGCATGCACAACGCAGCGTTTTGTGATGCATGCATCCGACGTTTACATGAAATTTGACGCTCAAAAAACTGCATCATGTAGCGTCGGCTGTGGCCTGACTGTTGCGCCCAAATGACACATGCGTCACAAAACGCTTGACAACGCATGCCGGCGCATGTCCATGCGCCCCCCCATGTTAAAAATAGGGGCGCATGACGCATGTGTCGGTATCCGTCGACGATGCTGCGCCCAACAACGCAAATGTGAACGTTACCTAAGTCATACCCTGTCCTCTGGATAGGGAAGCCCTTACTGTCTTGGGATTAAGTTCCAAAGGCTGTAAACAAGGCCTGCTGAGTGAAGCAGAGGTTGTATTAAAGTTCGAGGATCAGATAAGGACAAACTTAAAAGTAATGCTATAGTTCAACACAAGAACTAAAAGTTAGTGTTTTCTTTATCTCCTTTTGCATTTTTTTCTTATATTTCCTGTTCATCTCCATTTAGTTTGTTTTCCATGGACAATGCTACCAGGTGTGTATCTTGTGGGATGTATACATTCCTTGAGCAACCATTTGAGAGTGAGTCTATCTGCTCTGGATGTTGTATTTTTGGAAGTCCAGGTAATGGATCTAAATATGTAACTTGAAACACTCAGGAACATTGCAAACCTGGAGAGGAGTTTAGTACTCACTTTGCATGCTCTATCTGGTGCTAGCGATATGGAGGTTGGTGTAGTAGGTAAGATTTAGACACATAAGTAGGTAGCTGGGTAACAGTTGGAAGAAAGGGTAGGGGAAAAGTGTCTTGAAGTCTTGTCTTGATATGGCACACCCTAGTAAAAATACCTGTTTGGCTGATATAAGGGCTGCAAGCCCAGGACTAGATCACTATAGCAGGATGTTGCTTCTAGCAACCAAGAAAATGACTGCTGTAGGAAGGAGGGAAATATAAGGGCAGCAAAGGCTAGACAGATGTTGGTAGTAAGGGAATCTATAAATAAAAGGGTAAACTTCAGCTGACACTGTGAATGCTGAACAGTGTGTTGTCTTCTGGGTGATTGGGTTTGAAAGGGTGGGTCCTGGTAAAACCCAATAGACATGGTACACATTGGTACAAATCACAGTCAGACAAAATAAATGAATGACGATACAAATGAAAGTCAGAGGGAGATAGAAGGTTCTTAAAAATAATTAAAGGGAACTAGGCGAGAGACTGAAGTCCGTCACCTCCGAGGTGGTGTTTTCATAAGTACTACCAGTGCCACGACTGTAACTGGAAAGGCAGTGGCAACTTAGGGAGATAAATAAGTGGCTTACAGATTGGTACAGCAATGAAGGATTTGGGTTCATGGAGAACTTGGCTAACTTTTCTATCTGCTATAGTCTCTACAGTAGGGATGAGCTGCACCTCAAAGGCAAATGTGTTGCTGTGCTGGGGATATTATGGTCATACAAATGGAAGAGCTTTTAAACTTGGAGGAAGAGTGGTTGTGCAAAAACCGGGATAGATAAAGCAGACAAAGAGAGGCATACAGTAGGGACCAAGAAGGATTTAGAGTTCATGTACAAAGCTCAGATAGTTGATAGATCTGCAGCAGATAAAAAAGTGATTTTAACAAAACTGTGGCAAGAAGCCCAGTATGTAATAAATCACTGGAATAAAAATCTCTGCCTCCACATCATGCTGCTGTCAAATTAGTTAGCAAAAGCCCGTGGACAGATTCTCCTTAAATCAAGTATGGTGCGATGGACACATTCACACACTATCTGCCTACTGAGTACCACTTGACAGGCAGGAAAGTGCCTCTTTTATTTCAAATACTGCTCTGGTAAAATGAGAGATGAGCTCCAATTGATTATTATGGACAACAAAAATTGTTTTAGTGTAAAACAGTTTGATGAATGAGACCTGGTAAGCTTTACCCTGTACAAACTACACAAGGTAAAAGTTTTGGAGAACTGCACAGATGTCAGAAATCCATTACCACTCATCAGCTCTTATGTACGGAGGCTGACCAGAACACCAATAGGCATGTTGCAGCTGGTATTCAACAAAAACCTTGCAAGCATACGCTTGGTGACATCACACATGAGTCGGTGAGCTGGAAGTTGAAAATGCTGCTGCAGCACTGCCAGATGGCCCCCTGAAGAGGCCAACGCAAAATGCACATTGGGGCTGGCTACGTGTTGTCCCTTCTGTGTAACCATGGGTAAGAGCAATTTTTCAAATTATATACATTGATACAGATGGTCTGATGCTTAGTACCATTTACTAACCTATACATTTCCCAAGTCTGGGTTACAATTGCACCACTCCTTCTGCACCCCCACATAGCTGGGTATATATTGTGTACAGGTCCTTCTCAAAAAATTAGCATATAGTGTTAAATTTCATTATTTACCATAATGTAATGATTACAATTAAACTTTCATATATTATAGATTCATTATCCACCAACTGAAATTTGTCAGGTCTTTTATTGTTTTAATACTGATGATTTTGGCCTACAACTCCTGATAACCCAAAAAACCTGTCTCAATAAATTAGCATATCAAGAAAAGGTTCTCTAAACGACCTATTACCCTAATCTTCTGAATCAACTAATTAACTCTAAACACATGCAAAAGATACCTGAGGCTTTTAAAAACTCCCTGCCTGGTTCATTACTCAAAACCCCCATCATGGGTAAGACTAGCGACCTGACAGATGTCAAGAAGGCCATCATTGACACCCTCAAGCAAGAGGGTAAGACCCAGAAAGAAATTTCTCAACAAATAGGCTGTTCCCAGAGTGCTGTATCAAGGCACCTCAATGGTAAGTCTGTTGGAAGGAAACAATGTGGCAGAAAACACTGTACAACGAGAAGAGGTGACCGGACCCTGAGGAAGATTGTGGAGAAGGACCGATTCCAGACCTTGGGGAACCTGAGGAAGCAGTGGACTGAGTCTGGTGTGGAAACATCCAGAGCCACCGTGCACAGGCGTGTGCAGGAAATGGGCTACAGGTGCCGCATTCCCCAGGTAAAGCCACTTTTGAACCATAAACAGCGGCAGAAGCGCCTGACCTGGGCTACAGAGAAGCAGCACTGGACTGTTGCTAAGTGGTCCCAAGTACTTTTTTCTGATGAAAGCAAATTTTGCATGTCATTCGGAAATCAAGGTGCCAGAGTCTGGAGGAAGACTGGGGAGAAGGAAATGCCAAAATGCCTGAAGTCCAGTGTCAAGTACCCAGTCAGTGATGGTGTGGGATGCCATGTCAGCTGCTGGTGTTGGTCCACTGTGTTTCATCAAGGGCAGGGTCAATGCAGCTAGCTATCAGGAGATTTTGGAGCACTTCATGCTTCCTGGCACCTGCTCACAGTGCCAAAACCACTGGTAAATGGTTTACTGACCATGGTATTACTGTGCTCAATTGGCCTGCCAACTCTCCTGACCTGAACCCCATAGAGAATCTGTGGGATATTGTGAAGAGAAAGTTGAGAGACGCAAGACCCAACACTCTGGATGAGCTTAAGGCCGCTATTGAAGCATCCTGGGCCTCCATAACATCTCAGCAGTGTCACAGGCTGATTGCCTCCATGCCACGCCGCATTGAAGCAGTCATTTCTGCCAAAGGATTCCCGACCAAGTATTGAGTGCATAACTGAACATTATTATTTGATGGTTTTTTTGTTTGTTATTAAAAAACACTTTTATTTGATTGGACGGTTGAAATATGCTAATTTATTGAGACAGGTTTTTTGGGTTATCAGGAGTTGTAGGCCAAAATCATCAGTATTAAAACAATAAAATACCTGACAAATTTCAGTTGGTGGATAATGAATCTATAATATATGAAAGTTTAATTGTAATCATTACATTATGGTAAATAATGAAATTTAACACTATATGCTAATTTTTTGAGAAGGACCTGTATATAAACTGTAATGCACTAGAATTTTTACATGAGTCGATGCATGCTATTTGTGTCTCTTCCCCCCACCCCTTATACATTAGAGACCCATGTTGTTCTACCCATTGCTCACTAGAATCATGACCTTGTACTGTTACATGTTTTTAACTTGTTTGTGCCTTAATGTTCAATAAAGCTATGTGTTTTGGAATGAATTTTGGACTTTAACTCCATGTTTCTCATATTTAGTGCTACACTGCCAGGGCAACGGCAGCTGTAGCAAACTTGCGGAAATGGTTGCACATGCAGCGTACTTTTACAAACAGCTCAGGCAGATGTGAGTAGGTTTTGACAAACCACTGAATCATTAGTTTGAGCATGTGGGCCAGGCATGGTATGTATGCTACGTTGCCAAGCTTCAAAGGCACCTCCAGGTTAAAGCCATTGTCACACACGAACATGCCTGGTTGTAGGTTCAGGGGCGAGAGCTAAAGATCAGCCTGGTTTGTTAGACCTTTCAACAATCTCTGCAGTAGTGTGCGGCTTTTCAACTAAGCAGATTAGCTTCAGCAGAGCCTGTTGCCGCTTGACCAAGGCAGTGTTGCAGTGCTTCCAGCTTTCGACTGATGACGTTTCTGAAATGGAGGGTGAAAGGGAGGAGGTGCAGGAACTGTTGTAGAATGTGGGAGAAGCACTAAAGGAACCAGGACTCGCAATCCTCAGTTTCTGTAGCACATGTTCCGTCCCAGGGTTCAACTAGGTTCCGGTTTCCACAATTTTCAACCAGTATGCCGTCATGAAAATGTAGCGTCCCTGGTCATAAGCACTTGTCCATTGTCCGTGGTTAAGTGGACCTGCCCGGTATCAGCATTGGTCAGGGCACGGCTGATGTTACAGGACACGTGCTTGTGTAAGACAGGGAGGTCACACTGGGAGAAATAGTGTCAGCAGGGAACTGAGTATCGAGGGACAGGCGCCATGAAGTTGCAGAAAGCTTTCACCTCCACAAGCCTAAATGTCAACATTTTCAGGGCAAACAGTCTGGAAATATAGTTGTTTAGTATTGTTGCCTGTGAGTGGGAGGTTATATGTTTACACTTGCGTTCCAAAGACTGTGGTAAGGACAACTGAATGCTGCACTAGGACAAGGACATGGTTACTGACAGTATTTGCACGCATGCAATGACAGGTGCAGGGTGGGAGGTATCTTCTCCATCATCACAGGGGATTGGTGTACATTTAGAACAGGGGAAGAGGCAGTGGTGTCACACACAGACACTGTTTCTGGACCCTAGCATTCTGCCCAAAAAGTCAAGTGCTTTGCTGTCATGTGCCTGAGCATGCTGGTGGTGGTCAGGCTAATAGTTGTGCTTTCCCTGCTAATGCTGGCATGGCAGATGTTGGGTTAACTTGAATGTCTTTACAAAAATGCCAGACTTGGGAACACCTAACCCTTGGCCTGGCAACTTCACCCATGTTAATTCTCTGGGGAACAGTTGCCTGCCTTGTGTCTTTGGCTACCCCACTGCCCCTTTCTGCCTGTTGTGGTGCTGCAGATACCTCTCCCCGCGTGCTGCTGTCCTTGCTTTGCATGTCACCTTCCCAGGTTGGGTCAGTGACTTCATTGTCCACCAGATCGTCTTCCACTTCCGCACTTTGGTCCTCCTCCTGACATGCTGACTTCACAAAATCACTTGCTGGCTATTGTGTCTCATCATCATCCACACCTCATAAGACTAATATTTGAGCATCCCTACATGCGTTCTCCTCATGTCCTGCTTAAAATGGGCAGGTCAAGAGGCTAGAATCTCTAAATGGAAATGTGAAAATCTCATCAGAGTTTCTAAGTATGGTATTACTCGTCTCTGGGCACTCAGCATGGTGGGAGGTAGGAGGATCAGGGTGAGGTCCATAATCATGGCTACTGAGACTGGATCATGTGAAAGATAGGATTGTTCTGGCAAAAGTGATTTGAAGTATTGTCTGCTATTCATCCAACAACCTTTTCACTCTGGTCTCACTTCAAGAATGTTGTTCTGAGCCCCCTTCAAAATGGGAAAAGAAGCTAGGTCGACATGATGTGTGTTGCAGTTTGACCTTGTCCATGGCCTCATCATCAGCATTACGTCCACTTTCCTCTCCATTACCACATACCTTGCCCATTTTAAATTATGTATGATATATCCCTGTTGCGAAAACTTTGCAGGATTATTATCGCAGGAAAATTTGCCCACCTCCAATGGACTTGTTACAGTGCAGGAGCAATATAGTAATGCTATTGATAACCAACCAAGTCTGACTTTTTTCTTTTGATGCACAACTGGTGCAGTATAAAGGGCATATGATATTTCCCTGTTGAAAAATCTTTGCACAAGGAAATGGAGAAAAAGACAGTTGGTTTAGAAAAGCACTGGCAAGTTCTGCAAGATGAAATCCAAGGACAATGGTGTGTAATAAAAAACTTGTTCAACTTCGTTGAGCTCTATTAAACAGGTTTTTTAATACACACCATGGCCAGTGGATTTCATCCTGCAGTAATTGGCAGTGCTAGCCTAAACCACCAGTCTTTTCCTCCATGATTTATTCTGGACATTTCACCAGTCCCAGCATGGGGAGCAGCAGCAAGCAGGAGATTCTTATACACATCCTTCCAGAGTTGTGCCGTGGATCGCCTATGTATTTCCACAGCGCACCTTGCTTTTGACTATAATCAAGAAATAATCCCACACAAACTACATCTAGCCCCATGACTAAAGCATCTGACACATTATGTTGTGATTAGCTGGTTTTATGTCCTACCTGCCTTAATCAGTTTGTTGATTACATTTAGGGTTAATGACATTGTGCTGTACTCTTTTGAAATACAGGGACAATGCCACGGAATGTCATACCTATTTATACAGATTGGGAATGTAATTTCTGAAATGTTTTTATGTTATGTAATTTACCACTGTCACCTGATTTTAACCCTTTGTGTGAACATGATATTGATTTATCTTTTCTTCTTGCAGCAACGTATTGAATAAGACCTGGGATAGGTCAAAACGACAATTGAATATAGTCGCTCTAAATAATTTGTCCTGCGTTTTTTCAATTTTTTGTTCTCACCATTTGTAATAAACTTTATTTTCTTGCATCACATCAAACTACAGATTGTGTGATGAATTTCTATTACATGGACTCATCTGGCCCCTACAGGGTCATCTGGCCCCTTACACCAGCACCTTGCCTTACGACAGAGTGCAGGCCAATATATATTATTTCTACTGGATCGCACAACTGACATAGGTGAGTGCCCTCACCACAAAAGACTCCAACAGGAACAATATAGCGATGCTATTGATAAGCAACCAGGTCTGGCTATATGCCTTTGACACACAACTGGTGCAGTATAAATGGCATACAATATTTTCCTGTTCAGAACAGGATTGCAGGATTAACAGCAAAAAGAATATGCTTAGCCCTGAGAACTTGAAGAGTTTTTGATATGAGTTTCAGCAGAAAGGACATACAATTGGCTTTATCTTGTCCTACACTATCTCTTCAGCAGAATCTCTCCCTAAGTGCTGCTATCAGCAGCAAGAATATTGATTATAATTAGCCCTAATAAGGGCTATTGTTGCAGTTGAAAGATTACAGGTGTCTAATTCCTGCCTATATGCAGCTAAAACTCTGTCCCTATCTCAGCAGAGCAGCACCTTTCCCTACTCTGCCTGTGTCCATAGGTACAGTTTAGCACTATGCGGCCAGTAAATCTCAATAATGCCAAAAAAAGAAGTACCAAACATGCAGGGTGGGAATTCGAACTTGGCACAAGCATGCAAAAAAATTGCTGAGTAACGAGCATCCCGAGCATACTGATACTCAGGCGAGTTATGAGTAATGACAAGCATTCTAACTCATCACTACACCTAATACTCTAAGGATGACTGATTGAATCCAGAAAGATTTTTCAACACTTTTTTGGAGGTTTATATACCATTAAAATGTTATACAAAACATGTACTACTATACGGATGACTAATTGAATCCAGAAAAAATTTTGAGCGCTTTTTGGGGTGTTATATATGACCAAAATGTGAAACAAAGCAAGTAATGCTCCACGGATGACTAATTGAATCCAGAAACATTTTTAAATGCTTTTTCTAAATGTTGTATACCACTGAAATGTAACACAAAGCATGTAATACTCTATGGTGAGAAATTGAATCGAGAAATGTTTTTGAATGATTTTTTGGAGTGTTACATACCACCAAAATGTGAAGCAAGCTACGTAATAATCTATGGCTGACTAATTGAATCCAGAAAAAATTTGAAAGCTTTTTTCGAGTGTTATATAGCAACAAAATCTGACACACTGCACGTACTACTCTATGGATGACAAAATGAATCCAGAAAAAAAAATTAACGCTTTTTGGGAGTGTTATATTCCACTGAAATGTAAAACAAAACAATTAATACTTTATGGATGACAAATTGAATCCAGAAAATTGTTTAAACACTTTTATGGAGTGTTATGTACCACTGAAATATAAAACAATGCAAATAATACTCTATTGATGTCTAATTGAATCCAGAAAATAATTTGAATGCTTTTTCAGAGTGCTATATACCACTGAAATATAACACAAATCATGTAATATTCTATGGATGACTATTTGAATCCATAAAAGTTTTTGAACGCATTTTATGAGTGTTATATACCACAGAAATGTAAAACAAATAACGCAATACTCTATGGATGACATATTAAATCCAGAAAAATAATTGAATGCTTTTTTGGAGAGTTATATGTATCACCGAAGCATATAAGAAAGCACTTAACACTCTAAGGATGATTAATTGAAAACAGAAAACATTTTGAATACTTTTTTGGAGTGTTATATATCACTGAATGTAAATCAAAGTACTCAATAATCTATGGATGACTAATTGAATCCAGAAATTTTTAATGCTCTTTTCGAGTGTTATATAGCATTGAAATGTAAAACAAACCACATAATACTCAATGGATGACAAATTGAATCAAGAAAAAATGTAATCGCTGTTTTGGAGCATTATATACCACCAAATGTAAAACAGAGAATGTAATACCCTATGGGTGATATATTCAATCTAGAAAAAATTGTTACTGCATTTTTTGATGGTTATTAACACTGAAATGTAAAACAAAGCACATAAAAATCCATGGATGAATAATTGTATCCAGAAAAAAATTATAATCTCTTTTTTGGAGCGTTATATACCACCAAAATGTAAAAGAAAGCATGTAATAATCTATGGATGAATAAATTGAATCCAGAAAAAAAATTGAACCTTTTTTTGAGTGTTATATACCCCCAAAATGTAAAACAAACAATGTAATGCTCAATGGATGACTAGTTGAATTCAGAAAAAGAATTTACCACTTTTTTGGAGTGCTATATCCCACCAAAATGTAAGACAGAGCATGTAATACGGTATAGATTAATAAATTGAATCCATAAAAAATTTGAAATTTTTAAATAAATTTGTAATGCTATATATCACTGCAATTTAACACAAAGCATGTAATTCTCTATGAATGACAATATAGTCAATTTTTTCACCCACCCAAAAAATAATGTGGTCATGTGCAGCATCTATATAGTTATCAATGGACTGCAAACCCTTATTTTGCCTCTCTCCCTCCTCCTGCAACTGTCCATAGGCTAAATTCAGAATGTATCTAATACAAAGAGCAAAGCGCAAGATTAGCCCTTAGAAGGACTATTGATATAATGGTTTAACAACACTATAGGATTGTGTTTAGATAAACTGTGCACACACAGACCTGGGTAACTCCTCTCTCCCTCCGATCAGAACTGTGCCTGAGCTGTGCAATGGCTTCAGTGAGCTGAGCCCATTCTTTTATAACCTCTGATGAGGTAATGCAGCCCGCCAGTCACAGTATTGCTACTACCAAGATGGCTACGGCACTATAGTGACTGGCAGGAAATCCCCGCATGCTTATTGGCTGTTTAACAGGCAGCAAACAAGCGGGCGGTGATTCAAGCTTCAAATTGAGTGAATACTCAAGTAATATCCTAGTACCACTGAGCACATTCGCTTATTCTTAGCTATAATGTATTTACTTCAGTTTACAGTGTTTTGGCAGAGATATGAGCTCTTTTTAATACTATGATTTATGACCAAAAAAAGTGTTCTTTCCTAAGTTATGCTCAGTCAGTATAAGATTTAGGTGTAATCATAGGCTCCTCACGCCAGAACAATTTTTCTTCTACAGTTCTGCATGAATTATATGATAAGGCACACAATTCTACAGTAAATACACTTTAATGTTTAGCTGAGTGTAACCTCCTCTCATTCAAAATAGTTCATGTCACAATGACTTTTTATTATTATTCTAAGTGGTTTAATAAATTCATATTGGCACAAAGTAAAGAAAATGTAGCAGGCAGCAGCTATCACTAAATATTGTTTGACACATACTTTTCTTAGCTCACAGGACAAGCAACCACAAAAAATGTAAAACATTCTAAAGAAGCATTACAGGTAGAGAAGAAGAATCTATTAGGAGGACACTGGTCCATAGGCCATTTCAATAATCTGTGACTGATTCATGGAAGGCCTGCAAATCTCTTAACCTCCCAGCATTCCCAACTGTTTTTATGATGAGCCAGATTGGAGTGACACCATCATTGCATACTCTAAATTTAAGTAGAGTGGATGTGATTCGATTAGCAGAACCCGGCCCAGCAGCCAAAACAGTAATTTCAGACTACTGGATGTGATTCCTGGGAACCCTCTAATGTCTCCCCCTCAATTTCCTCTCAATTCATTACCAGGTTATATGTTCTCTCTCCCTCTCTCCCTCCCCTCGAAGTGTCATCAGTCTGTCCTGTGTTGAAGATCACAAATTCAATTTTTGAAAGTACCATACAGCTCTAGAGATTAGTGATAATAGCTTCAAGAGAAAGCTTGTCCAGCCTGCTAGAGATGAACTCTGGGATGCTGTTGTCATGTTTTACAAGAAGGCATACTCAAACTGTCAAAAGAGTTCAGATGCAAACTGATCTGTATTTGCTGCCGACTGGAGTAGGGCAGATGACTGTATGTATATTAGCCACTGCATATTTGTGCACCTGTATATTGATTTAATACTAAAGGTGTGCTAGCCCTTTTTGTGTTTTTTATTGCAGTATTTATTGAGACAAGTGTCCCCCTCATGGACTGTGCACCCTTTTCTACTCATCTTTCCCAGAAAGGTTTTAATAACTTGTCATTTCAGTCAAGGCCTTGTTAGGCTCATAGGGAGGCCAGCCACAAGGATTCGGTCCATCCAAAGTTAAGGGCACCTTGACGTGGTTGGGTGGCATTTTCATCTCTTGATCAAAAACATGTTTTCTAAGTACCTTATGCTTTTACGTGTGCAGCATTTGTGGAATTCATGTATTCATTAGTCACAATGAAGTGACGCATGTGTTTCCTGTCAGAAAGTAAAAAGCTGGTTAGTGCTTCCAGTATTGATCTGTCATTGACTGCTGAAGTGAGGGATAAGAAATGTGTCTTGGATGAAAAGAGTATGAGTCCTGCAGAGGCTTGCTGTAAGGAAGGGGCATTGTAGGGTCCTAATTGCATGTCTCCACATACAACCTCTGCCATCTAAGGCCTGTCCCACATGTACAGATAATTCCGGTACCGGAAAAATCGGTACCGGAGTTATCTGTGTCTGTGTGCTCACGTGGCACATCAGTGTGGCACACGTGCGGCAGCCATGTGCCCCCCGTGTGCCGACTGGGTACCACACGGACCGTGCAGGAGACAGCGCTAGAGATAAGCGCTGTCCCCTGCATATGGTGCTGAAGCCGCCATTCATTTCTTCTCTCCAGCAGCATTCGCTGGAGAGAAGATATGAAAAATCATTTTTTTGTGTGTGTGTTTAAAATAAAGATCCCTGTCACCACCCCCTGTGCGCCCGCCCGCTGGAAATAAAATACTCACCCGGCTCCCTCGCTGCTTCCTCTCAGCGCCGCAGCTTCTTCCTGTATGAGCGGTCACGTGGTACCGCTCATTACAGTGATGAATATGCGGCTCCACCCCTATGGGAGGTGGAGCCACATATTCATCACTGTAATAAGCGGCACCACGTGACCGCTCATACAGGAAGAAGCTGCGGCACTGAGAGGAAGCAGCGAGGGAGCCGGGTGAGTATTTTACTTCCAGCGGGCAGGCGCACAAGGGGTGGTGACAGGGATGTTTATTTTAACCCCTTTCTGTCATTGGACGTACTATTCCATCCATGTGGGGTGGGCCCTACTTCCCAAGGACAGAATAGTACAGCGCGATCGGCCGTGCTCACGGGAGGAGCACGGCCGATCGCGGCCGATCGCGGCCGGGTGTCAGCTGCCTATCGCATCTGACTTTCGGCGCTATGTGCCAGGAGTGGTCACGGACCACCCCCGGCACATTAATTCCCAGCACACCGCGATCAAACATTATCGCGGTTTGCCGGCGATACAGGGAAGCATCGCGCAGGGAGGGGGCTCCCTGCGGGCTTCCCTGAGACCCCCGGAGCAACGCGATGTGATCGCGTTGCTCCGAGGGTCTCCTACCTCCTTCCTCGCTGCAGGTCCCGGATCCAAGATGGTCGCGGCATCCGGGGCCTGCAGGGAGGGAGGTGGCTTACCGAGTGCCTGCTCAGAGCAGGCGCTGGTAAGCCTGCAGTGCTCTAAGTGAGATCGGTGATCTGACAGAGTGCTGTGCAAACTGTCAGATCACCGATCTGTGATGTCCCCCCCTGGGACAAAGTAAAAAAGTAAAAAAAAAAATGTCCACATGTGTAAAAAAAAAAAAAAAAAATTCCTAAATAGAGAAAAAAAAAATATTATTCCCATAAATACATTTCTTTATCTAAATAAAACAAACAAACAATAAAAGTACACATATTTAGTATCGCCACGTCCGTAACGACCCAACCTATAAAACTGTCCCACTAGTTAACCCCTTCAGTAAACACCATAAGGAAAAAAAAAAAAAACGAGGCAAAAAACAACGCTTTATTATCATACCGCCGAATAAAAAGTGGAATAAAATGCGATCAAAAAGACAGATATAAATAACCATGGTACCGCTGAAACGTCATTTTGTCCCAGAAAAAAAGAGCCAACACACAACATCATCAGCAAAAAAATAAAAAAGTTATAGTCCTCAGAATAAAGCGATGCCAAAATAATTATTTTTTCTATAAAATAGTTTTTATCGTATAAAAGCGCCAAAACATAAAAAAGATATAAATGAGATATCGCTGTAATCGTACTGACCCGAAGAATAAAACTCCTTTATCAATTTTACCGAACGCGGAAAGGTATAAACGCCTCCCCCAAAAGAAATTCATGAATAGCTGGTGTTTGGTCATTCTGCCTCACAAAAATCGGAATAAAAAGCGATCAGAAAATGTCACGTGCCCGAACATGTTACCAATAAAAACGTCAACTCGTCCCGCAAAAAACAAGACCTCACATGACTCTGTGGACCATAATATGGAAAAATTATAGCTCTCAAAATATGGTAGCGCAAAAAATATTTTTTGCAATAAAAAGCGTCTTTCAGTGTGTGACGGCTGCCAATCATAAAAATCCGCTAAAAAACCCGCTATAAAAGTAAATCAAACCCCCTTCATCACCCCCTTAGTTAGAGAAAAATAAAAGAATTAAAAAAACGTATTTATTTCCATTTTCCCATTAGGGCTAGGGTTAGGGTTAGGGTTAGGGCTAGGGTTAGGGTTAGGGCTAGGGTTAGGATTAGGGTTAGGGTTAGGGCTAGGGCTAGGGTTAGGGCTAGGGTTAGGGCTAGGTTTAGGGTTAGGGTTGGGGCTAGGGTTAAGGCTACAGTTAGGGTTGGGGCTAAAGTTAGGGTTGGGGCTTAAGTTAGGGTTAGGGTTTGGATTACATTTACGGTTGGGAATAGGGTTGGGATTAGGGTTAGGGGTGTGTCTGGGTTAGAGGTTTGGTTAGGGTTACCGTTGGGATTTGGGATAGGGGTGTGTTTGCATTAAGGTTTCAGTCATAATTGGGGGGTTTCCACTGTTTAGGCACATCAGGGGCTCTCCAAACGCGACATGGTGTCCGATCTCAATTCCAGCCAATTCTGCGTTGAAAAAGTAAAACAGTGCTCCTTCCCTTCCGAGCTCTCCCGTGTGCCCACACAGGGGTTTTCCCCAACATATGGGGTATCAGCGTACTCAGGACAAATTGGACAACAACTTTTGGGGTCCAAGTTCTCCTGTTACCTTTGGAAAAATACAAAACTGGGGGCTAAAAATAATTTTTGTGGGAAAAAAAAGGATTTTTTATTTTCACGGCTCTGCGTTATAAACTGTAGCGAAACACTTGGGGGCTCAAAGTTCTCACAACACATCTAGATAAGTTCCTTGGGGGGTCTAGTTTCCAAAATGGTGTCACTTGAGGGGGGTTTCTACTGTTTAGGTACATTAGGGGCTCTGCAAACGCAATGTGACGCCTGCAGACCATTCCATCTAAGTCTCCCTTCCGAGCCCTCCCATGCACCCAAACGGTGGTTCCCCCCCACATATGGGGTATCAACGCACTCAGGACAAATTGGAAAACAACTTTTGGGGTCCAATTTATCCTGTTACCCTCGGAAAAATACAAAACTGGGGGCTAAAAATAATTTTTGTGGGAAAAAATGTTTGTTTCATTTTTACGGCTCTGCATTATAAACTTCTGTGAAGCCCTTGGTGGGTCAAAGTGCTCACCACACATCTAGATAAGTTCCTTAGGGGGTCTACTTTCCAAAATGGTGTCACTTGTGGGGGTTTCAATGTTTAGGCACATCAGTGGCTCTCCAAACGCAACATGGAGTCCCATCTCAATTCCTGTCAATTTTGCTTTGAAAAGTCAAACGGCGCTCCTTCCCTTCCGAGCTCTGCCATGCACCCAAACAGTGGTTTACCCCCACATATGGGGTATCGGCGTACTCAGGACAAATTCTACAACAAGGTTTGCGGTCCATTTTCTCCAGTTACCCTTGGTAAAATAACACAAATTGGAGCTGAAGTAAATTTTTTGTGAAAAAAAAGTGAAATGTTCATTTTTATTTAAACATTCCAAAAATTCCTGTGAAACACCTGAAGGGTTAATAAACTTCTTGAATGTGGTTTTGAGCACCTTGAGGGGTGCAGTTTTTAGAATGGTGTCACACTTGGGTATTTTCTATCATATAGACCCCTGAAAATGACTTCAAATGAGTTGTGGTCCCTAAAAAAAGTTGTTGTAAAAATGAGAAATTGCTGGTCAACTTTTAACTCTTATAATTCCCTAACAAAAAAAAATTTTGGTTCCAAAATTGTGCTGATGTAAAGTAGATATGTGGGAAATGTTACTTATTAAGTATTTTGTGTGACATATCTCTGTGATTTAATTGCATAAAAATTCAAAGTTAGAAAATTGCGAAATTTTCAAAATTTTCGCCAAATTTCCGTTTTTTTCACAAATAAAGGCAGGTAATATCAAAGAAATTTTACTACTATCATGAAGTACAATATGTCATGAGAAAACGATGTCAGAATCACTGGGATCCGTTGAAGCGTTCCAGTCTAGAGTTATAACCTCATAAAGGGACAGTGGTCAGAATTGTAAAAATTGGCCCGGTCCATAACGTGCAAACCACCCTTGGGGGTAAAGGGGTTAAACACAAAAAAAAAGATTTTTCATATCTTGTCTCCAGCGAACGCTGCTGGAGAGAAGAAATGAATGGCGGCTTCAGCACCACGCTGGGGGGACAGCGCTTACTGTAGCGCTGTCTCCTGCACAGCACACGGACTGCACACGGACAGCATCCGTGTGCGGTACGTGTTTTACACGGACCCATTGACTTTAATGGGTCCGTGTGATCCGTGCGCTCCCACGAACACTGACATGTCTCTGTGTTTTGCACACGGACACACGGTCCGTGAAAACATGCTGACATGTGCAGAGACACATTCATTTTAATGTGTCTATGTGTGTCAGTGTCTCCGGTACGTGAGAAAACTGACACCTCACGTACCGGAGCCACTGACGTGTGAAACCAGCCTTAGAGAAGATCTAAAGCTACATAATTATTATATACTACTATTGCTAACCCTATAAAACTATGGAAATACCAATATTACTATAATATCTACTTTATAAAGCCAATATAATGTAGCAAAATAATACACAATGTCCACTACCATAACCACTACCTATTATAATATGGCCATTACCTCTATATAACAAAACATACTGTACAAAGACCAATAATACCAGTATATACCTATCCCTACAAAATGACTGAAATACATTACATTTCCACCATACAGTGGTAGATACCAGTCCTGAAGAACATATAAGTGACTCCTGTTCAATTATTTACAATATGGTGACTTAAAGCTTCCATTATTTCTGGTGACATTGTTTACTGTTCTAATCTTTGTCATCTGGTCCAGACCAACATGCTAAGTTCTTCCATCCATGTCTTGTCTGCAGAGATTATGAGAAAGATACAATCTTCCATCCTGCCTGCACTTGTGGCATGGAACAGTGACTTCAATATTTCAAAAATTGTGTCTTCTATCTTTACTAGTAAAGCCAAGTATGCTCCTTTGAAGGATATAATATTCCAATCAACAAATACCCTTTAGTGTCCCCTTAAAGTAAATAAACCCCACCAAAATAGTAATAAAGCCCCTTGATAGCACTAATCAAAACTAATAATGCCTACATTTAAAATTAATAATGTGCTCAGTGCTCCCACAGTTCCCTATAAAGAATTTGATGACCCTTTATACAATAAGATGACCACAAATCCCTTAATACACAGCATGACGCCCCCATATGCCATACAATGTAACCACAACTTCCTATATACATTGAAGGCCCCTGTATACAATATTATGAGGCCCTCACAGCCCCTTATTTTCAGTATTATGGCCCCCACAGCCCCTTATATACAATATGAGGCCCCCACAGCTCATTATATACATTGAGGCTCTTATATACAATATGACAAGGCCCCTAAATACAGTATGATGTCCCCAAAACCCTGTATATACATTATGGGGCCCCCAAAGCCCCTTATTAAATGTCTCCACGACTCCCTTTATACATTATGAGGCCCAGAGAAGCCCCTATTTACAATATGATGAGGCCCCCACATACAGTATGAGGAAATTTCATTTAGTTTGCATCCAGACAAAAAACTGAAGAAATAACTGAATGTTTTCGGTCTCACATTGGACCTTCATCAGAGTATCTTGCTGGTTCAGAAGGATAAGACAGTGTGCTTCAAATAAGCTGGAAGGATGATAAGAGGAAAATGCCTGAATGCTATTTAAGGAGGCAAGATTGTATGTGGGTAAATTAAATGTAGCGCGTCCATAAATGGTGACTGCCGTCACTGTGGTAGCATGTCCATTATAGGTAATCACTATCGTTGTGACGAAATGCTGGTTGCTGTATATGTAGATCAGATTATGTGCAGCGCATCCATGTGGAGGTGACTATGGTCACTGCTTCAAGTGCTGTGTGTGTGGAGGTCCTGGGAGCTGGACAGGAGGACATGCAGAACTGAATTCTAATTCCCCACACAGCATCCAGTACTCTACCACAGTGACGGCAGTCACCATTTATGAATGAGCTACATTTCAGGCATTTCAGGCATTTTCCTCTTATCATCCTACAAGCTTATTTGAAGCACACTGTCTTATCCTTCTGAACCAGCCAGAACTCTGATGAAGGTCCAATGTGAGACCGAAAATGTTCAGTTATTTTTTCAGTTTTTTGTCTGTATGCAAAATAAATTAAATTTCCTCATACTGCATGTGGGGTCCTCCATCAATTTGAGTGCCAAGTTTATTTTTGCTTAGATTATGGCTTGGATATGCAGCGCCCCAGAGTCCTGGTCATTGCAGTACTGTCGCTCTGCCACTAAGGGGAGTGATGGTTCGTCTGATTGCACTAAAGGAGTTCACCTGACCAGGTATCACAGTCACACATTACACTTCACACTCCGGCCACCAGGGGGAGCAAAGGATTCTATGTATTAGGCCACTCCTCACACTCTGGTAAAACTGGGGGCTGGATAGGAAGTTAGGCAGAAGCTGACTGGGTTTTGGCCAGGTAACACCTAGTGAGAGAGGAGGTTGCTTGGGAAGATCCAGGGGGGTCCCTGTCAGGGGTGGGATCCTGGCAGAGGCCTAGCGAAAAGGACAGATCGTTACGGAGCCGCGCCTGCACTTCATTGCGGTGGCATCTTAAGAAAGGACACGAAGCGAAGTATATTGTGGAGAAGTGAGAAACGAGATCACAGCACAAAGGCGATAGAACCAGTAGGAGTCGTGCCCCGAGATCGGCAATATCCTACTGAGGCGTGTAGCCGGTGGACGGAACGCCGAGGAAGTATTGGGCTCTACGCATTACTTCAAACCAATGGCAGGGCAGTTAATTTTAGGTTGGCTGCCTCACCTAAATCACCTAATGAAGACAACGGAGGCAATTGTGGGAGAGGGGCATCTCTAGGGTCCCTATAAAATAACTCCAGGCCTACCCCGTCATACGGGTGCATCCTATCCATATGATCTGGGGGACGGAGAGAAAAAGAACAGAAACATACACGACAGTTGTGAGGACTATCCCGTGGTGCTCAGCAGGGAAGTACTACAACACCCAGGCGCTAGTAGGTAGGCACTGATTTCCACCTGCAAAGGGAACTCTGGATGTGCCTTTGGACCGGCCGGTCTCAGCCAGCCCTGTTTGCAGTGCTCTGGATTGCGGATGCCGAAGCCTTCAGTAAAGAGGTAAAGAGACTGCAACCCTGTGTCCTCGTAATTTACTGCCACCTAAACCACCACCTACACCTTTTATTGGGCGCCCCTTAGCAGGACCGCGGGCCGGGTCGGGCCACCATGACATCCTCAGAACCGAGAGACCCGGATTCGAGTGACCCGTCGTCCTGCATTTGGGGGCCGCTCCAACTTGGCGTCATGAACAGGATCTACTTAAGCCTGAAGAATCAGGTCATATGTGCCTTGGAACTGTGATTGAATTGTGCTTTGACCGTGATTTATTGCAAAGACTGTGTATTGCTATTTGCCGCCAAAAGTTCCCGCCAAAACCGCCACCATTAGAGCGCAACGCGGAGCGCAGAAGAAGAAGGGCTTGGATTTGTGGGCATGAACAAGCTGAAGAGCGTGAAGAACAATGGCCGCCCAGTCTAAATATTGCTGCATCCTGAGGACGTGTCCGTCAGCAGCTGAGGTACGCCTTCTAATTCTCTATGGCGGGCGGAGTCCGAAGAAACGAAACTATGACTCAGAAGGAGTGGAGCCGGCGACCAGAGGGGACCTCCAGAAGAGAATGGCCCCGCACAGACCCCGTCACCGGAGGATTACTCCAACATGCCACCGTTGGAGAGCCTGGACCCCTGGGAGCTGCCGATGGAGGGTCCCCTGCCTGTGCCGACACCAGCCCTAGCGTCTTCCTCAGCGGAGTGGAGTGGCGCGGAAGGAGCCGCCTTAAGTGCGGGCACCCGGTGCCGCAGCTACCCGGAGGACCATTCCCCCTCCACACCTGACCCGTTTATCGCCGCGACTGCCGGAGCTCCGGTGTCCCCATCGCCTGACACCAGACCACCAGAGGGGCGTTGCATTGGACCCTTCCCTTGGGGAGAGTACCGGAATCACCTAATCGCGGAGTTCTAGCGGGAAGTGGAGCGGGAGGCATGAGGTGAGATGCGGGACGGTTCCCTGCCAAAATGGGGTGTGGTGATCATCTACCAGCCCCAGGGAGGGAGAGGCTTTGTCCAGGAGATTGGGGTGACGAAAAGGGTTCGCATTACCCGGGATGAGGTAGAGCCCTGCCTGAGCAGAGACGGTGCCGGAGCTATCCTGAAGCCAGGAGATGTGGTGACTTATCGCCGATATCTCAAGGGGAGTCGTTGGTGGGCTCGAGATATGCAGGGATGCACAGCCGTCCTGCCGGTATCCAGAGCCGAGGGAGAAGAGCTTGCCGCTGAAGCGGCTGCTGCGGCTTCCGCCACTGCCGGTGTTATCCACCGGCCCACTCAGACACTCATTGCAGCACACGACCTGGTCATGCGGAAAGGACAAACCCATGGAGTGCACCTGGCGCCAGGAGTGGATTTGGAGTCAAGCTTTCCTAAACCGCAGAGGGCCACCTGTCAGGTGAGGCCCTGGTGGAAGCCACCTCCTGATTCACAGGAGTAAACCTCAGAACTGGAACAACTGTAAATAGTTAACTGTGTGTGTTTTCCTCGCTGCATTAAACCCGACCAGGGTTAGTCCTTAAAGGGATCCCTTTGTTTACCCGGGATCCCTAATGCTTTATGTTTGTTTTGCATCACTGTTTTAAAAGACTGCCGAATCATGGACGGTGAATGATTCACAAACTGTTGCTGTAAATAGTTGCACCTTCTTAAAGGTGCCCCCTACTGGTTTTACAAAGGAAAGAGCTTTTTGAAGAGACTGTTCCTGGATACAGCGCAGAAGCTCTTGTTCACTGCAGACTTGCAACTTGAGAGTTGCACTACCCCAAAGAGACTTGAAATGATGGTACGTCTGATTGCACTAAAGGAGTTCACCTGACCAGGTATAACCATCACACATTACACTTCACACTCCGGCCACCAGGGGGAGCAAAGGATTCTATGTATTAGGCCACTCCTCACACTCTGGTAAAACTGGGGGCTGGATAGGAAGTTAGGCAGAAGCTGACTGGGTTTTGCCCAGGTAACACCTAGTGAGACAAGAGGTTGCTTGGGAAGATCCAGGGGGGTCTCTGTCAGGGGTGGGATCCTGGCAGAGGCCTAGCGAAAAGGACAGATCGTTACGGAGCCGCGCCTGCACTTCATTGTGGCGGCATCTTAAGAAAGGACACGAAGCAAAGTATATTGTGGAGAAGTGAGAAACGAGATCACAGCACAAAGGCGATAGAACCAGTAGGAGTCGTAGGAGATCGGCAACATCTTACTGAGGCACGTAGCCGGTGGCCGGAACGCCGAGGAAGTATTGGGCTCTACGCATTACTTCAAACCAACGGCAGGGCAGTTAATTTTAGGTTGGCTGCCTCACCTAAATCACCTAATGAAGACAACGGAGGCAATTGTGGGAGAGGGGCGTCTCTAGGGTCCCTATAAAATAACTCCAGGCCTACCCCATCATACGGGTGCGTCCTATCCATATCATCTGGGGGACGGAGAGAAAAAGAACAGAAACATACACGATAGTTGTGAGGACTATCCCGTGGTGCTCAGCAGGGAAGTACTACAACACCCAGGCGCTAGTAGGTAGGCACTGATTTCCACCTGCAAAGGGAACTCTGGATGTGCCTTTGGACCGGCCGGTCTCAGCCAGCCCTGTTAGCAGTGCTCTGGATTGCGGATGCCGAAGCCTTCAGTAATGAGGTAAAGAGACTGCAACCCTGTGTCCTCGTAATTTACTGCGACCTACACCACCACCTACACCTTTTATTGGGCGCCCCTTAGCAGGACCACGGGCCGGGTCGGGCCACCGTGACATCCTCAGAACCGAGAGAGACCCGGATTCGAGTGACCCATCGTCCTGCGTTTGGGGGCCGCTCCAATTACCCTACTTGTGCACCATCCACAAGTCATATTTGTTGAGTGCCTTGTTGTTTTCTACTTTTCCCCACATACAGTATGATTGCCTCTTACAGAACCCTATATACAGTATAATGGCTCCCGTTGCTCCCTATGTAATGTATTATGGCCGCCACAGTTCCCTTTATACTATATTATGGCCCCACAGCCCATTATACACTGTATTATGACACCCACACCCCTTTATACAGTGTACTAAGGCTCACACATCCCCTTATACACATTTCTATGGCCCTTACAGCCCTTTATATACTGTATTATGGCCTCTATAGAACCTTAAACACTGTATTATAATCCCCATTGCCCATTATATATTGTATTTTGGCTCCCCCAACCCCTTTATACTGTATTATGGCCCGCATAGAACTTTAAACACTGTATTATTGCCCCCATAGCCCATTTTACATTGCATTATAGCTCCCCCAACCCCTTTATACTTTATTATGGCCTGCATAGAACCTTAAACACTGTATTATTGTCCCAATAGCCCATTTTACACTGTATTATAGCTCCCACAGCCCCTTATACACTGCATTATGGCCCTCCCAACCAGAAGAAAAAAACAAAGATTATACTCACCTAATCCTGAT
Source organism: Ranitomeya variabilis (assembly GCF_051348905.1). Classification (NCBI taxonomy): domain Eukaryota; kingdom Metazoa; phylum Chordata; class Amphibia; order Anura; family Dendrobatidae; genus Ranitomeya; species Ranitomeya variabilis. Next base: position 152,455,721 of record NC_135232.1, read on the forward strand.
TCCTCTTACTGCAACCTCCATATTCTCTTCTGATTTCCACAGCAGGTCTGCAGAGGCTCAATGTAGTGATGTCATTGCACCACTTACTTAGGTATGTTGACGTCTTACAAGCTGCAGGCCTAAAGACGTCTGCGGCTTAGAAATGGACAGTTATAGAGCAGGGAGCTTGTGTTTGTGCTCTATCACAAAATTGTTCTGTTCTGGTGTCATTTTCATGCTGAGTCGTTCAGTTTAGCAGTCATCGGACATCCAAGGCTCAGGGCAAGTAGTTTGGGACAAGAGCCCCAGATCTTTAATGCCAATAATGCCCTTGCTGTAAGGCATATACCACTGCTACCTGTATCAAATCTTTGCCTTGAAAACATTCAAGATGATATATATTTCTTGTTGTATTGGAAATTTCTGAGGACTGCTAAGTCTGAAATACTGTAGTTATTAAGGTAGACAACCAGTCTATATTTTCATTCTGTTATGCATTTTATGATCTTATGAATGTTTAATAAAGGACATTGTTTTTAAGATCTCGGAGAGTGCTGCGTTGCTGGTATATGCGGTTTTATCTTCTGCAAAGATTACTATGCCCTGACATCAGAAAATGCTAATGATAAATTATTATTATTATTATTATTATTATTATTATTATTATTATTATTATCTTATTTAAGTGTAAGTGTACAATATACCTTTGGAAAGTATTACTCTATCTTTCTGTGTTCCAGATTTTGCTTTCCTAACATGTTACTAAGATTTACCTATTAATGGGTGGTCAAAAGCATTTATAGAGTGTCTGCTTTTTTTAGTAAGTCACTAATGCCCCTGTCATACTTTTTAGCTAATATGTGAATTTGTGTATCTTTATCTTTTGGTAAATTGTCAAGAAAGATAAACCTTGAGAAGACAGGTGCATGAAGAAGAAAAGCAGCCTTTCATGTCATCAGATACAGTAAGGCAGTAAAACTAATAAGCAGAAAGGAAGGTGAAATTGAAACAGATTTAAAATGACAGTTTAATGAAAGTTTTGCAAAGTATTAATCTGACAGAAAGCATGTATTGTCAAGCAAGCTAAAGTGATTGTGCTATATAACACACAACGAAAAAAGAGGTCAAGCTGAAATTTGCACAGTAAACACTCTAGACATACAGGTCCTTCTCAAAAAATTAGCATATAGTGTTAAATTTCATTATTTACCATAATGTAATGATTACAATTAAACTTTCATATATTATAGATTCATTATCCACCAACTGAAATTTGTCAGGTCTTTTATTGTTTTAATACTGATGATTTTGGCCTACAACTCCTGATAACCCAAAAAACCTGTCTCAATAAATTAGCATATTTCAACCGTCCAATCAAATAAAAGTGTTTTTTAATAACAAACAAAAAAACCATCAAATAATAATGTTCAGTTATGCACTCAATACTTGGTCGGGAATCCTTTGGCAGAAATGACTGCTTCAATGCGGCGTGGCATGGAGGCAATCAGCCTGTGACTCTGCTGAGATGTTATGGAGGCCCAGGATGCTTCAATAGCGGCCTTAAGCTCATCCAGAGTGTTGGGTCTTGCATCTCTCAACTTTCTCTTCACAATATCCCACAGATTCTCTTTGGGGTTCAGGTCAGGAGAGTTGGCAGGCCAATTGAGCACAGTAATACCATGGTCAGTAAACCATTTACCAGTGGTTTTGGCACTGTGAGCAGGTGCCAGGAAGCATGAAGTGCTCCAAAATCTCCTGATAGCTAGTTGCATTGACCCTGCCCTTGATGAAACACAGTGGACCAACACCAGCAGCTGACATGGCACCCCACACCATCACTGACTGGGTACTTGACACTGGACTTCAGGCATTTTGGCATTTCCTTCTCCCCAGTCTTCCTCCAGACTCTGGCACCTTGATTTCCGAATGACATGCAAAATTTGCTTTCATCAGAAAAAAGTACTTGGGACCACTTAGCAACAGTCCAGTGCTGCTTCTCTGTAGCCCAGGTCAGGCGCTTCTGCCGCTGTTTATGGTTCAAAAGTGGCTTTACCTGGGGAATGCGGCACCTGTAGCCCATTTCCTGCACATGCCTGTGCACGGTGGCTCTGGATGTTTCCACACCAGACTCAGTCCACTGCTTCCTCAGGTTCCCCAAGGTCTGGAATCGGTCCTTCTCCACAATCTTCCTCAGGGTCTGGTCACCTCTTCTCGTTGTACAGCGTTTTCTGCCACATTGTTTCCTTCCAACAGACTTACCATTGAGGTGCCTTGATACAGCACTCTGGGAACAGCCTATTTGTTGAGAAATTTCTTTCTGGGTCTTACCCTCTTGCTTGAGGGTGTCAATGATGGCCTTCTTGACATCTGTCAGGTCGCTAGTCTTACCCATGATGGGGGTTTTGAGTAATGAACCAGGCAGGGAGTTTTTAAAAGCCTCAGGTATCTTTTGCATGTGTTTAGAGTTAATTAGTTGATTCAGAAGATTAGGGTAATAGGTCGTTTAGAGAACCTTTTCTTGATATGCTAATTTATTGAGACAGGTTTTTTGGGTTATCAGGAGTTGTAGGCCAAAATCATCAGTATTAAAACAATAAAAGACCTGACAAATTTCAGTTGGTGGATAATGAATCTATAATATATGAAAGTTTAATTGTAATCATTACATTATGGTAAATAATGAAATTTAACACTATATGCTAATTTTTTGAGAAGGACCTGTACTTGTACACTGCAACCTTGTAATATAAATGTATATAACCAGAAAAAAATAACTGATATTTAACAAATGAGACAAAACAAAACTGATAGGTGTATCTGGATATTTTAAGATATTCATTATTTCCAACCAACAAAATTCTTACTAAAAATGCCTCAGTATCAAAGAAAGAAATTTTGAATATCATACAGCTTTAATGAAAGAAAGTCAATGTCATCTGGTCCCCTTGGGATACTTTTTGGACACTCCTGAATATATAAAAACCTTGTTTGCTGGGTCATTCATTTTCCCTTCCTCTTCATCCCCCAATGTCTATACTGTTCTTACCCTTCCCCCTGCAGTTCGCTAATATTCTTGTACATCTTCACTCCCTTTCAAATTGTTAGATATATAAGTAATTTGAACTTTGTCATAAGTTACTGCATATCTATATAATCAGTTTAGTCTGTTTTCATTTTAATCTGATCGTGTATTTGCCTTTTTATTTTTTCTTTCTCTCAAGACTATATTTTGTAAAGCATATACATTTTTCAATAAAAATTACAGTTAAAAAATGTCATAATTTTAAACCTGATCATCAAAAACAAAAGAGCTTGACTGATATGGAGCTCCTTTACACCCACTATCATAGAAAAAATTAACATCCCTAAGGCCTCTGCAGGAAGATGACATTCACCCCCCTCCTTTTTCATGCAGAATCTTTAGAAGGAGAAAGAGCTTACAATCTAAACCTTTTTTTTAGTAATAGAACCACATTGAAAATATGGTGTAGTGAGGAATCCTAATTAAAACGCAGGAAGGGGCAGCTTCAAACTTCTTACAAAGCAGAGGATTACTGTAGTGCCAAGTTGAACAACTATTGTGGAGAAAAGTCAGGAAGACTAGGATTTGTAGATTCACAAGGGAGGGAAGTGGAAAATCTAACAACTTTAGAGGTAACTCTCATTCCTTTAGGGAAAACTGGACGTCTGCAACTAGTAGGTTTGGTGCTGATGGGAAGTTATGAATGATTGAGGGTGGCAGCTAATAATCTTTCTCGGGTTATTGTGGAATATATATTCCATGCATTGCAATTAGAGATGTGTATATGTAACACCCCAGGTAACCGGTTGTTACAGTGGCATTGTTTTCCTCACAGGGAGAGTGATGTCATGCTTGGAAGCGAGGAAGGATCCCTTTAACAGGTATTCAGCATATACAACACCGTTCTGACTCCAGGCCAGAAGGGGGGCTCTACATCCGACTTCAGCAGAGCTGTTCTCTCTGGTCGGGAAGAGGAGTCAGTTGCTAGGCAGTTGGGGAGAGCTAGAGAGACAGTTGGTGAGAGGAGAATGAGGAGTGAGGAATGAAAGCTGGGGCTGTGCAGACAAGTGATTCTGCAGCTCCTGGGAGGAGCAGAGAGCAGAGCAACTTGTAAAGAGACTGAAAGGGAAAAGAAGCAAAAGGCGAAGTAAGGAGCTGGAGAGAGAAGCTGCTAGTGAGCTTCCTCCACGCTGAGCGTGGATACCGGTAGCCGGAAGACCGAGATTGTGTAGTACTTTATGTCTCACAGCACAAAACCGGCGGACAGAAGTTACCTGTCCACCATTAACACCCAAGGACACAGTAGCAAATAGAGCCCGGGTCGTGATAGAGATCCTGTAAAAAGGCTCAAGTTACCTGTCATATGAGTTAGTGTCCTACTTATAGGGGGAAAGAGATAAAACGTGAGGACCTTATGTGAGGCCTAAAGCAGCAAGGGACTGCAACACAGCACTAGAAGGAAGGCTTCCAACCCCACCTGGATAGAGGGATTCCCAATTCGCTTGCAAGCCAGCCGGACCACACCAGCATCTGTGATCCGATACCCTGGACTGTGGATGCCTTGAACCAAGTAAAGATGTAAAGAGACTGCAACCTTGTGTCCTCCATTTCTTACTACACCACCTATTACACCGGGAGCCGAGCCCTGGGGACCCAGCTTCCCCTGTAAGAAGCCATGCCATCTCTGCTCCCATAACATCATCCCAGTGGACCCCTTTAAGCAGCGTCGGTCACCCCTGACCGAATACCACAGGTGGCGTCACAAACTTTTATTACTTTATTCGAACCCCTTTAAAGACCTTCCCCTTAAGATGGATGCCAAGGGCCAAGGACCAGGTCACCACCACTGTGGCTACCACAGCATCTTGCAGCGGCATGCTATTCCATCTGGTTTGCATTTAGTTGGACCATCATTTATTTTTCAGCAAGACAATGATCCGAAACACACCTCCAGGCTGTGTAAGGGCTATTTGACCAAGAAGGAGAGTGATGGGGTGCTACGACAGATGACCTAGCCTCCACAGTCACCAGACCTGAGCCCAATCGAGATGGTTTGGGGTGAGCTGGACCGCAGAGTGAAGGCAAAAGGGCCAACAAGTGCTAAGCATCTCTGGGAACTCCTTCAAGATTGTTGGAAAACCATTCCTGGTGACTACCTCTTGAAGCTCATCAAGAGAATGCCAAGAGTGTGCAAAGCAGTCATCAAAGCAAAAGGTGGCTACTTTGAAGAACCTAGAATATAAGACATAATTTCAGTTGTTTCACACTTTTTTGTTAAGTATAAAATTCCACATGTGTTAATTCATAATTTTGATGCCTTCAGTGTGAATGTACAATTTTCATAGTCATGAAAATACAGAAAAATCTTTAAATGATAAGGTGTGTCCAAACTTTTGGTCTGTACTGTACACACGTGGTCAAAATTGTTGGTAGCCCTTGTTTAATAACAGAAAAACCCACAATGGTCACAGAAATAACTTGAATCTGACAAAAGTAATAATAAATAAAAAATATATGAAAATAAACAAATGAAAGCAGACATTGTTTTTCAACCATTCTTTCACAGAATTAAAAATAAATAAAGCTCATGAAATAGGCCTGGACAGAAATGATGGTAACCCTGAAAATAATGTGACAAAGGGGACATGTTAAATCAAGGTGTGACCACTAGCTAGCATCACAGGTGTCTACAATCTTGGAATCAGTAAGTGGGCCTGTATATAGGGCTACAGATACTCACTCTGCTGTTTGGTGACATGGTGTTTATCACACTCAACATGGATCAGAGGAAGCGAAGGAAAGAGTTGTCTCAGGAGATTAGAAAGAAAAATATAGACAAAAATGTTAAAGGTAAAAGTTGTAAGACCATCTCCAAGCAGCTTGATGTTCCTGTGACTATAGTTGCACATATTATTCAGAAATTGCCTGTAGCCAACCTCCCTGGATGTGGCCGCAGGAGGAAAACTGATGACAAATCAAAAAGGCAGATAATACAAATGGCAACAAAAGAGACCAGAGTAACCTCTAAACAGATTAAACTTTAAGCTCAAGGAACATCAGTGTCAGATCACACCATCCGTCGTTGTATGAGCCAAAGTGGACTTCATGGGAGACGACTAAGAAGGACACCATTGCTGAAAAAAAATCATAGAAAAGCTAGACTGGAATTTGCCAAACTACATGTTGACAAGCAACAAAGCTTCTGTGAGCATGTCCTATGGACAGATGAGACAAAAATGGATCTTTTTGGCAAGGCACATCTATGTTCACAGGTAGAAAAATGAAGCATATCAAGAAAAGAATAATGTTCCTACTGTGATACATGGAGGAAGCTCTGTTATGTTCTAGGGCTGCTTCTCTGCATCTGGTACAAGGTACAATGAAATCTCAAGACTATCAAGGTATTCTAGAGAAATGTGCTGCCCAGTGTCAGAAAGCTTGGTCTCAGTCGCAGGTCATGGGTCTTGCAACAGGATAATGACCCAAAACACACAGCTAAAAACACCCAAGAATGGCATAGAGGAAAACATTGGACTATTCTGAAGTGGCCATCTATGAGTCCTGACCTAAATCTTATTGAGCATCTTTGTAAAGAGCTGAAAAATGCCGTCTGGAAAAGGCAACCTTCAAACACGAGACAACTGGAGTAGTTTGTTCTTGAGGAGTGGCCAAAATACCTGTTGAGAGGTGCAGAAGTCTCATTGACAGTTACAGGAATCGTTTGATTGCAGTGATTGCCTCAAAAGGTTGTGCAACAAAATATTAAGTTAAGGGTACCATCATTTCTGTCCAGGCCTATTTCATGACTTTTATCTTTTTAAAAATTCTGTGGAAGCATGGTTGAAAAGCAATGCCTGACTTTCATTGGTTTATTTTCATAGATTTTTTATTTATTATTACTTTTGTCAGATTCAAGTTATTTCCGTGACCATTGTGGGTTTTTCTGTCATTAAACGAGGAGTACCAACAATTTTGACCATGTGTGTATAATTAGGGCAGTGCATGCTTATCTTACTGTACATGTTTTTAGCTAATAAAAGAAAAAATGGTGTGGGATTCCCTTTATTTTTATTAACCAGCTATGGGAAAGCAGACTGAAATTTCTCACGCTGCGAGCGGTGACGTCAGTAATGTCATCGGCTATGAACTGTGATAACCTTACTGATGTCAGAGCTCATCACAGTGGCCATATTCAGATGCTTCTGTCCGTGTGTTCCAACTTCCATGATGAGCAGTCACATTACTGATATCCCTGCTCACTACAGCATATGGATGAGAGGACTTGTTTTTGAGGGACGAGTTGTACTTCTGAACAACATCATTGACTTTACTATATCGTTTACTGGAAAACGGGAAAAAAATTCAAAGTGCGGTGAAATTGCAAATAAAGTGCAATTCCACAATTGTTTTTTTTTTTTTTTACCATGTTCATGAAATGCAAAAACTGACCTGCCATTATGATTCTCCACATCATTACGAGTTTGCAGATACCAAACATGTATAGATTTTTTTTTTAAGTGGTGAAAAAAAATCCAAAGTTAATATATATATATATATATATATATATATATATATATATATATATATATATATATATATATATATATATATGTATATATATATATATATATATATATATATATATAAAAAATATGTTGCCATTTTCCGAGACTCATAGCGTCTCCATTTTTTGGAATCTGAGGCTGGGTGAGGGCTTATTTTTTGCATGCTGATCTGGTGATTTTATTGATACCACTTTGGTGAAGATATGATAATTTTATCGCCTGTTATTGTATTTTATTTCAGTGTTGCAAACAAAGTAATTCTGGCATTTTGATTTTTTTTCTCATTGCTCCGTTTACCGATCGGATTAATTATTTTTATATATATCGATAGATTGGGCGATTCTGAATGCGACAATACATTATAGAAGACAATACCACTGGTTCTATATACACTAAAACCTACCCAGATGCCTGATTTGTTGGACAACTTCCACCTGTTGTCTAGAAATGGACATATAAAAAAATATAAAAAAATTCCAAAATGGTGTCAAAGGTCAGGAAAAGCGTGCACTCATGACATATATTTGAGGTAGATCCTCTAGGTAAGTAAAAAGTTTGTTTTTTTATATAATGAAATCAATATCATATGAGGTGCCAAAGGACAAAGTCAGCAACACAGTTGTACAGCTTGCAATAGCAGGGTCAGTGTCTCCAAGACAAGCAGAAATTATATCAGATATATCCTCTTGTGTGATGACCCAAGGAATGACTCCAAGACTGGGGGAGAGTAACATGTAAAATTAGTGCTAAAAATATGATGGGGTATGTAAACTGATTGACAGTTGCAGTAAAAAGAAAATGAAAAAGGCATACTTTTACCTAATGCACTGTAAGATGTGTAGCCCCCCCCCCTGTCTGCGTTGACTTGAGTACAAATCTTCTGAGGTGATGGAAAAAAGGTGCCATAGTACACTGGTCACAGATTTAAGTGTGATCAATAGTGGTCCAGGTATGGATGGTCTAACCTGGAAAGTTCAGCGGAGTGTGAAGCAAGTCCCAGAAAGCACCACAACATCAGCTGTAAGTAGAAGATGAGAGCTGATGCCTGCTTTGAACTGCAATAGGTGTATGCCATTCATAGTCTCTGTATGGATAGTAAAATCTAGAAAGTTCAGCGGAGTATGAAGCAAGTTCGAGAAAGACCCGCAACCTCAGCAGTGAGCAGGAGATAAGAGCTGATGCCTGCTCTGAATTGCGAGAGGTGCGTGACGTGTTTAGTCTCTGTTGTAAATCCTCAAAAGACATAAGGAGGGTGCCGTGGTACTTTGATCCTGTGTCTGGGTCTCACAGGGCTGCCAAGAGTCAAATGAGAATTCCCTGGGCAGTGATAAAAGAGTAAAAGCGCAGCCTGACCAGTGGCATGCGCTGGAGGAATGTCGCGTCTCCTGCATCTTCTTATACTTACCTGTCCCGGCGCGCCGCTGCTGCAGCTCCTGCTGGGTCTTCTTCCGGCTTCCGGCGTGCGCGTTCATCTCTGCGGGCTCCCGGTCCATCCACGCGCCACCTGGTCTCCTCTCTCCTTCCTTCCTCACCGGATCCTGGTTCTAGGCTCCGGCGCGTGTGCACACTTCTCCTGACATCTGCGCTGTCGGCGCACGCGTACTCCCTCTGGCGGGTCCTCGCTCTCTCCACTCCTCCTCCCCCTGATCCTGTAGGGCTCTTGACCCGGAAGTGCTGCGCAACTCTGCTATATCAGGTAGCCTCTCCTCCTACTCATTGCCTGATTGTCATTTGTCCTCATTTGACCCTTACTTTGTCTCGTGCATTCGCCATATCTTACTCAAGCCCTGTGTAGCCGTCAGACACTGCTCTGTCTTGTGCATCCGCCATATCTTGCTCTGCCCTGTGCGTCCATCTTACCCTGCTCTGTCCTGTGTGTCCGCCATACCTTGCTCTGTTTAGTGCATCTATCCCTGCCTGTTCTGTGTTACCACTATACCGCTTGCCCTGTGTCTCCGTTTTAGCCAGTTCAGCGTCTTCTCCGCTCCTACTTTCTGTCCCCGAGTATCAGCTTCCGCGGCAATAGTCTCCCCCGGGTCTGCCCCTAACGCTCCCTGTATTGGGGGTGGTCCACCTGGTTAGCTCATCCTGGGGAGATTCGTTGTCGTGGTACTGAGGGTTCACTTTAGGAGGTTTTTAAGACCTGACCCCGAGACACCGTGACAAGGAATCACTGCTGATTCACTTCAGTGGTGGTGTACCGTTACCAGACCATGGTAAGTGACATCATTTCTGTTCCAAATCTGAGTCAGGCTGCTAACAGAACAATATACATCTGATATAATTTCTGTTTGTCTTGGAGATACTGACCCTGCTATTGCAAGCTGTTCAACTGTTCAAAAAGAGAAAACAAATCCAGAAAATCACCTTGTCTGATTTGGCAAGATTTATTTTGCAATGTATGGCAGAAAATAAGTATTTGGTCACCTAAAAACATGCAAGATTTCTGTCTCTCACAGACCTGAATCTTTTCTTTAAAAGGCTCCTCTGTCCTCCACTCATTACCAGTAGTAATGGCACCTGTTTGACCTTGTTATCAGTATAAAAGACACCTGTCCACAACCTCAAACAGTCACACTCCAAACTCCACTATGGTGAAGACTAGGGTTGAGCGAAACGGATCGGTCATTTTCATAAGTCGCCGACTTTTGGCAAAGTCGGCGTCTCATGAAACCCGACCCGATCCCTGTGTGGGGTCGGCCATGCGGTACGCGACTTTCGCGCCAAAGTCGCGTTTCAATGATGCTAAAAGCGCCATTTCTCAGCCAATGAAGGTGGACGCAGAGTGTGGGCAGCGTGATGACATAGATCTCAATCCCCACCATCTTAGAGAAGGGCATTGCAGTGATTGGCTTGCTTTCTGTGGCGTCACAGGGGCTATAAAGGGGCATTCCCGCCGACCGCCATCTTACTGCTGCTGATCTGAGCGTAGGGAGAGGTTGCTGCCGCTTCGTCAGAAGCAGGGATAGTGTTAGGCAGGGTACATTCACCCCCAAACCGCTTGTGCTGTAGCGATTTCCACTGTCCAATACCACCTTTTGTTTGCAGGGACAGTGGAAGCTACATTTTTTTTTCATCAGCGCTGTAGCTCATTGGGCTGCCCTAGAAGGCTCCCTGATAGCTGCGTTGCTGTGTGTGTACGCCGCTGTGCAAACCAACTGCTTTTTTCAAAGCACAAATCCTGTTGTTCCTTCCTTTCTGCACAGCTATCTTGTTTGTTTGTCCACACTTTTGTGTGCAGCAGTCCTTTTTATAGCTTCCTGCCATACTTTTCTGAGATTACTGCAGGGAGATAAAGATTGGCAAGTCTGCCTCTGTGCCAGTGCGGTGTGTGGCATCTGTCTCTCATTGTGTGCCACAGAAAACCTAGTGTGTAGTGTTGAGCATTCCGATACCGCAAGTATCGGGTATCGGCCGTTACTTGCGGTATCGGAATTCCGATACCGAGATCCTATACTTTTGTGGTATCGGGAATCGGTATCGGGATTAATATCAATGTGTAAAAGAAAGAATTAAAATAAAAAATAGGGATATACTCACCTCTCTGGCGGCCCCTGGACTTTACCGCCGTAACCGGGAGCCGTTGTACCTAAGAATGCGTGCTTGAAGGGCCTTAGATGACGTCACGGCACTCTGATTGGTCCGTAGTGGTCCCGTGACCGCTACGCGACCAACCAGAAGCTGCGGACGTCTTCTAAGGTATTTCAAGCGCTTGAAAGACCTTAGGTGAAGTCACGGCTTTGTGATTGGTCGCGTAGCGGTCACGCGACCGCTACGGACCAATCAGAGTGCCGTGACGTCATCTAAGGCCCTTCAAGCGCGCATTCTTAGGTACAACGGCTCCCGGTTACGGCGGTAAAGTCCAGGGCGCGTCAGAGGGTGAGTATATCCCTATTTGTTATTTTAATTCTTTCTTTTACACATTGATATGGATCCCAGGGCCTGAAGGAGAGTTTCCTCTCCTTCAGACCCTGGGAACCATACAGGATACCATCCGATACTTGGTGTCCCATTGACTTGTATTGGTATCGGGTATCGGTATCGGATTAGATCCGATACTTTGCCGGTATCGGCCGATACTTTCCGATACTTTCAAGTATCGGACGGTATCGCTCAACACTACTAGTGTGTAATACTGGGCCATTTTTTTTTTATTCTCCCTGAAAAAAATAAATAAATAGTGGGAGATAAAGATTGGCAAGTCTGCCTCTGTGCCAGGGCTGTGTGTGGCATCTGTCTCTCATTGTGTGCCACAGAAAACCTAGTGTGTAATACTGGGCCATTTTTTTTTTTTTATTCTCCCTGAAAAAAATAAATAAATAGTGGGAGATAAAGATTGGCAAGTCTGCCTCTGTGCCATTGCTGTGTGTGGCATCTGTCTCTCATTGTGTGCCACAGAAAACCAGTGTGTAATACTGGGCCCTTTTTTTTTTTTTTCATTCTCCCTGTAAAAAAATAAATAAATAGTGGAAGATAAAGATTGGCAAGTCTGCCTCTGTGCCATTGCTGTGTGTGGCATCTGTCTCTCATTGTGTGCAACAGAAAACCAGTGTGTAATACTGGGCCATTTTTTATTTTTTTTAACTCTCCCTGAAAAAAAAAAAAATTGTGGGAGATAAAGATTGGCAAGTCTGCCTCTGTGCCATTGCTGTGTGTGGCATCTGTCTCTCATTGTGTGCCACAGAAAACCTAGTGTGTAATACTGGGCCATTTTTTTTTTATTCTCCCTGAAAAAAATAAATAAATAGTGGGAGATAAAGATTGGCAAGTCTGCCTCTGTGCCATTGCTGTGTGTGGCATCTGTCTCTCATTGTGTCCCACAGAAAACCAGTGTGTAATACTGGGCTCTTTTTTTTTTAATTCTCCCTGTAAAAAAATAAATAAACAGTGGGAGATAAAGATTGGCAAGTCTGCCTCTGTGCCATTGCTGTGTGTGGCATCTGTCTCTCATTATGTGCCACAGAAAACCAGTGTGTAATACTGGGCCCTTTTTTTTTTTTAAATTCTTCCTGTAAAAAAATAAATAAATAGTGGGAGATAAAGATTGGCAAGTCTGCCTCTGTGCCATTGCTGTGTGTGGCATCTGTCTCTCATTGTGTGCCACAGAAAACCAGTGTGTAATACTGGGCCCTATTTTTTTTATTCTCCCTGAAAAAAATAAATAAATAGTGGGAGATAAAGATTGGCAAGTCTGCCTCTGTGCCATTGCTGTGTGTGGCATCTGTCTCTCATTGTGTGCCACAGAAAACCTAGTGTGTAATACTGGGCCATTTTTTTTTTTTATTCTCCCTGAAAAAAATAAATAAATAGTGGGAGATAAAGATTGGCAAGTCTGCCTCTGTGCCATTGCTGTATGTGGCATCTGTCTCTCATTGTGTGCCACAGAAAACCAGTGTGTAATACTGGGCCATTTTTTTTTTTTTTTTTATTCTCCCTGAAAAAAAAAAAATAGTGGGAGATTAAGATTGGCATTTCTGCTTGAGTGGTGGTCCCGTGTGTGCCATCTGCCTCAAATTATTGGGGCACAGAAAACCTAGTGTGTAACATTGGGCCTGGTTTTCCTTTCAGTGTCAGCCACCTATAAAGGTGTATATAAATCCTACAGAAGTTAGAGTTCACCTTATAAGTTGTTTTACAGTAACAAATACCGTTACTTTGGTTACGTTTTGCAAACAATGAGGAAGTCTGGTGGAAGAGGTCGTGGCCGTGGGCGGTCATTGTCAGCTGGTAATGATGGTAGTGGTGGTGGAGCATCAGGTGGTCGTGGTAAAAGTAGTACAGCACCTAAGTCTCGAGTTGTTGAGCCAGGTTCGTCGTCTGGCTACACAAGGCCTCGAACGCTCCCTTTTCTGGGAGTAGGAAAACCGCTTTTAAAGCCGGAGCAGCAAGAACAATTTTTGGCTTTCCTTGCTGACTCAGCCTCTAGCTCTTTTGCCTCCTCTTCTGGAAGTGCAAAATGTAAAAGCAGCGCGTTGTTAGTGGATGTTGACGGTCAGGGACAAGTCGCTTCCTTGTCTTCTTCACCCAGAACAAGAGAGAAGGATGCGTCAGGAGACACAACGGGTTACTCCATGGAGCTCTTTACACATACCATTCCTGGGTTAGACAGTGAAACAGTTAACAGGCCATGCCCATTAGAAGTTGAATCGGACATGGAGTGCACAGATGCACAGCCACAGCCAGATTACTATGCTGTTCCTTTGACTCAGACCAGAACATTGCCCTCGCAGTGTACTGAGCCAGAATCAAACCCAGCTGAGACTATGGTGCCCCGTCACGAACGCTATACCACCGGCTTACACGGTGACACAGACGAAGTTGCACACAAGATAGAAGAGGAGGTCATAGCTGACCCAGTTGTTGACCCCGATTGGCAGCCATTGGGGGAACAGGGTGCAGGCGGCAGTAGTTCTGAAGTGGAGGAGGAGGAGGAGCCGCAGCAGGCATCAACATCACAACAGGTTCCATCTGCCGTGCCCGTATCTGGCCAAAAACGCGTGGCAAAACCAAAACCAGTTGGAGGACAGCGTGGCCATCCAGTTAAAGAAGCTCAGTCTGCAATGCCTGAAAAGGTATCCGATAGTAGAAAGAGTGCAGTCTGGCATTTTTTTAAACAACATCCAAATGATCAGCGCAAAGTCATCTGTCAAAAATGTTCAACTACCTTAAGCAGAGGTCAGAATCTTAAAAGTCTAAATACAAGTTGCATGCATAGACATTTATCCACCATGCATTTGCAAGCCTGGACTAACTACCAAACGTGCCTAAAGGTTGCAGCACACTCGGCCAATGAAGCTAGTCAGCAACGCTACATCCCTTCCCTCACTGTAAGCCCACCATTTCCTGCAACACCTGCAGTATCTGTGCAGCTTTTGTCTCCAGGCCAAAACAGTCAGGGAATCACCAGGTTCATAGTAGGAAACACTGCATTTAGGGCACCGGCAAGAATACCATCTCCAACCCTCTCTCAGTCTGCCATGTCCACCGGCACCACCGCTAGTTCCACGATCTCCAGCTCTCCAGTCCAGCTCACCCTACATGAGACTCTTGTTAGGAAAAGGAAGTACTCATCCTTGCATCCGCGTACACAGGGTTTGAACGCCCACATTGCTAGACTAATCTCATTAGAGATGATGCCCTACCGGTTAGTTGAAAGCGAAGCTTTCAAAGCGCTGATGGACTACGCTGTACCACGCTACGAGCTACCCAGTCAACACTTCTTTTCAAGAAAAGCCATCCCAGCCCTCCAACAGCATGTTAAAGACCGCATCGTCCATGCACTCAGGCAGTCTGTGACTACAAAGGTGCACCTGACAACAGATGCATGGACCAGTAGGCATGGCCAGGGACGTTACGTGTCCATCACGGCACACTGGGTGAATGTGGTGGATGCAGGGTCCACAGGGGATAGCAATATTGGGACAGTTCTGCCTAGCCCACGGTCAAGGAAACAGTTGGCTGTAGGCATTCGCCCCCCCTCCTCCTCTTCCTCGTCGTCCTGCAGAAGCGAGTGCTGGTCCACAGACCGCAGTCGCACATCCACTCCATCCGCAGCTGCCACTGTTGCACACCAGGTGTGCCATTATGGGACAGCTAGTGGCAAGCGTCAGCAGGCTGTATTGGCAATGAAGTGTTTGGGCGACAACAGACACACCGCGGAAGTTCTGTCCAAGTTCTTGCAGCAAGAAATTCAGTCATGGCTGGGCACTGTACATCTTGAGGCAGGCAAGGTAGTGAGTGACAACGGAAGGAATTTTATGGCTGCCATAGCTGTTGTGAATTATATTTGTTGGCTCCCTCTTGTGGTCACTAGCGGTATGGCACTTGGATTATCCTTCCCCAGGTTGGTACCCACCTGGTTCGTTAGGCCTTGGGTGTTCCTATATAGACTTCCTGGAAACTCAGTCTATTGCCTGGAATCGATGTAATCAGTCTATGTCTGTTTTCCTCCTGACTCCTGGTCCCTGAGTTTTGCAAGATAAGCTAAGTTCTGCTTTCTTATTTTTGTCCTTTTGCATTTGCGCTTATTTTGTTCCAGCTTGTTCAAAATGTGATTTCTGTTTTTGCTGGAAGCTCTAGGGGGCTGATATTCTCCCCCCACACCGTTAGTCGGTGCGGGGGTTCTTGGATCTTCAGCGTGGATATTTTTATAGGGTTATTTTGCTGACCGCATAAGTCCTCTTCCTATTTTCTGCTATTAATTAGTGGGCCTCTCTTTGCTAAATCTAGTTCATTCTTACGTTTGTCTTTTCTTCTTACCTCACCATTATTATTTGTTGGGGGCTTGTATAATAACTTTGGGGTCTTTTCTCTGGAGGCAAGTGAGGTCTTATTTTCTCTGAAAGGGTTAGTTAGTTCTCCGGCTGGTGCGAGACGTCTAGAATCAACGTAGGTACGTTCCCCGGCTACTTCTAGTTGTTGTGCCAGGATCAGATATGCGGTCAGCCAAGTTACCACTTCCCTATGAGCTGGTTTTTGTGTTTGCGGATTTAGCTGGAACTCCTGAGATCCTCTACCACTAGGATCATAACACATAGCCCTTTCACAACTGAAACACATTCCTTGCCTGGCTCACACCTTAAACCTGGTGGTGCAGTGCTTCCTGAAAAGTTATCCGGGGTTACCCGACCTGCTGCTGAAAGTGCGCAGACTTTGCTCTCACATCCGCCGTTCACCCGTACACTCCATCCATATGCAGAACCATCAGCGGTCTTTGAACCTTCCCCAGCATCGCCTAATCATCGACGTTGCAACAAGGTGGAACTCCACACTGCACATGCTTCATAGACTGTGCAAACAGAGGCGTGCTGTTATGTATTTTTGGGAGGATACACATACACGGGCAGGCAGTTGGATGGCAGACATGGAGTTGTCAGCTGTGCAGTGGTCGAAGCTCCAAGACCTGTGTCAAGTCCTTCAGTGTTTTGAGGAATGCACACGGCTGGTTAGTGCAGACAACGCCGTAATAAGCATGAGCATCCCCCTAATGCATCTGCTGATGCAAAGTTTGACGCAGATAAAGGAGCAGGCGTCTGCAGCCGAGGACGAGGGAAGCCTTGATGACAGTCAGCCATTGTCTGCTCAGGGAAGTGTACAGGACGAGGTGGCGGGCGAAGAGGAGGAGGACGAGGAGGAAGATGGGGATGAGTATTTTTTGGATGAGGAAGCTTCTCAGGGGGCAATAGAAAGTGCTGGCGGTGCAAGGCCGGGTTCAGGGTTTTTGAGGGAGACAAGTGACGTTGATTTGCCCGAAAGTGCTCCTCAACCCAGCATATGCACTGACTTGACAACTGGAATATTGGCCCACATGGCGGATTATGCCTTGCATATCCTCAAAAGGGACCCACGCATTATAAAAATGATGACCGATGACGATTACTGGTTGGCCTGCCTCCTTGCTCCTCGCTATAAAGGCAAATTGCAAAATATTATGCCACATGAGAACCTCGAACAAATATTAGCAACCAAACAAGCTACTCTTGTAGACCGTTTGATACAGGCATTCCCAGCACACAGTGCCGGTGATGGTTCTCACACGAGCTGCAGGGGGCAACAGGGCAGAGGTGTTAGAGGTGCACAAATCAGAAGTGGCGTAGGACAGAGGGGTTTTCTGACCAGGTTGTGGAGTGATTTCGCAATGACCGCAGACACGACAGGTACTGCAGCATCAATTCAAAGTGAAAGGAGACAGCATTTGTCCAGTATGGTTACTAACTATTTTTCCTCCATTACCGATGTTCTCCCTCAACCGTCATTCCCCTTTGATTACTGGGCATCCAAAATAGACACCTGGCCTGAATTGGCCGAATATGCATTGCAGGAGCTTGCTTGCCCAGCAGCTAGTGTGCTATCAGAAAGAGTATTCAGTGCTGCTGGTTCTATACTGACCGAAAAAAGGACTCGTCTGGCTACCCAAAATGTTGATGATCTAACCTTCATTAAAATGAACCACTCATGGATTTCTAATTATTTTGCCCCACCTTTCCCGGCTGACACCTAGCTTTCCTGTAAAAAGGTCTTGCTTTGGGACTGGTATTACTGACTGTTCCAATCTCTTAATTTGCTGCTGCTGTTTGTCCAGCATACGACATGTTTACACCTCCCTAAATGGCCTAACTCCCCCCACGGGGCCGTGGTCTCGCCACTTGACGCAAGCACCCGTTAGAGTGCCGTTTGTCTGAAGAGGTGGGTGTGCCCACTTTCGGTCGACGGCACTGGCACTGGGTCCTTCATAGTACAATGAAGTGTCTCTGGCGGTGGTGGCGCGCACCCAACGTCAGACACCGTTGTTACTTGAGGGGCCCTGGGCTTGTACCACCGTCCAGGAGAGAGTTTCCCCCACCCAGGTCAAAGTGTGCTCTACCACTTGCAAAATTATCTCTCGATGCTCCACCACTGTTTAGTCTATGCGCTGAAATCCTTCAATGGCTGCCACAGACAATAACAATTTGTTGACATGTATGATGCTAGTTAAAATAGTCAGGGGCCCTGTCCTACATTTACACCAGTAAATACTTTGTGCCAAATTACAATGTCAGAAAGTCAGCATAGGAGCACACCCCTGTACCTAAGTATGCCACCCTTTTTTTTTGGGGGGGGTTGTTTTTTTTGGGAGACATTAACATCTATTTTGTTTTTGGGAGTACTTAGTGTGTCAGACACTCCTTCCAATTGTCCTCCGCTGACCACACCAATGCTGCCTGTGTACCCCTGCCACCTAATGGAAGCTACATAGAGCCTATTTTATTATTTTAGGCCTAGGAAGTCTGTCTGCGGTCGCTCCTTCAAATTGTCCTCCACTGACCACACCAATGCTGCCTGAGTACTCCTGCCACCTAATGGAAGCTGCATAGAGCCTATTTTATTATTCTAGGCCTAGGAAGTCTGTCTGCGGTCCCTCCTTCAAATTGTCCTCCGCTGACCACACCAATGCTGCCTGAGTACCCCTGCCACCTAATGGAAGCTGCCTAGAGCCTATTTTATTATTTTAGGCCTAGGAAGTCTGTCTGCGGTCCCTCCTTCCAATTGTCCTCCACTGACCACACCAATGCTGCCTGTGTACCCCTGCCACCTAATGGAAGCGGCATAGAGCCTATTTTATTATTTTAGGCCTAGGAAGTCTGTCTGCGGTCCCTCCTTCAAATTGTCCTCCACTGACCACACCAATGCTGCCTGAATACCCATGCCACCTAATGGAAACTGCATAGAGCCTATTTTATTATTTTAGGCCTAGGAAGTCTGTCTGCGGTCCCTGTTATGATCCCAGTGGCTTAGGATCACAAATCTAACCAGCTAAGTCAGAGAAAATAGGACAAGCTCTGGGGATGTGGTAACTGGACTGACCGCAAAACCTGATCCTAACCAAACACACTAAAGGTAGCCGTGGAACGTTTCCTAAAATCCTAGACGTCTCTTCACGGCCTGAGAAACTGACTACACCTAGAGATAAAGTAAGACCTCACTTGCCTCAGAGAAATAACCCCAAAGATATAGAACAGCCCCCCACAAATAATAACGGTGAGTTAAGAGGAAAAGACAAACGCAGAGATGAAACAGGTTAAGCAAATGAGGCCCGCTAACACTAGATAGCAGAAAATAGCAAGGGATCTGTGCGGTCAGTAAAAAACCCTATACAAAAATATCCACGCAGAGAATGCGAGAACCCCCACACCAACTAATGATGTGGGGGGAGCAACTCAGCACCCCAGAGCTACCAGCAAGCAGAGAAATCACATATTAGCAAGCTGGACAAAACTCATAATATTCTAGGAAACATATTGAACATAGATGAGCAAGAATAAGCAAACAGAACTTAGCTTCTCATGGAGAGACTGATAACGGATGTAGACAGGAGCAATCAGAATAGCACTGAATACAACGACAGCAGGCATAGACTGAGAGTCCAAGTGAGCTTAAATAGAAAACCAGCCCACAGATAACGAGACAAATGATGCCAGTCACAAACCTGCAGATAGACAGCACTCACACAGTACCACTTGTGACCACAAGAGGGAGCCCAGAAATAGAGTTCACAACAGTACCCCCCCTTGAGGAGGGGTCACCGAACCCTCATCAAGACCCCCAGGGCGATCAGGATGAGCCGCATGGAAGGCACGAACCAAATCGGCCGTATGAACATGAGAGGCGACAACCCAGGAATTATCCTCCTGACCATAGCCCCTCCACTTAACTAAATACTGAAGCCTCCGTCTGGAAATACGAGAATCCAAGATCTTCTCCACCACGTACTCCAATTCACCCTCAACCAGCACCGGAGCAGGAGGCTCAACAGAAGGAACCACAGGCACCACATACCTCCGCAACAAAGACCTATGGAACACATTATGAATGGCAAACGATGCTGGGAGGTCCAAACGAAAAGACACCGGGTTAAGGATTTCCAAAATCTTATAAGGATCGATGAATTTAGGAGAGGAAACCTTCATAGGAACATACCGAGAAGACAGCCATACCAAATCCCCAACAAGAAGTCGGGGACCAACACCGCGACGGCGGTTGGCAAAGCGCTGAGCCTTCTCCTGTGACAACTTTAAATTGTCCACCACATGGTTCCAAATCTGCTGCAACCTATCCACCACAGAATCCACCCCCGGACAGTCAGAAGGCTCAACCTGACCCGAGGAAAAACGAGGATGAAAACCAGAATTGCAGAAAAAAGGCGAAACCAAAGTAACAGAACTAGCCCGATTATTAAGGGCAAACTCGGCCAATGGCAAAAAAGACACCCAATCATCCTGATCAGCAGAAACAAAACATCTTAAATAAGTTTCCAAGGTCTGATTAGTTCGCTCGGTTTGGCCATTCGTCTGAGGATGGAAGGCTGACGAAAAAGACAAATCAATGCCCATCTTAGCACAAAAAATCCGCCAAATTCTGGACACAAACTGGGATCCTCTGTCAGACACAATATTTTCAGGGATGCCGTGAAAGCGAACCACATTCTGAAAAAATAAAGGAACCAAATCGGAGGAGGAAGGCAACTTAGGCAAGGGCACCAAATGGACCATTTTGGAAAAACGATCACACACCACCCAGATGACAGACATTCTCTGAGATACTGGAAGATCTGAAATAAAATCCATGGAAATGTGCGTCCAAGGCCTTTTCGGGACAGGCAAAGGCAAAAGTAAACCGCTGGCACGAGAACAGCAAGGCTTAGCCCGAGCACAAATCCCACAGGACTGCACAAAGGAACGCACATCCCGCGACAAGGAAGGCCACCAGAAGGACCTAGCCACCAAATCTCTGGTACCAAAAATCCCAGGATGACCTGCCAACACCGAAGAATGAACCTCGGAAATAACTCTGCTGGTCCATCTATCTGGGACAAACAGTCTCTCTGGTGGGCAACGGTCAGGTCTCTCAGCCTGAAATTTTTGCAGCACTCGTCGCAAATCTGGGGAAATGGCAGACAAAATCACTCCCTCTTTGAGGATACCAGCCGGCTCTGAAACTCCCGGAGAGTCAGGCAAAAAACTCCTAGAAAGGGCATCAGCCTTCACGTTCTTCGAACCAGGCAGGTACGAGACCACGAAATCGAAATGGGAGAAAAACAATGACCAACGAGCCTGTCTAGGATTCATGCGCTTGGCAGACTCGAGATAGATCAGATTTTTGTGATCAGTCAAGACCACCACACGATGCCTAGCTCCCTCGAGCCAATGTCGCCACTCCTCAAATGCCCATTTCATAGCCAACAATTCCCAATTACCAACATCATAATTCCGCTCGGCAGGCGAAAACTTTCTTGAAAAGAAGGCACAAGGCTTCATCACAGAGCCATCAGAGCTTCTCTGTGACAAAACAGCCCCTGCTCCAATCTCAGAAGCATCCACCTCGACCTGGAAAGGAAGAGAGATATCAGGCTGACATAATACTGGAGCTGAAGAAAACCGGCGCTTCAGCTCCCGAAAGGCTTCCACTGCCGCAGGAGACCAATTAGTCACATCAGAACCTTTCTTGGTCAAATCCGTCAAGGGCTTAACCACGCCAGAAAAATTAGCGATGAAGCGACGGTAAAAATTAGCAAAACCCAAGAACTTCTGAAGATTCTTAACAGATGTAGGCTGAGTCCAGTCATGAATAGCCTGGACCTTGACTGGGTCCATCTCAATAGTAGAAGGAGAAAAAATAAAACCCAAAAAGGAAACCTTCTGTACTCCAAAGAGACATTTTGAGCCCTTCACAAATAAGGCATTAGCACGCAGGACCTGAAATACCATCCTGACCTGCTTCACATGGGACTCCCAGTCCTCAGAAAAGACCAAAATGTCATCCAGATACACAATCATAAATTTATCCAGATATTCTCAGAAGATGTCATGCATGAAGGACTGGAACACAGAAGGAGCATTAGAGAGTCCAAAAGGCATCACCAAGTACTCAAAATGGCCCTCGGGCGTATTAAATGCTGTTCTCCATTCATCCCCCTGCTTAATACGCACAAGGTTATACGCACCACGAAGATCTATCTTGGTGAACCAACTGGACCCCTTAATCCGAGCAAACAGATCAGATAATAATGGCAAAAGATACTGAAATTTGACCGTGATTTTATTTAGAAGACGATAATCTATACAAGGTCTCAGAGAACCATCCTTCTTGGCCACAAAAAAGAATCCTGCACCAAGAGGGGAGGAGGACGGGCGAATATGTCCCTTCTCTAAAGACTCCTTTATATAACTCCGCATTGCGGCATGTTCTGGTATAGACAAATTAAAAAGTCGTCCCTTAGGGAACTTACTACCAGGAATCAAATTTATAGCACAATCACAATCCCTGTGAGGAGGCAGGCCACCGGATCTGGGCTCATCAAATACATCCTGGTAGTCCGACAAAAACTCAGGGACCTCAGAAGGAGTGGAAGAAGCAATTGACACCAAAGGAGCATCGCCATGAATCCCCTGGCAAGCCCAACTTGAAACAGACATAGCTTTCCAATCCAGAACTGGATTATGGGCCTGCAGCCATGGCAGACCCAAAACGACAACATCATGCAGATTATGCAGCACAAGAAAGCGAATCACCTCCTGATGTACAGGAGTCATGCACATGGTCACTTGTGTCCAATACTGAGGCTTATTCTCAGCCAATGGTGTAGCATCAATACCCCTCAGTGGAATAGGGAATTCCAAAGGCTCCAGGACAAAACCACAGCGCCTGGCAAACGACAAATCCATCAGGTTCAGGGCAGCACCTGAATCCACAAAAGCCATAACCGAGTAGGATGACAAAGAACAAATTAAAGTAACAGACAAAATGAATTTAGGCTGTATAGTACCAACGGTGACAGATTTAGCGATCTTTTTTACGCGCTTAGAGCATGCTGAGATAACATGAGTTGAATCACCACAGTAAAAGCACAACCCATTTTGACGTCTATGATTTTGCCGCTCAATTCAGGTCAGAATTCGGTCACATTGCATAGACTCAGGTCTCTGTTCAGAAAACACCGCCAGATGGTGCGCAGATTTGCGCTCCCGCAAACGCCGATCAATCTGAAAGGCCAAAGCCATTGAGTCATTCAGACTTGCAGGCGTGGGGAACCCCACCATAACATTCTTAATGGCTTCAGAAAGACCTTCTCTGAAATTTGCAGCCAGGGCACACTCATTCCATTGAGTAAGCACCGACCATTTCCGAAATTTTTGACAATACACATCAGCTTCATCCTGGCCCTGAGAGAGAGCCAGCAAGGCCTTTTCTGCCTGGTTCTCAAGATTAGGTTCCTCATAAAGCAATCCAAGCGCCAGAAAAAACGCATCCACATTCAGCAATGCAGGATCTCCCGGTGCCAGGGAGAAGGCCCAATCTTGAGGGTCGCCACGTAACAGGGAGATAACAATTCTAACTTGCTGAGCGGAATCACCAGAGGAACGAGGTCTCAAAGAAAGAAATAATTTACAATTATTCTTAAAATTCAGAAACCGAGATCTATCTCCAGAAAACAACTCAGGAATAGGTACTTTTGGCTCAGACATAGGACTGTGAACAACAAAATCCTGAATGCTTTGCACCCTTGCAGCAAGATGATCCACACTAGAAGTCAGACTCTGAATATCCATGTCTGCAGCTGAACTCAAAGCCACCCAGAGATTAAGGGGATGAGAGAAGCTGGACAGACTGCCGCAAAGGGAGAGAAAAAAAAAAATTGTACTCAGGACTTCTCTTATCCCACTTCTGCGATGCATTAAACACTTTTCTGGCCTGCTGTACTGTTATGATCCCAGTGGCTTAGGATCACAAATCTAACCAGCTAAGTCAGAGAAAATAGGACAAGCTCTGGGGATGTGGTAACTGGACTGACCGCAAAACCTGATCCTAACCAAACACACTAAAGGTAGCTGTGGAACGTTTCCTGAAATCCTAGACGTCTCTTCACGGCCTGAGAAACTGACTACTCCTAGAGATAAAGTAAGACCTCACTTGCCTCAGAGAAATAACCCCAAAGATATAGAACAGCCCCCCACAAATAATAACGGTGAGTTAAGAGGAAAAGACAAACGCAGAGATGAAACAGGTTAACACTAGATAGCAGAAAATAGCAAGGGATCTGTGTGGTCAGTAAAAAACCCTATACAAAAATATCCACGCAGAGAATGCGAGAACCCCCACACCAACTAATGATGTGGGGGGAGCAACTCAGCACCCCAGAGCTACCAGCAAGCAGAGAAATCACATATTAGCAAGCTGGACAAAACTCATAATATTCTAGGAAACATATTGAACATAGATGAGCAAGAATAAGCAAACAGAACTTAGCTTCTCATGGAGAGACTGATAACGGATGTAGACAGGAGCAATCAGAATAGCACTGAATACAACGACAGCAGGCATAGACTGAGAGTCCAAGTGAGCTTAAATAGAAAACCAGCCCACAGATAACGAGACAGCTGATGCCAGTCACAAACCTGCAGAAAGACAGCACTCACACAGTACCACTTGTGACCACAAGAGGGAGCCCAGAAATAGAGTTCACAACAGGTCCCTCCTTCAAACTGTCCTCCACTGACCACACCAATGCTCCCTGAGTCCCCCTGCCACCTAATGGAAGCTGCATAGAGCCTATTTTATTATTTTAGGCCTAGGAAGTCTGTCTGCGGTCCCTCCTTCAAATTGTCCTCCACTGACCACACCAATGCTGCCTGTGTACCCCTGCCACCTAATGGAAGCTGCATAGAGCCTATTTTATTATTTTAGGCCTAGGAAGTCTGACTGCGGTCCCTCCTTCCAATTGTCCTCCACTGACCACACCAATGCTGCCTGTGTACCCCTGCCACCTAATGGAAGATGCATAGAGCCAATTTTATTATTTTAGGCCTAGGAAGTCTATCTGCGGTCCCTCCTTCAAATTGTCCTCCACTGACCACACCAATGCTGCCTGAATACCCCTGCCACCTAATGGAAGCTGCATAGAGCCTATTTTATTATTTTAGGCCTAGGAAGTCTGACTGCGGTCCCTCCTTCCAATTGTCCTCCACTGACCACACCAATGCTGCCTGTGTACCCCTGCCACCTAATGGAAGCTGCATAGAGCCAATTTTATTATTTTAGGCCTAGGAAGTCTATCTGCGGTCCCTCCTTCAAATTGTCCTCCACTGACCACACCAATGCTGCCTGAGTACCCCTGCCACCTAATGGAAGCTGCATAGAGCCTATTTTATTTTTTTAGGCCTAGGAAGTCTGTCTGCGGTCCTTCCTTTTAATTGTCCTCCACTGACCACACCAATGCTGCCTGTGTACCCATGTAACTAATTTAAAAATGCATAGAGCCAACTTTTTTAGTTAACACATACTACCTTTGTCTGTCTGCGGCGCCACTCAATCACGCTGTCCTCCACTGAAAAAGCTGAACTTCAACCTTCAGGCTCTCATTAAGTAGTTGTTTATATAAGACAGCAGTTGCCCTACTACTTTGGTTGGGGCCTAGTATCGGTGTCTGCCGCTCCATGGTGTTCTCCTCCAGGTTTCCTTGTCTGAGCTTCAACCTTCAGGCTCTCATTAAGTATTTTTTAATGTCACACTGAAGTTGCCCTACTACTTTGGTTGGGGCCTAGTAACAGTGTCTGCCGCTCCTTGGTGTTCTCCTCCAGGTTTCCTTATCTGAGCTTCAACCTTCAGGCTCTCATTAAGTATTTTTTAATGTCACACTGCAGTTGCCCTACTACTTTGGTTGGGGCAAAGTAACGGTGTCTGCCGCTCCTTGGTGTTCTCCTCCAGGTTTCCTTGTCTGAGCTTCCACCTTAAGGCTCTCATTAAGTATTTTTTAATGTCACACTGCAGTTGCCCTACTACTTTGGTTGGGGCCTAGAAACGGTGTCTGCCGCTCCTTGGTGTTCTCCTCCTCCTTGGGGTTCTCCTCCAGGTTTCCTTGTGTGAGCTTCAGCCTTCAGGCTCTCATTAAGTATTTTTTAATGTCACACTGCAGTTGCCCTACTACTTTGGTTGGGGCCTAGTAACGGTGTCTGCCGCTACTTGGTGTTCTCCTCCTCCTTGGTATTCTCCTCCAGGTTTCCTTGTCTGAGCTTCAACCTTCAGGCTCTCATTGAGTATTTTTTAATGTCACACTGCAGTTGCCCTACTTCTTTGGTTGGGGCCTAGTAATGGTGTCTGCCGCTCCTTGGTGTTCTCCTCCAGGTTTCCTTGTCTGAGCTTCAACCTTCAGGCTCTCATTAAGTATTTTTTAATGTCACACTGCAGTTGCCCTACTACTTTGGTTGGGGACTAGTAACGGTGTCTGCCACTCCTTGGTGTTCTCCTCCAGGTTTCCTTGTCTGAGCTTCAACCTTCAGGCTCTCATTAAGTATTTTTTAATGTCACACTGCAGTTGCCCTACTACTTTGGTTGGGGCCTAGTAATGGCGTCTGCCGCTCCTTGGTGTTCTCCTCCAGGTTACCTTGTCTGAGCTTCAACCTTCAGGCTCTCGCTGAGTATTTTTTAATGTCACACTGCAGTTGCCCTACTACTGTGGTTGGGGCCTAGTAACGGTGTCTGCCGCTCCTTGGTGTTCTTCTCCAGGTTTCATTGTCTGAGCTTTAACCTTCAGGCTCTCATTAAGTATTTTTTAATGTCACACTGCAGTTGCCCTACTACTTTGTTTGGGGCCTAGTAATGGTGTCTGCTGCTCCTTGGTGTTCTCCTCCAGGTTACCTTGTCTGAGCTTCAACCTTCAGGCTCTCATTAAGTATTTTTGCAGTAAAGTCACACTGCAGTTGCCCTACTAATTTGGTTGGGCCTAGTAACGGTGTCTGCCGCTCATTGGTGTTCTCCTCCAGGTTTCCTTGTCTGAGCTTCAACCTTCAGGCTCTCATTAAGTATTTTTTAATGTCACACTGCAGTTGCCCTTCTACTTTGGTTGGGGCCTAGTAATGGTGTCTGCCGCTCCTTGGTGTTCTCCTCCAAGTTTCCTTGTCTGAGCTTCAACCTTCAGGCTCTCATTAAGTATTTTTTAATGTCACACTACAGTGGCCTCCTACTTTGGTTGGGGCCTAGTAACGGTGTCTGCTGCTCCTTGGTGTTCTCCTCCTTCTTGGTGTTCTCCTCCAGGTTTCCTTGTCTGAGCTTCAACCTTCAGGCTCCCATTAAGTATTTTTTAATGTCACACTGCAGTTGCCCTACTACTTTGGTTGGGGCCTAGTAACGGTGTCTGCCGCTCCTTGGTGTTCTCCTCCTCCTTGGTGTTCTCCTCCAGGTTTCCTTGTCTGAGCTTCAACCTTCAGGCTCTCATTGAGTTGCTCACTGCAGTTGCCCTACTACTTTGGTTGGGGCCTAGTAATGGTGTCTGCCGCTCCTTGGTGTTCTCCTCCAGGTTTCCTTGTCTGAGCTTCAACCTCCAGGCTCTCATTAATTATTTTTTAATGTCACACTGCAGTTGCCCTACTACTTTGTTTGGGGCCTAGTAACGGTGTCTGCCGCTCCTTTGTGTTCTCCTCCAGGTTTCCTTGTCTGAGCTTCAACCTTCAGGCTCTCATTAAGTATTTTTTAATGTCACACTGCAGTTGCCCTACTACTTTGGTTGGGGCCTAGTAATGGTGTCTGCCGCTCCTTGGTGTTCTCCTCCAGTTTTCCTTGTCTGAGCTTCAACCTTCAGGCTCTCATTAAGTATTTTTTAATGTCACACTGCAGTTGCCCTTCTACTTTGGTTGGGGCCTAGTAATGGTGTCTGCCGCTCCTTGGTGTTCTCCTCCAGGTTTCCTTGTCTGAGCTTCAACCTTCAGGCTCTCATTAAGTATTTTTTAATGTCACACTGCAGTTGCCCTTCTACTTTGGTTGGGGCCTAGTAATGGTGTCTGCCGCATCTTGGTGTTCTCCTCCAGGTTTCCTTGTCTGAGCTTCAACCTTCAGGCTCTCATTAAGTATTTTTTAATGTCACACTACAGTGGCCTTCTATTTTGGTTGGGGCCTAGTAACGGTGTCTGCCGCTCCTTGGTGTTCTCCTCCAGGTTTCCTTGTCTGAGCTTCAACCTTCAGGCTCTCATTAAGTATTTTTTAATGTCACACTGCAGTTGCCCTACTACTTTGGTTGGGGCCTAGTAATGGTGTCTGCCTCTCCTTGGTTTTCTCCTCCTCCTTGGTGTTCTCCTTCAGGTTTCCTTGTCTGAGCTTCAACCTTCAGGCTCTCATTCAGTATTTTTTAATGTCACACTGCAGTTGCCCTACTACTTTGGTTGGGGCCTAGTAACGGTGTCTGCCTCTCCTTGGTGTTCTCCTCCAGGTTTCCTTGTCTGAGCTTCATCCTTCAGGCTCTCATTAAGTATTTTTTAATGTCACACTGCAGTTGCCTTACTAATTTGGTTTGGGCCTAGTAACGGTGTCTACCGCTCCTTGGTGTTATCCTCCAGGTTTCCTTGTCTGAGCTTCAATCTTCAGGCTCTCATTAAGTATTTTTTAATGTCACACTGCAGTTGCCCTACTACTTTGGTTGGGGCCTAGTAATGGTGTCTGCCGCTCCTTGGTGTTCTCCTCCTCCTTGGTGTTCTCCTCCAGGTTTCCTTGTCTGAGCTTCAACCTTCAGGCTCTCATTAAGTATTTTTTAATGTCACACTGCAGATGCCCTACTACTTTGGTTGGGGCCTAGTAACGGTGTCTGCCGCTCCTTGGTGTTCTCCTCCAGGTTTCCTTCTCTGAGCTTCAAGCTTCAGGCTCTCATTAAGTATTTTTTAATGTCACACTGCAGTTGCCCTACTAATTTGGTTGGGGCCTAGTAACGGTGTCTGCTGCTCGTTGGTGTTCTCCTCCAGGTTTCCTTGTCTGAGCTTCAACCTTCAGGCTCTCATTAAGTATTTTTTAATGTCACACTGCAGTTGCCCTTCTACTTTAGTTGGGGCCTAGTAATGGTGTCTGCCGCTCCTTGGTGCTCTCCTCCAGGTTTCCTTGTCTGAGCTTCAACCTTCAGGCTCTCATTAAGTATTTTTTAATGTCACACTACAGTGGCCTTCTATTTTGGTTGGGGCCTAGTAACGGTGTCTGCTGCTCCTTGGTGTTCTCCTCCTCCTTGGTGTTCTCCTCCAGGTTTCCTTGTCTGAGCTTCAACCTTCAGGCTCTCATTGAGTATATATTAATGTCACACTGCAGTTGCCCTACTATTTTGGT
This sequence comes from Ranitomeya variabilis, assembly GCF_051348905.1. NCBI lineage: Eukaryota > Metazoa > Chordata > Amphibia > Anura > Dendrobatidae > Ranitomeya > Ranitomeya variabilis. The sequence continues at coordinate 152,484,899 of NC_135232.1, forward strand.
TGGGGCCTAGTAACGGTGTCTGCCGCTCCTTGGTGTTCTCCTCCAGGTTTCCTTGTCTGAGCTTCAACCTTCAGGCTCTCATTAAGTATTTTTTATTGTCACACTGCAGTTGCCCTACTACTTTGGTTGGGGCCTAGTAACGGTGTCTGCCGCTCCTTGGTGTTCTCCTCCTCCTTGGTGTTCTCCTCCAGGTTTCCTTGTCTGAGCTTCAACCTTCAGTCTCTCATTGAGTATTTTTTAATGTCACACTGCAGTTGCCCTACTACTTTGGTTGGGGCCTAGTAACGGTGTCTGCCGCTCCTTGGTGTTCTCCTCCAGGTTTCCTTGTCTGAGCTTCAACCTTCAGGCTCTCATTAAGTATTTTTTAATGTCACACTGCAGTTGCCCTACTACTTTGGTTGGGGCCTAGTAATGGTGTCTGCCGCTCCTTGGTGTTCTCCTCCAGGTTTCCTTGTCTGAGCTTCAACCTTCAGGCTCTCATTAAGTTTTTTTTAATGTCACACTGCAGTTGCTCTACTACTTTGTTTGGGGCCTAGTAACGGTGTCTGCTGCTCCTTGGTGTTCTCCTCCTCCTTGGTGTTCTCCTCCAGGTTTCCTTGTCTGAGCTTCAACCTTCAGGCTCTCGTTGAGTATTTTTTAATGTCATACTGCAGTTGCCCTACTACTGTGGTTGGGGCCTAGTAACGGTGTCTGCCGCTCCTTGTTGTTCTCCTCCAGGTTTCATTGTCTGAGCTTCAACCTTCAGGCTCTCATTAAGTATTTTTTAATGTCACACTGCAGTTGCCCTACTACTTTGGTTGGGGCCTAGTAATGGTGTCTGCCGCTCCTTGGTGTTCTCCTCCTCCTTGGTGTTCTCCAGGTTTCCTTGTCTGAGCTTCAACCTTCAGGCTCTCGTTGAGTATTTTTTAATGTCATACTGCAGTTGCCCTACTACTGTGGTTGGGGCCTAGTAACGGTGTCTGCCGCTCCTTGTTGTTCTCCTCCAGGTTTCATTGTCTGAGCTTCAACCTTCAGGCTCTCATTAAGTATTTTTTAATGTCACACTGCAGTTGCCCTACTAATTTGGTTGGGGCCTAGTAACGGTGTCTGCCGCTCCTTGGTGTTATCCTCCAGGTTTCCTTGTCTGAGCTTCAACCTTCAGGCTCTCATTAAGTATTTTTTAATGTCACACTGCAGTTGCCCTACTACTTTGGTTGGGGCCTAGTATTGGTGTCTGCCGCTCCTTGGTGTTCTCCTCCAGGTTTCCTTGTCTGAGCTTCAACCTTCAGGCTCTCATTAAGTATTTTTTAATGTCACACTACAGTGGCCTACTACTTTGGTTGGGGCCTTGTAACGGTGTCTGCTGCTCCTTGGTGTTCTCCTCCTCCTTGGTGTTCTCCTCCAGGTTTCCTTGTCTGAGCTTCAACCTTCAGGCTCTCATTGAGTATTTTTTAATGTCACACGGCAGTTGCCCTACTACTTTGGTTGGGGCCTAGTAACGGTGTCTGCCGCTCCTTGGTGTTCTCCTCCAGGTTTCCTTGTCTTTGCTTCAATCTTCAGGCTCTCATTAAGTATTTTTTAATGTCACACTGCAGTTGCCCTACTACTTTGGTTGGGGCCTAGTAATGGTGTCTGCCGCTCCTTGGTGTTCTCCTCCAGGTTTCCTTGTCTGAGCTTCAACCTTCAGGCTCTCATTAAGTATTTTTTAATGTCACACTACAGTGGCCTACTACTTTGGTTGGGGCCTAGTAACGGTGTCTGCTGCTCCTTGGTGTTCTCCTCCTCCTTGGTGTTCTCCTCCAGGTTTCCTTGTCTGAGCTTCAACCTTCAGGCTTTCATTGAGTATTTTTTAATGTCACACTGCAGTTGCCCTACTACTTTGGTTGGGGCCTATTAACGGTGTCTGCCGCTCCTTGGTGTTCTCCTCCAGGTTTCCTTGTCTGAGCTCCAACCTTCAGGCTCTCATTAAGTATTTTTTAATGTCACACTGCAGTTGCCCTACTACTTTGGATGGGGCCTAGTAACGGTGTCTGCCGCTCCTTGGTGTTCTCCTGCTCCTTGGTGTTCTCCTCCAGGTTTCCTTGTCTGAGCTTCAACCTTCAGGCTCTCATTAAGTATTTTTTAATGTCACACTGCAGTTCCCCTACTACTTTGGTTGGGGCCTAGTAACGGTGTCTGCCGCTCCTTGGTGTTCTCCTCCTCCTTGGTGTTCTCCTCCAGGTTTCCTTGTCTGAGCTTCAACCTTCAGGCTCTCATTAAGTATTTTTTAATGTCACACTGCAGTTGCCCTACTACTTTGGTTGTTGCCTTGTAACGGTGTCTGCCGCTCCTTGGTGTTCTCCTCCACTGAACAAAGCAGTGCCGCCTGTTTACTCCTGTTACCAATTTTGAACTTCATTTGGCCCACTTTATTACTTGGGCCTACTAACTGTGTCAGCCTCTCATTACAGTTGTCCTCCACTGAACAAAGCAATGCAGCCTGGTTAGTCCTGTTACCAATTTTGAACTGCATTTAGCCTACTTTATTCTTTGGCCCTATATCTGTGTTTCCTCCTCATCCTGCCCATTGCCCAGCCACTGCTAGATGAGTCTGCTGGTACATTGACCCAGACCACTACATTCCCCTTGCACTCTACACAGCCAGAATCTGACCCTGCTGAAAGTAAGGTTCCCCTTCCCACATGCTATACCACCTTACACAGGGACAAAGAGGAAGGTGCAGATGAAAGTGCAGGTTCCTTCATCAGGTGGGGGGCATACTCATTGGTGACGTCACTGGCACGGGGCCCCTGATAGTACGCAAAAGTGTCACTGCCGGTGGGAGGCGCCCCCGCCGTGCAAACACACCGCTGTACTTTGAGGGGCCCTGTGCCAGTGCCAATGCCAACTAGTGGGCCCCCCCTGCTTGCTCATGATGACAGCACTTGCAAACTTGACATACTTACCTCTCACTGCTCCACCACTGTGACATAGTCCACGTTTCCTGGGCCCACTAAAAACTTGAACCAGCCCTACCCCCCACAACTTTAGCCAAATGACCCCCAATTTCCAATGCCTATCTATTATTATAAAGTAAATTAAGATTGACAAGCTTCAGTAACAAGAATGGATGTTTTTGCCATTAAAATGGGCACTGTAGGTGTTTTCCTGGCCTCCACTCACTGCCGACTATGCTTCCCCATTGACTTGCATTGGGTTTCATGTTTCGGTCGATCCCCGACTTTTCGCGATAATCGGCCGATTTCACTCGACTCGACTTTTGACAAAGTCGGGTTTCGCAAAACCTGACTCGACCCCAAAAAAGGAAAAGTCGCTCAACCCTAGTGTTTGCCATTACTACCGCTTGTGGCCGGCCATTTCTCAGTCTGACTGCTATAACTGTAAAGAACCCCTTCCTATTCATACCAGAATAGCCTTTTTTCCACCTGTAATGAATGCCCTTTAGTCCTTAGTATGATCTTTGGAAGGAATAAGCCATGTGCCAGTGTTTTGTACTGGCCAAACATATATTTACACAAGTAAATGAGATCGCCTCTGAGGCGTCTTTTTTCTAAGCTAAACATGCTCAACTTTTCCAACCTTTCATCATATGAGAGGCCTTCACATCCCTTGTAATAATCTAGTTGCCCATCTTTGAACTGATTCTAAATTATGAATATCCTTTATGAAATGTGGAGCCCAAAACTGGATTCCATATTCTAGATGTGGCCTCACCCATGATTTATAAATGAGTAATAATACATTGGGATCGCTGGATTTTATCTCTCTTTTTTTATTCATCCTAAAATCTTGTTTGCTTTTGTGGCTGCTGCTTGACATTGAAAACTGCTGCTCAGTTTACTTGTAACCAGAATTCCCAAGTTCGTCTCTTGATCTGTGGTCCAGAGTATACTC